>NW_011495077.1:3042289-3061466 GCF_000754665.1 Bison bison bison | reverse complement strand
CCAAAGAGCCTCTTGATGAAAGTGAAAGAGGAGAGTGAAAAAGTTGGCTTAAAGCTCAACATTCAGAAAACGAAGATCATGGCATCCAGTCCCATCACTTCAAATAGATGGGGAAACAATGGAAACAGTGAGAGACTTTGCTTTTGGGGGCTCCAAAATCACTGCAGATGGTGACTGCAGCCATGAAATTAAAAGATGCTTGCTCCTTGGAAGAAAAGCTATGACCAACCTAGACAGCATATTAAGAAGCAGAGACATTACTTTACCGACAAAGGTCCATCTAGTCAAAGCTATGGTTTTTCCAGTGGTCATGTATGGATGTGAGAGCTGGACTATAAAGAAAGCTGAGCACTGAAGAACTGATGCTTTTGAATTGAGGTATTAGAGAAAACTCTTGAGAGTCCCTTGGACTGCAAGGTGATTCAACCAGTCAATCCTAAAGGAAATCAGTCCTGAATATTCATTGGAAGGACTGATGCTGAAGCTGAAACTCCAATGCTTTGGCCACCTGATGGGAAGAACTGACTCATTGGAAAAGACCTTGATGCTAGGAAAGATTGAAGGCGGGAGGAGAAGGGGACGACACAGGATGAGATGGTTGGATGGCATCACCGACTCAATGGACATGAGTTTAAGTAAGCTCTGGGAGGTGGTGTTGAACAGGGAGGCCTGGTGTGCTGCAGTCCATGGGGTTGCAAAGAGTCGGACACAACTGAGCCACTGACCTGAACTGAACATGCCCCAGAAGTCTCTCATTCCCACTTCCAAATGACCAAGTTCTACTCCATTGTAGATGAATTCCATTTCAAATCCTCCTCCACCCAGAAGCCTTTCCTAGATATTCTGGCCCTTAACTAATGCCAGTTCAGCCCATACCAGGAAGGGGCTGGACATTTTCTGGGCTGAGGGCAGCCTAGTCTTCCTGACTCTGCTGGAGACATGAGAAGGAGAAGAGGACATTTGGACCTGGGGCTGTTTTCTGTTGGTCCCTAGTCCAGGCCCCAGACCCACAGGGAACCAAGAGTATGTTCTAGATGTCTTGCTCCTAGAAGCTTAACGACTGAGTTTAAGAAAGTAGGACCCAATCCTTGGTGAGCACTGGTTAGTTTTGCCCAGGCAAATCCATACTTTGACAACATTTCTATTTGCAGGGATTCCAGTTATCCTGAAGCTGGGAGTATGGGGAGCATGGGGAAGTCTAGATCCAGATCCTATTTCTGCATTTAGGAGCTGGCTATTTGGGAATGAATACTACACCTCTCTGGGTCTCAGTTTTCTCATTTGTAAAATGCCAATTGTCTCCGTTACTTGGAGGGTTGCTGTAAAGTAGGTAATTTATGTAAAGTGACTAATGCATCAGATAATAGGTATCCCATAAATAGTAGCTCTTACATAGTGTAAATAATAACAGCAATGGTAAATCCCCAGCTCCACCAACTTCCTACTGTGCATCTTCCAACAAATTCCTTGTTTGTTCATCAGCTCCCTCACCTGTAAAATAAGGATTATGGTCCATCCATTTATTTAATAAATAATTATCAAGTAACTTCTTATGTGCCAGGCACAACTAAATCTGTCATTTAGTGTGCGTTAAGACATGCAGCACAGTGCCCAGCATATACTACGTGGTCGGTAAATGTCAGTTTTCTTCCGCAAGCTGCAGCTGGAGGATGGGACATAGGTGTGGGGGGCGGGGGGAGAGGGGAGATTGAAACATAGAAGGGAAACTCAGGAGGGGCACAGGTAGAAGGCTGCACCTGCCCTGAACCCCCAGCTTCCTCCTTGCCTTTTCTTCCTTCAGTTGACAGGGCCTCACGTTGTCTCTAAGGGCGCGGGATGGTGCTGGGTCTCTGAATAGTTTGCCCCACTTTCCATCCATTGGTTTCATCAGACCGCTTCTGTAGACCAGATCGTCTATCCCTTGCCTGGAAAACAGTGTCTGATTCTTAGACACGCGGGTACTGCCATGTGCCCGCTGCATGAAAGTGGCGTCAGATGGAGGACCCCTGCCCCCACAAGGACAGAGCTGTCTCCTCACTAAGCTGGTCTCCTGCCTCATGCTCCTTTCCCAGGGATCACAGGCTGGACCCACCACCTATGGGCTTCTCAGCACTGAAACCCCACATCCTTCCATTTTGACTGCCCAGCCCTCATCAGACCAGACCCTCACAGAGAGTTGTGTGTGTGTGTGAGCACCAGTAACATGAGACCTAGCATGGAGGAAGTCTGAAATAAAAGCTGATTGCATGAATGCACAGCAAATCCCCTCTGCTAATGGTGCTCATTCATTCATTCAACAAATATTTATTGAACCCATAATCCATTGGGTGCCAGGCTCTGTGTCGAGGGCTGTGACATTCAGGTTAACAGTAACCAAGTTCTCCAAAGACTGAATGGCATTCACAAGCTTCCTGCTCCCAACGCTCTCACTCACACATACCCACCTGGGTCCGAGAGCTCCAGGCCCCTCCCTCACTCCCAGAGACCAGAGCGCTGGCTCCACCATGGATTTTGACAGCAGTAGATGTTTTAGTGCCGAGTCACTGACTTTGGGGTCGAATTCTGGCGCCATAACCCATGCTGGGCCCTTAGGCAAATTATTTAACTTCTCAGAGCCTCAGTTTCCTCATCTGGCAAACAGGCATAAGTAAAAATGCTTATCTCATATTTGCCGTGAGGATTTAACAAAACAAACAATACGTAGAGCAACACTCAGTGCACAATGCATGCTCGATGAACGTGGACTATTATCACGACTCTACACTGTATCGCAAGTGTCTGCCCCTCTCTGCCTCCTCCATAGCATGGCTCAGCACAAGTCCAAGCACACAGGAGGTGGTCAGTGGGATCAGATCTCTTGCTAACAGGGAGATCTGATGGGACATTCTGGGTAAGGAAACCCAGAAACTAGCAAAGGGACTTCCCTGGTGGTCCAGTGGCTAAGACTCCCCACTCAAAATACAGGAAGCCAGGGTTCAATCCCTGGTCAGGGAACTAGATCCCACATGCTGCAACTAAAGATCCCACGTGGGCTTCCCTGGTGGCTCAGTGGTAAAGAATCCACCTAGAATGCAGGAGACACAGGAGATGGCTGGTTCGATCCCTGGGTCGGGAAGATCCCCTGGAGAGGGAAATGGTGACCAGTACTCTTGCCTGGCGAATCCCATGGACAGAGGAGCCTGATGGGCTGAAGTCCGTGGGGTCACAAAGAGTCAGAAGCAGCTGAGCACACACATGTCACAACAGACCTGGTGCAGACAAATAAAATAAAAAAATAAAAGAAAAAAGAAACCAGCAAAGGCGTGGAGGTGGGGAAGAACAGGGAGGGACTGTGCCCGGAGGAGCGTGAGGGTTGAGGGGGAGGTCTTAGGGGTGCTGTGACTGCTCAAGGACGGGGAGCTTACTACTCAGAAGCAGCAAGTTCTGTGGCTCAACAACCTGACTGTTACAGCTCTTTCCCTAGGTGGCCACGTTCTCCATTTCAAGTCCTAAGAAAGTCATGGGGATCCCACTCCACTGGCAGCAAGGTCCAGACTGGATGTGGCATAGTTATGAAGGAAGTTAAGTCATTTGGGGGGTCTTCTAGAACAAATACCCATTCCCCCCACCTTTTCTAGGACACCCTCATACCTCTGCCCTATTTGAGGCAAGTAGCCAGGTGATGGACCAAGGAACGGGTCTGGCTAACTGAGGGCTATTAACAGGGACCACATGCAATCACAGAAAGCCAGAGTGAGGGTGGGGAAGGGGCTCCCAGGCAAGGTCAATGCCTTACTCGGGACTCTCAGAGACCCCTGGCTCTGGGTCTCAGTTTCTTCCTTGGAGAAATGGTTTATTTTCCTTGACTGTTGTAAAAACGAGAGACTGTAAGTCTGAAACCAATCTTGCCATTGGAGAGGAAAATCAAGTGTTGGAGGTAGCACTGGATGTCTTTCTTCAGAGCGAGGTGCGTCCACATCTGGGGTGAGGTGGGCTGCTCTGGATTGCCCCCTCCTCACTGTCAGGGCAGAACCCAGCTGGCCCTGGGCGCTTGGCGTTCATTCTCTGAACCAGGGTTCCATCACTGATCAGCCCCAACTGCCTGAGCATTTCCTGGGTCTGATAAATGAGTTTAGACCCCCGGTTTTCAGGCCTGGGCCAGGAAGAGCTAGCCACCACCCACCCACCTCCAACCCCCCCTGCCCGGATTGCCACCCTGGAGGCTGCACCTTGGCTAGATCCTTAGGGCTCTGACCTTAACCCTGTATGGAGATTCCCATACTGCAAAGCAGGCAACCTAGGCCTGGCCCGTCTGGTCCTGATCGCATCCTCAGCACCTGTTCCACGCTGGCCTGCACAATCTCTATCTTCCCCACTGCTGGGACTGCACAAGCGCAGTAGGTGCTGCTAGGTTGCTCGTCAGGCCCCCCACAAGAGGAGCAGAGACCCCTCCTGACAGGTGGGTTGTGAATCTGTCTTAATTAAAATGTGCAGGAGGGAGGTCCCCAAGGAGTGGTGTCCTTACCCCCCTGCTCTGAACAAGGGGCAGCAAATCAAGGTACCGTGGGGGACAGTGAAGCAGTGACCCAGGGATAGCTTCTAGTCGATGGAAGTGGCTTCTCTGCCCACTCCAGTCAGGGCTCCCCACCTGGAAACTACTGGAATCTGGGTGGGGGCTGCACTGACCACAGTGCATGTCCTGTACCCTGGCATTTACCAACTGCTTTCACATCCCCCATCTTGTCAAAGCCCCGTAGCCCCCGATGAGGTAGGTGAGGACTATCAGACCTATTTTATAGATGAGGCAGATAGGCTCAGAGAGGCAAATGGATTTGCTCAAGGTCACACTGCTGCTAGATGACAGAGCCGGGTATCACCTACATGCTGATGGTGGGGAGGGTGGCACAGACTCTGTGACTTTGGGCCAGTTACTTAACCTCTCTGAACCTCAGTCTTCTCATGTGAAAAATGGGAATAGTGATAGTTCTACCTTGTCAGATTACTGTGAAGATTAAATGAAATAATGCTGTAAAATGACCTCAGCATAGTCGTGGCCTGGGGGCCTACTCCATAAATGTGAGCAATGATTGTGATTATTATCCCAAGGGTACTCAGATGCTGTCCCTGTGTAGGCTACACCCCAGGTAAAGCCCTGTTACCTCCAGGCTCCCACCTTGTCTCTGTTGGTGTCGCACAAGACCTGCTAAGCTGGACTCAGGGTCCAGATGTGGAGAAGCAGGGACAGAGGAGGGCTGCAGGACTTCTCTCCAAGCTGCCTGCCTGGGGAAGGGGGCCAGGAGTCTGTCTCTGGCTCTGGTTCACAGCCCCACGGCAGTGGCTGCCCGCTTTCTCACGTGGACCTCAGGTCTGCTCAGGGCCAAGCAGGGACTGGCTGAGGCTCTCCTTGAGTCTTTCATCTCTAAAGGTCAAGGCTGCGCATGGGAGCTGAAAGGATTGGGAGTGGTCCAGGTTCTCAAAACAGACCTCTGCCCAGCCCAGCCTGGCCCTCCAGGGTCTGCAGGTTTCTGAGCATGGAGGCCCAATCATGCTAGTGTCTTTTTCCTTCCCTGTGTGCTGGGCAACCCTGAGATGGGAGAGGGGGCGGGATTGGATGCACTCAGGTAAGGGAAGGAGAAGCAAAAGTCAACCTCGGGGTAAAAGGCATAAAAGGCACAGGCGTGTGACTGACCGGGCCCAGCCGGAGTGACGCCACCCCCAGACCCTCGGTCCTGCAGTCTCTTCCGAATCACTGACCATGAGCCCTGGCCTCAGACCTGCAGCTTGGGAGCTCTTCTCTTGCTCACGAATCCCCTTCAGGGCAAGGCCCAGACTGTTAGCCAGCCTCCACCACCGTGCTCTGCAGGGGTGGGGGTGGGGGTCCCAGGTCAGACTTCCCCTTCCTCATTTCTACACATTTGGATGCCCCCTTCAGGGGTCCTGCCGTGAGAAGGAAGGGAGGGTGGTTCTGGCCACGCTTCCTGGGAACTAAGAGGTAAGCAGGCATCTTGTGTCCAAGATGAGCTTTGTGAAAGCCTTGGGGCCTGTGGGCTGGATCCTTAGCATTTTAAAATTTTATTATGACTGCGTTTGTTTAAATATATATATATATTTATAGCTCTATGTGCCCACCGCCCCCCAGCCCCTCCCCAGCCCTAGTTTTTCCCCTTGGCTTTCTGTCTGGTGGCCGTGTAGGGCAGCACCGTCTGCGTGCTCTTGTCCGACACCGTTTGCGTACTGCTATTCCGTGTGACCCTGCGGGTCTGCTCAGGGACCGAGGTGGGGCCTGAGCGGCGTCCAGTCAGAGGAGAGCGCCTGGGCTTGTAGGGAGCCGGGGAGGGCTTGAGGGGGCCAGCAGGGGCCTCTGTGTGGGCAGGCTCCGGGGACAGGCCCCCCTCCTCCTCTGCAGCCTCCTCCTCGCCGTCCCCCTCCTCGTCGTCACAGCACAGAGCGTGGTAGAGCACTTTGTCGCTGAACCGCACCCTTTCCCGCGTCCCCGGGGTCCGCTGGGGCAGCTGGCCCTTCACAGGGCCGGCGCTGAAGGCCTCCTCACTGGAGGAGTCCGGGGTCTCCACCCGGGGCCCGTTGGGGACGGGCAGGCCACCGTTCATGAGCCGGTAGTCTGGGCCGGCCCCCGGCCGGGTCGACTCGGGGCCGTCCACGGAGTCTGAGGGCGTGGAGATGTCCAGGAAGGAGCAGAACTCCCAGCTGTCCGAGAGGATGTCGGCCGTCGTAAAGTCCAGGTGGCCAAGGTCAAAGGGGCCGCCCACGCCTGCCTTGTCGCTGCTGGAGGTGCTGCTCACAGTGGCTGTGGTCCAGTCATCTGGCTCCAGTTCAAAGTCGAAGTCCGAGGTTAGTTTATCGATTTGGCTCACCACCTGGCCGGGCAAGGGGAGAGGAGTGAGCGGCCAGCATCACCAAGGTGCGAGTGTGCCCTGTCCCAGCCTTGGCTAATGACCCTACAGGACACAGGTGGACTTGAGTTCACAGGTTTGCTCACCCTGTTGAGGGCCAAAGCTGGACCAAGGTTAACACAGCTGGTTCGGGCCATCCGCCTTTTTCCACTCCTCAGTGCCTCTGGGAGAGGGAGGGTGCCTTCCAGCCCTGCACCCCATCCATTCACACACATACCCTCCTGCCCCAAAGCCAGCTGCTGTTCTGGGGGGCAGCCCTAGTTCTCAGAGTTGGATCTTCCTTTGACTGGGGACCATTTGAAACAGGGCTGAGAGATTCCAGCAAGTCCATTCAGTGGCAGGATGAGCAGCCCACCCACCCTCGGAGAGGAAATTAGATGTGAAAACCGCAAGAAGACTGCCCAGGCTTTCTGAAACATCCTGGACTGGCCTCTGCAGCAGGTCAGAAACTGGCCCCATGGGTCTCCATCACCCCACCCCTACATAGATAGCCCCAGAGCCTCCTCTCTCCTCCCTTTCCCCACTGCTTGATGAGTGGAGATCAATCCTGGCTTGTAGGGGAAGGAATAAAGCAAGCATTATTTGGTAAGCAATAAGAAAACCATCCATCCTGGGCCCAGAGCTGCTTGTTAAATGCACTCGGGCTGCAGAGGTCAGTGCACCCACCAGGTCCTGCCCGGTACAGGTGGCCCTGCCTCAGGATGGCCCCTCGTCGAGGCCAGGTCAGCACAGACATCGGTGATGAAGACAGTGAGGGGGGAAGGGAGACCAGGCAGAGACACAGGGAAAGGACAGAGCAAGGGGAGGAGAGGAGATGCAGGCCAGAATCCAAGCCAGCAAAACAACAACAAAAGCAAAGCCAAAGGACCAGAGACCCAAGGACAAAGACAGACACAACGAGTCATCAGGCCCTGGAGGCAGCTCCCAGCCCTCTCAGAGCTCTCTCCCTGGGGTCGGAGTGGTCAGTCAGTTCATTAACTAAAAAAGTCCCTAATTCAACAAACCTTTACTGAAGACAAATGCTGTCCAGGGATGTGCTAGGAGTTCGGCAAGGAGCAGGGTTGGTGAGTGCTCCAAAGTACAAGAGAAAAGCCAGGGGGAAGATGGCCAGCCAGGAGCCCGGCTCAGTGGGGTGTCCGCTCAGTGGGGTGTCCGCCTCGTCAGGAGTCAGGGGCTCTGACGCCAGAGACCTGCTCAGTCATTTTCCCTCTCTAGGTCTCAGTTTCTCAATCTGTGAACGGGGAGTTGGGTGGCTTATCTATCTCCAAGTTTCCTTCCATCTGTAAGGTTCTAGGACTCTGTGCTTAGACGACTTGAGGCACTCTTTGGGGGAGTCAGTGCCTAGGGATGCCCACTTCCCACAGCCCCAGACTAGGGGTGGAAGGAACTCTTGGCAGAGGCCTGTGGAAAAGCTGGGGGCAAAAAGACACCCAAGTTCCTGATTTGGACATCAAATGCTCTATGTGTCTTTGAGTAACTCACATAACCTCTCTGGACTTCAGCTTCAGTCACACCAAGGGGGTATGAGAATCCCGGCCCTGCCAACCTCATTAGAACTTCCTGGGGAGCAGTGAGAAGCCACTGCTTCCAATGCCCTAGGGCTCTCTGGGGGCACTGGTGATAAAAGTGACATGATCTCCCAGCTCTGAGCACCTACTACGTGTCAGGCTTTCCACCCACGAGATCATCATGGCCTGGATGTATAGATGACGGGCCCAAGAGACCAGTCACTGGGGACCTGAGATTCCTACCCCCACCAGCCCTGCAACACTGCACACGGCTGAAGTGCTGCCATGATTTCTGGGCCTGGACAGCCAATGCGTATAAACTCCATCCTCCAGTCTGGTCACCCCTTCTTATGCCCTCCACTGCCCAGAATGACTCCTGTACCTCAGAGAAGCTAGCATCCCCTTGAAACCTTTGTGTAAACCAAGCCCCATCTGAGAGCTAGTGGGAGCCCTGGCCTTGAGTAGGGGCTCTCAAACCCAAAGGTAAGGGCTCTCAAACCCAAATGCACAGAAGTAGGGGATGTATATATACACATAACTGATTCATTTTGTCATACAGCAGAAAATGACACAACCTTGTAAGGCAATTATACTCTAATGAAAACAGACAAAAAACCCAGACGTGCATCAGCCAACTCCCAGTGTTCTATTCAGGAGGTCCTGGTGGGGCTCGAGAGGTGCATATCTGACAAGCTTCGAGATGGTTCTCCTGCTGCTGTTGGTTCAGGAACAGACTTGGAGGACTACTGGTGTGGTGGACTGGACTTCCCAGGTGGCACAGTGGTAAAGAACCCGCCTACCAATGCAGGAGTGGCAGGAGATGGCAGGTTCGATCCCTGGGTTAGGGAGATCCCCTGGAGTAGGAAATGGCAACTCACGCTAGCATTCTAGCCTGGAGAATCCCATGGACAGAGGAGCCTGGTGGGCTACAGTCCATGGGCTCCCAAAGAGTCAGATACAACTGAACATGCATGCAATAGGCCTAGCAGACTGGGGATTTAAGCTGGCGAAAAATAGCAGCCCAGGCACTGCCACCCTCAGGAAAGGCCCTGTGCCTCTGGGACAGCCACACCCTCTAATTAGATTCCCCTGATCAAGCACTGCTGCTGAGAGTCTGCTGCTACCTGAGGTTGCGAGGATGACGGTAGGAATCTGGAGTCAAATGACTCGGCTGTGAGCTCACAGGGTTGGCCGAGGCCAAGCCGGGCCCCGAAGCTGGGTTCCTAATGCCCTGTGAGGAAGATGCAGGGTCCACAGAGCAAGAGCCCTAGAACCCTCAGATCAGGACGGTCTCCATGCCCAAGAAGCCCTTGCCAGCCCCCTGCCCAGGAGGCCTTCAGGTTGGGGCCCTTCCCCTTCTCTTTCAGAATGCCCTTCTCTGCTTCCATTCTGGGAGAGTGGAGGGAAAGAAGGGAAGGAGGGCTGGGCTCAGGTCCCAAGCCTGCCTCATCTTGGCTAAGAAGTTTGAGCGGCAAGTGATTTCCCTCTCCATATCCCATTTCCTCCCCTGTAAAACAGGATGACACACCTCTATTCACCAGATATTAGAGATGCAATAGATAGGAATGTGCTTTAAACTGCAGAGTCTGCACAGACACTTAAGAACCTGGGCTCTGAAGCCAGACGCAGGGTCCAACCTCACCACTTACAGGCTGGGTGACCTTAGCTCAGTTACTCAGCTTCTCTGGGCCTAAATGTCTTCATCCAAGGAGAATTCTAGTAGTACCTACTTGATAAGGCTCTGGTAAGGAGTTAATGACTTGATGCACAGAGAGTGCAAAGAACAACATAGACCCCCAATATCCACTGTGCACCTGTGGGTGCTAACATACGGCCAGGCCCCTGGCATCTGGTCCGAGAGCAAACTCGAGTCAGCTCTTTACCAAAGGAATGCCACTGTAACAGGGACACTTCCAGTGCCTGTGGCAGAATAATGGGATATTATTAGACCTTTCAAACTGCAGCACACGGGTGGCCCCTATGTTCCCTCAAGTAAAGCTGTCTACAGACAGTATAGGAGAAGAGATACTACAGGTCAAATAGCTGAGCCTCACAGGCAAATCTTGGTCTGCTCCACGGGTGAGACATGTCACACTCACCAGATGAATGACATCAGTGAGGGTCGGAAGGGAGTGACATGCCGTGGGGACCCAGATGGTCTGCAGGGGGCCCGGGTCAGTCCACAACCCCTGCTGCCCATCCCTGGGGCCTCATTTCATGGGGCCAGTGTGGAAGGCAGGAATGGGGGCAGGTCCCAGGCTAACCGCCTCTCTGCTTTGGCTGTCTTGAAATCTATGATTTCTCTCTGAGATTTAATAATCATTTTGCCTACATGTAATGTGGGATTATCTTGGAGTGCAGGGAAATAATTATATACACAGAAGGAAAGAAAGGGGAAGAGAGAGAATGGAAAGAGAAATAGAAATCACAGAACCACAGACCTTTGAAGCCAAGAGGGCCTGGAGCCACCACTGAGACCACCTTTCTCATTGTGCTTGCTGATGAGAAACTGAGACCCAGAGACCAGGAGTCGAGCTGAGACTGGAGGTGGATGGGAGTTCAGAACAGGAATCACCTGCTCTATGGGGGGCAAGAGTAAACACTAGATAGGAAGGGCAGGGTTAAGGGCTGCGACAAAACCTGCTGGGTCCTAAACCCTGTCCCTAAGGGTGTCCACAACCCATGTTCTGATCATGGCCTCAGCTACCCCCCTGAACTTGGCACCCATCCAGTCTCCCCACTGACAGCGACCTCCAGTCCAGCTCCCTTTCCATCCACGGACCTTCCTAGTCAGCCACCAGGACTACATCACTCATCTGCTTCCAGCTCTTCCTGGCTCCCCAAACTCCTGAACCTCCCAAACACAATCCAACACCAAATCTGATCACAGGTCCTGTTTTCTCCAGCAAGCAGCCTCCAACCCTGCCAGGCCCACCAGCCCGACTCACTCCACAGAACTCACTTGTGCCTCTGTGCCTCACCTGGCATGTCTCCTTTCTTTCCTACTCATTCCCTCTCACTTCCATAAGGAAGTCTTCCCTGATCCCCAGTTGAAGACAGGTTCCCTGTGAAAGGATCTCAAAGCACCCCGCACCTCTCCTGATTTTTCAATAGTTCTTGCTGCTACCATTTTATGTGTACATGTGACTGATGTCTGTGACCTCACTAGACAGGAAGCCCCATGAGAGGCAGGACTAGATCTGTCTTGCCCACCACTGCAGCCCCAGTTTAGTACAGGGATTGGCACATTTTTTACAGACACAGCTTTTGACTAGTGCATGAGTTCAGAGAGAGGACTTAATAAAAACCACTTGGGGCTTCTTTTATGAGAAAAAGTTCCACAGTCTTAGACATCCCAACATTGCCTGCCCTAGCCCGCCTCCACTGCTGGTTGAGACCCCTCTCCACGGAAAGCATGAATGTGTTCCCTAAGGCCTCAGGTTGAGGACCCAGGGAGCCCTGGGACCCGTTTATCCCCTCCCCGCTCACCTCTGGTCTCTTCAACTCTCTTGACAAGCTGCTACTCCTTCCTACCCTCCCAGGTCCCTGGGCAGCTGGTTATATAACTGGGGATTCTGCATTATTTATGATCACTGATTATTTTTTAATTCTTGATTATGTTACTTATTGTCTTCCTGGGGGGCTGTGGAGTTGGGGAAAAGGGGTGGGGAGCGAGTTGACCGTGATACATGATTCTCAACCTGCAATTTGGCCTAACTGGCTAAGGAGCTTTGTGAATCTGTCCGGAGGAGGAGAGCTCGAAGGGAAAAGGGAGGAAAGGAAGGTGAGAAAAAAAAAATAATAAGAAAAAATCCACACAATTCTTGCTGAGCTGCGGGTGATGGAACTGACCCACTTTGGCACAGCTCTGTGGTCCCCAGCCTCTCCTGCTCCAGCTGCCTCCTGGCTGGGCCACATTTATCTCATGCCTGCACAGCCCTTGGCTTCCCTGCCACCTCATATGCAGCGCCTTGCCCAGGGGACTGCACAATCACCACCGGGCTTGTTCCCCTTCAACACTGGATGGGGGATCCTCCACCACCACCCCTGGCTGTGAAGGGTTTGTGCCCACCCCTCCATCCTCCTGAGGTGTTCGGGCCAAAGTGGGCAACTGTGCCCTTAAGCTACGTCCTACCCAAGAGTCAGTGATGATGTGAGAGACACTAGTGATCAACACAATAAGTACCCTTGAACCCCGATATGCTGAGTGACATCTTGGGGAGGGGAGAACTGAGGAGGAGGAGGAGGCCAGGGACCTCTTCAAGGTAAGCTCAGCACCCAGGAGGCCAAAGGCAAGGCCCTTACCCCTGGCCTTTGGGGTTCCCAGTTGGCAGGGATCAGGGAGAGCAGGGGCTTCCCTGGTGGCTCAGCTGATAAAGAATCCACCTGCAAAGCTGGAGACCTGGGTTTGATCCCTGGGTTGGGAAGATCCCCTGGAGGAGGGCATGGCAACCCACTCCAGTAGTCTGGCCTGGAGATCCCCATGGACAGAGGAGCTTGGTGGGCTACAGTCCATGGGGTTGCAGAGTTGGACACAACTGAGTGACTAAGCACAGCACAGGGAGAGAGAGCAGTGGGGAGGCAGACCTCCACCCAGAAATACAACCAGGAGATTCCTGGAGAGCAGGTGGGATTCTCCCTAAGAACAAAATCCATATTCCATACCGTGGCCTGCAAGGCTCTGTGTAACCTGACTCCCTGTTTGACCGACCTTTCTGCTTTTCTCCTCCTAGTTCACTCCACTTCAGCTGCACTGCCTTCCTTGCTAATCCTGAAAACACCAAGCCCATTTCTTCCCCAGGACCTTTGCACAGGCTGTTCCCACTGCCTGGAAAGCTCATCCCCTAGATACCACCCTCACTTCCTTTGGCTCTCAGTTCAACAGCCGTCTTATGGGAAACACTCTTCCTATCCCCATCACTGTCACTCTCTATCCCCTTTCCCTGCTGCACAAGGGTGGGACTGCCCACTGTTGGAGGTAATAAAGGTGCCAGCCAGGAGGTCAGGGTCCTGACTTTGACCTCTGATGATAGCTAAGAAGCAGATGCGATTCTAAAAGCCATACATGGAATAAGGAGCAGGCCAGTGCTTGAATATTTCATTAGTAATATCTAACAAATACGGAGTAAGTTTTGTGCCCATCGTTCTGCTAAGTACTTTATATGTAATACACATTTAATTCTCATCACAACCCTGAGGCTGAGGAGTGGGATGGGGAGTGTAAAATTCATTATCCTCATTTACATGGAAAATGGAAGCACAGCAAGGTAAAGTAACTCTCCCAAGTTTACACAGCTGGGTAGGGGGCAGAGTTGGATCTGAACCAGAGACATGTGGCTGCAGAGCCATGATCTTGGCCCTGAGGCTGTGCTCTATCTCTAAAGTAAGATCCATAGAATTTTGAGGAGCTTAGAGAACCCGCTGGGACTGGCCTGGCACTCTGGAGTTTTGGGGAACCTAGGGGAGCTGAGGGCTAATTAAAGATTGACCATCACATCTCTCTGCAGCACAATTTTAGCTTTCAAAGCATTTACATTCCTCACCTCACTCAGTCCATTAAACTACTCTTCCCATTCATGGGACAGAACTTGTTCCTCATCACCTGTGA
Organism: Bison bison bison; assembly: GCF_000754665.1. NCBI lineage: Eukaryota > Metazoa > Chordata > Mammalia > Artiodactyla > Bovidae > Bison > Bison bison. Next base: position 3,047,460 of record NW_011495077.1, on the reverse strand, counting down.
GGCCAATGGGAGAGCTGCAGAAGGGTTTGGCAGGGTAGGGGAGGTATAGTACGGGAAACTCCAAACCCTTTAGGGAAATGAGTAGGTGTTGGCCCCCTTTCATGTGTGCATGCTAAGTCACTTCAATCATGTCTGACTCTTTGTGACCCTAGGGACCCGAGCCCCTAGGCTCCTCTGTCCTTGGGATTCTCCAGGCAAGAATACTGGAGTGGGTTGCCATGCCTTCCTCCAGGAGATCTTCCTGACCCAGGGATTGAACCCATGTCTCAATGTCTACCTGCATTGGCAGGTGGGTTCTTTATCACTAGTGCCATCTGGGAAGCACGTTGGCCCCCTTACCCCATGCCAAACCCCGATGAAGTGCTAAGATAACACTGAGATGCAAATGATCATCATCCCCATCTCAGAGATGAGCAAACTGAGGCTCAGGGGCCTGGGGAAGGAGGGCTTTAGTGTCCCTCATCTTTCGATGAACTTCAGGCTGTATGCTCAAGAAGGGGAAGAGAGTCTGCCATGAAGGGTGGTGTCCAGGGCTGGTGAAGAGAGCAGCAGAGAGAGGATGACAGAGGTTGATACAACTGAGCCCTTTCTCTCTGCTGGCCTTGCTCCTTAGTCCAGCATCTCCTGCTACTCCCAGCAGTCTTGCTTGTGAATCTTGTCTTCACATCTAAGTACTTTCCCCCTCTGACATGAGAACCCCATTGGTGAGCTCTGAGCTGGTACTGCCTGGGGAGTAGGGTGTGATAAGGTGAGGAAGCCAGTGTCTGCCACTGTCTTGACCTTGGGCCCACCCACACCCTCAAGGGAAAATGCCACACCGAGCTTCCAAGGAGAGGCTGACAGATCATGGGTTCCAGGGAGCAGGGGGACTGCAACACTTTACTCCAAACCCCACCCGAACCCAGTAACCCCATTCCTGACAAATCCCATCCTATAGGAAGTCGGCTATGGCATCTCTTCCTCTGTCTGGGCCTCTCAGAGCCTTGCCTGCCTTCCACTTCCTCTGCTCATCACCCCATGTCCAGACCCTGCCTGGGGGATGGGGGAGCTCTGAGGCTTGGCCCCTCTCCCAGCTGGGTGCCATTGGCAGCGGGCAGGCAATGGCATACGGGGTAGACTCTGGTTGCCATAGCAACCTGCCAAAGTCTTGGGTGGAGGCACATGGCCTACAGGGTGTATGGGGGGTGGGGACTCATCTCTCCCCATCCTAGCTCAGGCCTCTGGGCTGCAAAGCCTGGGAATCTGGAGCTCTGTTGTTTGAGACATGGGAGCGGGTGAGTGTGTGTGCTGGTAAGGAACACATAAAAGATCCGCAAATGAACTGTCGCACTTCTAAGCTCCCTGCCTCATCCCTAAAGGGTACACCTCAGAGCATCACAGCATGAGCATAAGGTGTCCCCTCTAGAAGGCCCCTGTCAAAATGCAAAGACAATCATTAGTCCACCTGCTGAAGCCCCAGCATAGGCATCAGAAACTTGAGTTCTAGGCTTAGTTCTGCCACTGGTAGGCTATGTGACCTTACACAAGCCCCTGTCCCTCTCTGGCCTCAGTTTCTTCAACAGCAAACAAACAGGGCTAGTCTGGATGACCTGTGAGATGCCTTCAAACTGTGGATGGCTACGTAGCAGGGGAAGATGAAGGTAGGTGCCTGGAAGATGCTCAGTTGGGAGGAGGCTCTACGCATATCAAAGCTGCCTCCCGGCTTTGAGTCAATCCTGGCTCTTTCTCAGCAGGCTTGCTGGGGCATAGGTCCCATGCTCCTCCTGCCGAGGACAGAGACTTTGGATAGTTTCCATGACCCTGATGGGACCACAGAGCATCTGAAAGTTGGGGGGGGGGGCAAGTCAAAGTGGGAACTGCAGTCCTCTGGACCACTGAGGTTGGGAGAGCAGGGGTTGCTCAGGGGCACCTGGTCTTTGATCTCCAGACTTATTCCTCAAAGATGTTTGGCTTAGATTGCGGCCAGCCCAGTCCATGGGAAGAAGCACCACCACTTCTCTCTGTCTGCAGCAATAGCCATTCCTATCTCCTGAGAAAGGATGCTCCATTAGGCTGACCCCAGGTAGAGGGGTTGCCCTGCTCAACCTCTGCTTCTGTCCCAGCATCTCTACAAGCCCCTCTGCTCTGAACATGACTCCCTTCAAACACCCTCTGCTCCTCGGTTCTCAGGCCAGGCTGGAATGCCACTTTGACAGTCGGGAGTGGGTCTGCCACCATCACCTCCTCTTCCAAACCCTCTGAGAACCCCCATCTTCCCCACACAGCTGGCTGGGGAGAGCTCAAGCCCATAACTCCAGTTCAGTCACTCTCCCTGCCATTTCTGCAGGGACCCTGGTTACAAGGAGTTGAAATTTGCCTAAAGCCCACCTGGCTGGTGTAATGGCACCCAGCGGGCAAATTCAGGCCAGCAGCTCAGAACGCTGGTCATGCATTTCGGGCTCAAACACAGCCCAAGGGGCAGGGCTGAGGACATGTGAATCTCATTACCCTGGCGATGTGGGAAGTGGTAATTAAACCGGCTCCGCTTAGAAAGGCAGAGAGGGATACACATACCAGGATCTCTCGGTGACTTTTCAGCCTTGGCGGAAAAAAAAAAAAACAAACCATTTGGAACCATGGGACACGGATGCGTCCTTCAGAGGAGCTCCCTGCCCCTGGAAACATACACAGGAACAATGATATCCACTAGCAGCTCCTAGACCCACTTCGGGGCACAGAAGGCAAAGCCGGCTTTCATTTTTCCAGGTTCAGGGTTCTAAGCATCTGTGTGATCTCCAGGGAACGCTCAGAGCTGGGACTTGAGTGGTAGGGACTATCTCAGTAAAGCCACCCACGCTCTCCCAGTGCCCTCTATAAGCCAGTCAGCGTCTGGGAGGCAGATGGTGGGGTCAAAGGTCAGCTGGGTCCCAGAAGACTGTCTTCTACTAAGAGGCTGTGGTGGGATTCCGTCTTTTATTGGCCACCATGGCAGCTCTGAGCCATGGGCCCACAACATGCTGCCTAAGCAGTCCCTGGATCAAGGAGGCCCCTCCAGCCGTGGGGTACAGTGACATCTTTAGCAAAGCAGATGTGGGGAAAGGAGAACAAGAAGGAAGTGCCAAGCAGAGTGACACAGGTGCATACAGCTTTGCTCGTGCACGTGTGCATGCACATGCACACACACACACATGTGAGTATGTTTTGGTGCCAGGCCCAGGATACCTGGCCTAGGGGCTGCCCAGCCCATCACTCACCTCCCTTAGCTCCTTGGCCACCTCCTTGAGCTCTCGCAGGATGTCCTCCAGCTGCCCGATGACCATCTTCATGCGCTGTCGAATCCGCTCCCGCTCGCCACCACTGCTGGGGTCGTCACTGGGCTGCCCGAGGTCCGGGGTGCCCCGAATGTTCATCCTTCACCACGTGGCCGCAGGCCTGCCCATGCTCCCCCCAGCCAAGCACACGCTGCGTCTTCCTCCGCGGAGCCCCCCTCAGCCGGGCAGAGCTCCACATCTTAACGGCCCCCCAGCCCACCCTGGCCCTGGACGGCCCTCACCCAGCCCCAGCCCCCTGCCACCACCCCACTCCTCCACCTCTGGGTGGAGAATGGGACACCCAGAGGGAGACAGGCTGACTGAGGGGGTCAAGGTGAGGACACAGGAGGGCAGGGGGAGGGGCTGTGGGTCTCAGGAGTGGCTTCCAGGACTTGAAGTGCCTGTGGGTATGCTGAGCTGGACACAGAGGCAGGGGGATGACTCTGCAGGGACTAAGGGTAAAAGGTGCCCTTGGGATGGACAGAAGGCAGCAGTAATCCCCTCACAACTCCTAGGCAATTGCAAAGGCCGAGGTGTCAAGATGCAACAGACACCTGCAGAGGGATGGTGGCCAGGGCCTTCCAGATGTGAAGGGGGCTCCAGATGTGGGTGGCTCTGGGAAGGGAGCCGGCTTGGAGGAGGGCAGCCCCCTGCAGAGAGAGCGAGCCTGGCGTCAGCCTTCCCAGGCTGCAGCACCAGCCGGCAATGCAATGCCGCTGCCTCCCTCCTCACCCGAGCCTGCACCCTTCCTCGCTGGGGATTGGAGTTTTTTTGTTTGTTTGCTTGTTTTTTTCCTTTGTGGGGAGGGATGGTGGAGGCAGGTGCTCTAGCGCACAGCTCCTCCTCTAGAGGGGAAAGAGGGAGCCCCTGCTTTAAAAGCATAAGTCCTCAGCCTGCCATGGGGCACCCTGCCCTGGCTCCCGCCACCCCCACCCAGGCCTGGCCCCGCTGGTTCACTGGAGGGCCCCTCCAGTCTTGCTTGCTCTCTCCTAGTGCCCCGGGGGTGCTCTCGTTCCCAGCTGGACCTTCCCTTCCCCAGCCCCGCCTTCCGTCAGAACCCCCACTCCGCTATCGGACTCACCAAGGGTGGGGGCACCGACCTTCCTTCCGAGCAGCGTCGGGGGCCAAGTCCCAAGACGAGGTTGGGGGCCCCCAAGGCTCCCTAGGGCGGGCTTCTCTCTCTGGACCCTTCGGCCCCTGGCCTCAAGGAGGTCCTCAGAGCCGCCACCGGAGACATCTGGGCGGTGGGAGGGGGCGGGGCCTCCACGCTCCAAGGAAGGGGGCCGGAAAAATCTCCGTCAACCCCCGCCGGGCTCCGGTGGGGGGGAATGAGCAAGGTTCCTGCGGGTCCGGGGCTCCGAGGCCACAGGTGACTCGGGCACAGGGCGACCGAGGCGACGCCGGGCCGGTCCCAGCGCGCGAGCCAAAGTCGGAGGGATCGGAGGGCGCCGGGATCCCCTCAGCCCACGCCCGGTATTCCCCGGGCTCGGCACCGTCCGGGATCCGCTCTGTCCAGTCCAGATCGGCCGGCTCCGGGCTCCACCGTGGTCTCTGCCCTGCCGAGAGTGAGCTGGCACCCGTGGGCGCCCGGGACACCTCAGTCCGGACCCAGAACGACCGCGCTCCGGCACCTGCGGCGTCCGGAGCGGCCGCGAGGGTCCGCTCAGCCCAGCCCCGCGGTCCTCCCGGGGCGACAACGCTCTCGAGGCTCAGTCCAAGTCCACGGTCGGAACGGTCCGGAATCGCCGGGTCCCGGGGGGAGGGGCGATGTTGGCCGTGGGGACCCGGTCTCCTCCGGGCCGGGCCGAGAGTGCGCGGGGCAGGGAACCCGGCCGGGCTGGGTCTGGCGGCCCGGGCGCGGGCGGGAGGGGCGCCGGGCGG
>NW_011495077.1:3006138-3041787 GCF_000754665.1 Bison bison bison | reverse complement strand
CTCCCTCAAAGGCCGCCCGGCTGGCTCGGCTCCGCTCGCCTCGGCGCTGTAAGGGAAGGGGCCGGCCCGGCGCGCCGGGAGGGAGCTTTTAAAGCGACACACACGCCTCCCAGCGCCGAGCACCGAGCGCGCGAGCCGGGGGGTCTCGCCACGCGGGGGACGAGGAAGCGTCCAGCGCTGACGGGGCTGGAGGCGGACTCTCCCGAGCGCACTCCTGTTGACCCCCGGGTGCGGAGGGGCAGCGGCTAGGGGCTTACTCAGTTCCTACCTTTCCGTAAGCCCCCATTACCCCTGCCCCCCACTGCGGTGCGCTCCGGGCTTCCCTTTCGGCTAAATTTCCCGCATCAGACCTTCCTCCTTCTCCCTGTCATACCTCAAACTACTCCCAGACATGGCCTTAAATCAGATTAATTAAGAAAATGCAATACCGACGACATTTGCTGAGCACCTACTGTATGCCGCCAGGCTGTGTCTGGGCTGGATGGAGTTGGAGATTCCGTAGATGGATGAAAGAGATACATTAGACACGGGTCATTTTGTTCAGTTCCTTATCCATTCACTCAACATTTATTCAGCACCTTCTCTGTACCAGACCCCACGCTAGACTCTGGGGTCACAGGAAGGAAAAGCAGCATTTCAGGAAGCTCACAGCTTGTGGGGACATTCCTGAGTAAACTCACAGGTGGTAAATGCAGAGCAAAGGCAAATTCTAGAAGCAATGATAAGGGGGGGTGGGAGCAACCCAGCCCAGCGGCTGGCAGGCTGTCCCTGAGGCAACCCCTGAGCTGAATCTCAAAGGAGAAGTAGGAGTTACCCAGGTGACTGTCAGTGTGGAGGGGGTGGGGGTGAGCCTTCCAGGCAGGGAGGAGGGTGAGAGCAGAGGCTCAAAAGCAGAAGTGAGGGGAGGCGGAGTTTGAACCAACTGTGGCCTTTTAGAGATATTTTGACAGCTCTGTGGAAAGTGGATTAGAGGAAGACCAGATCCTGAGAGACTCAGTCAGAGGCCATGGTTTGAAGCTTGGATTTTATACTGAGGTAGAGGGAAGACTCATTGGAAAAGTCCCTGATGCTGGGAAAGATTGAGGGCAGAAGTAGAGGATGTCAGAGGATGAGATGGCTGGATGGCATCACCAGTGCAATGGACATGAACTTGGGCAAACTTCAGGAGATGGTGAGGGACAGGTAGGCCTGGCGTGCTGCAGTCCATGGGGTCGCAAAGAGTCAGACGTGGCTGGGCAACTGAACAACAATAAAGTGGGAAGCTGTGGTCTTAGTGAGGAACCTGGTCCTGCTCACCTCTCAGGAGATCCCTCCAGTGCGTTGTGGATGGTGGATCTGAGAACAAGGCCCCTGACAGGAGACCAACAGTTAGGAGGCTGAGAGAGGAGGGCGTCTACACAGCGGTAGGAATGGAGAGGTGGCAATGCTTCAAGAAATCACTCAGGAGAGTATGGGAGGACTTGGAAGATGGTTGAACTTGGAGAGGGAGTGGTGGTCAAGGATGCTTCTGCTAATAGCTTGAGAGACTAGGTAGATTGTTGTGCCACGCACTGAGTTAGAAGAACAGATCTGGGGTGAAGATGAGGAGTCTGATTTGGGATGGGTGGAGACACTCTGAAGACAGTTGAGTATATGGTCCATGCCTGGGCTTGAAAGGGTGTTTTTTTTTGTTTTTGTTTTTTTTTAACTGCCCCAGGTCTTAGTTGCAGCACGTGGGATCCTTGATCTTCGTTGTGGCATGCAGCATCTTTAGTTTCAGCATGAGAACTCTTGGTTGCGGCATGTGGGATCTAGTTCCCTGACCAGGGATCGAACCCAGGCCCCCTGCATTGAGAGTGTACAAGCTTAGCCACTGAACCACCAGGGAAGTCCTGTTTGTTGTTGGTTTGTTTTTTTTTTTTTGGTGGGGAGAAGGTGGGAGGAAGCAGATTGTCAGGCACTGAGGGCTGAGTGGGTGGTGAGAAATAGGAGTTAGTAAATATGGGTGACATTGTCAAAAGTTCAGATGACAAGGGAGTAGACGTCTTGAACTAGAGGCAGATGAGGGGTCAAAGGAGGCAGAGCTGAGTGGTGGTTTGAGGCTGGCCCACAGGGGGCTTGAATTCCAGGGACAGTGATGTGTTGTGAGTACTAACGGTTTCACTTGTTCTCCTAGTTCTCTCAGAGGTGTGTTCAGAGGGGTCCCTTGGAGCCACTGGGTTCTCCAGAAGCTGTGGAAGTGTGAATCCAGCTGCCTGGGGTAGGGGAAATGTTCTCCTGGGAAGGTGGGTCCAGAGGGCTCACCAATCACTTTGTTTAAAAATTGTGGTAAAATACACATAACATAAAATGCACCATCTTAATCTTTAAGTGTACAGTTCAGTGGCATTAAGTGCACTCACACTGTTATCCAGTCGTCACCAGCATCCGTCTCCAGAGCTCTCTTCATCTCACAAAATCAAAACCAAAATTCTGTACCCAGTAACTACCTCTCCATCCCCCTCGCCCCAGCGCCTGGCACCTACTGCTATTCTGCTGTCTGTCTCTTTGAGTTTGAGTGCTTTAGATGTCTCATGTAAGTGGAAGTGTACAGCCCCACCAGTCATTTTCATGACAGCTATGATGCAAAGGGATAGGCAAAGTAAAAAATGGGCTGAGCCTGAGAAAATAAAGTGAGTTTCTTATCTTGGGTCCATTATTGGAACCATCTGCCCACATCACGGATGGGGTAGGTGTACTTGAACTTGGGTGTGTAAGGAGAGAGTGAACTCAGTTTGAAAGGATAGGATGCAACTACTTAATACCTAATTGATCTTGGGTCACATTAGTAGCCTGGAGGAGGGCATGGCCATCTACTCCAGTATTCTAGGCTGAAGAATCCCATGGACAGAGTCTGGTGGGCCACAGTCCATTGGGTCGCAAAGAGTTGGACACAACTGAAGCGACTGAGCACGAATGCACGCGCATTAGTAGAAGTGTGGTGTTTGGAAGAAGGAAGGTGAGATTTCTTGTCCTCTTTGTGGGTTAAACTATGTCTAGGACCCGGATTCACTGGGTATGTCCACAGGAGGGCAACCAGGATGGAGAATGTATGTGTGGGGAGTGAGGAGAAGAAGAGTTCTTCTCCGGGAAGAAGAGTTAGGCTGGTCAGGGAAGGCTGGAGGAGTCTCAGGAGCAGGGGTCTCTGGGTGTAAATCTTCAAAGGACTGCCGCAGGGAGAGGTGATGCTCAGGCTCACCTTCCCTAGTATTTGGAGACTGACCCATCCTCTCTCCCCCTCAGCCTCCCTGGCCATCTGCCCAGATATCCCAGCCTTCAGATCTCTGCTTAGATCCACTCCCACCCCCACCTCCAGACAGACTTCCCTAGTCCTTCAGTCAATAGGGAGAAGCAGAAGTACTCTTTTGGCCCTTTACCAAATGTTTCCCAGGGTATTCACTTAATGTGCTAGCTGTGTGACCTTTGGAGAGTCACTTAACCTCTCTGAACAGGGATAAGGAGCCCATAAACATTTTTTTTTCTTTTCCCGTTTTGGCTGTCTTGCCAAAAGTAGGGGGGAGGAAGGATCATTTTCTACTGTCTCTTTGACTCAGAAAAATAGAGATGATAATAGTACCTACTTTTCAGGGTCATTGTGAGCACACGGAAGCACTTGGCCCAATGCCTGGGACCTAGTAGGCACTCCGTAGATTGTAGCTGCTATCAGCCCTTATTAATGGCTTTGTGTCCATAAGCCTATTTCCTTGTGAGGCTGTGAACTCCCAGACACTGTCTGCCCTTGTCTTTCACATGTACCAGTGGAGTGGAGTGGAGTTGACAGCTAGTGACTTTTACTTTGGCCTGTTTTCCATCATCCCACTTCAGGTATCCCTTTCCTTTGGGAAATTCCTCCCTGTTGCCACATAGTCCTGGTGAGATGTCTGTTAAAGTGCCCACTATTCCCACCCATCCCCACCCCATTGCCAGCAGGTAGGTGTGTGATCCAGACTCCACCAATCATAGAACTCTATTTTCCAGCACCAGTAATTGGTTCAAGGAGTGGGCACATTCCCAAGCAGGGCCAATCAGACTCTTTCCCTGGGATTGGTATGTGGCTGCCAGGAGGAGGAAGCTTTCTTTCTCTTGAGGCACAAGGTTAGATGCTATAGTCCCAAGGCTGTGAACAAGTCATCTTTCCCACTAAATATAGGATCCAAGCAATGCAACAGAGGGAAGGGGAATTTAGAGAGCATGCTAGTAGCATTGCTGAGGGTCCCAACTTGGGCTCTCATGGCCTTGGTTCTTGCAGTCCTTCTTTCAGACCTGTCTCCATCTAAAAGAGCCAATATGCTCCTTTATCGTTCCAGCTCATTTTCTTGGGTTCTAGTCTCATGAATCCGAGGGATGGGGTAGCCTGGTGGGCTTCCATCTATGGGGTCGCACAGAGTCGGACACAACTGAAGTGACTTAGCAGCAGCAGTCTCATGAAACCAATAGGACCTTGATAAACTCAGGGAATACTAAATGGATAGATGATTGACTAAATGACTGGATTCCCAGTTGAGATGGGATGTCCAAAGTTCCTGAAGCTAGAGAGTTGGGAGCTGCTCCCCTGTGGCTATGGAAGGGAGGGAGGGTGTTTGGAATGACACAGAATCAGGAAGGCTTGGATTTGTGTCCCAGCTTTGCCATTCACCAGCTATGTGATCTTAAGCAAGTTATTGCCCTTTCTGGACTTGAAGTTCCTTATCTGTGAAGTAGACAAAATGATAGACTGCACAGGATTGCCTTGAGGATGGAATGAGAAAAGGAACAAGAAGCAACAAACTTAGTGCCCAAAGTGAGGGCAGGGGAGACAGGACCTAGAAAACAAGTAGCTGTTTTTGTTAGCCTGCAATCCATGGTGGTGGATTGTTCAGGAAGATCTCCTGGAGTAGGAAATGGCAATCCACTCCAGTATTCTTGCCTGGGAAATCCCATGGACAGAGGAGCCTGGTGGGCTATAGCCCATGGGGTCGCAAAGAGTGGAATTTGACTGAGCAACTGAGCATGAATGCATGAGATTGGCATGCAGATCAGGAGGGAATGAAGATTCGATCTGCAAACTGGATTCTCAGAAGGAGTGAGTCCTGGCACCAGGGAGGCTGTGTCAGGGCCAGAGTGAGTGTGTTCCGCTGGTGAGAGAGAGAATGGAGCAGCCAGCACTTAGGCAGTGGAGTTGGAAGGATCTGGCTCATCAGCTAGCTTTTCCACTATCTATGTGACTCACTAAATCTTCCAAGCCTCAGTTTCCCTTCTCTGTAAATCCCTTCCTGAGAGTCATCCTGAGGACTAAATAAAGCAGTCCATGTAACATATTCAGCACAGGGCTTAATAGTGTTCAATGATGTAGACCATTTTTTATAAGTCTTTATTGAATTTGTTATTATATATATATATATATTTTATGTTTTGGTTTCTTTGGGCATGAGGCATGTGGGATTTAGTTCCCTACCAGGGATCAAACCTGCACCCCCTGCGTTGGAAGGCGAAGTCTTAACCACTTGAATGCCAGGGAAGTCCCAAGCTATTATATGAATACTTATGGCTTCGGGAAATTTTTTGAACATAAAGGTGGGGTGAGTGGCTAACTCTACAGACAAACTTTTCATGTAGAATGTCCCCAAGTCAAGGAGAGTCTGTATCTGAGTCTCCCAGGAAAGGCCATTTCAACTAGGTGTCCTCTGTCCTTCTGTGACTGGACGGTGGTGGGGCTCACGTTGGGGAAGCAGTGTCTGGGGATTTCTATCTTGGTCCTGCCCACTGTAATCTCCTCAGCTCAGGCAAGGTTCTCAAAAGAGTTTTCTACACTGGCTACTTCCTCTTCCTCACTCCTCACCACCCTCAAACCTTGTAACCAGGTTGAGTCAGCACCGCATGGCTGAAATCACCCTCACAAAGCAAGACTCTGATCTTGCTGAGATTAGTGGACACTTTTCCTCTGCTTGCTAGGCGATGGCTTTGTGGTACTCAGCCCTGCCAAGGCTCATCCTACTTCCAGGCACCCTCTCCTCTGTGGCATCATGTCTCATTTCTCGTGATTCTCTTCCTGCCTCTCTGAGGCTTGCTTCTCATGCGGCTCAGTGTCTCCTCCCTCTGGTCCCTTAAGTGTGAGTGATCCGTGGGCTCCTCAGGCTCTCTTCTCACTCATGCACCTTCCCCAAGGGAGCTCTTTCACACTCCTCAACAGTTCTTGCCTTTCAGTTTGCTATTTCCAGATGAGACCTTTCCAAACCTTCAGACCATGTTGCCAACTGCCTACTGGACATCTCCATGAGGCAGTCCTGCATGCGCCTCAAACTCAACGTGCTTATAGTAGAACCTATTGTTTCTCCCCCCAAATGTGTCCCCTTTTATCTTCCCCATCTCAGAGAATGACACAACCCTCCATGCAAGCCAGAGAGTTGAGATCACCTTAGACTCTGACTCTCCCTCTGAGTCCTGTGGATTCTACCCTCTTGACTTCATGTAGACAGGTTTCTTTGTCTCTCTACTGATGACCAGGCCCTTTCTGGTACCCACGGTTAACTAATGGATCTGCCAACCCTTAGACTTACCCTCAGAGTTCACTGTTGATGGTATCGGCTTTCAGATCTACCTGTTCATGACCCTCCATGGATCCCCCATCCCTGCAAGGCAAGTCCAGTCCCCTTAGTTTTGCATTCACATCTTTTCATAAGCTTGCCCTCGTCTGTCTCTCCAAGCTCCTCTCTCTCACTTCTTGTTCCTGATGTCTTGGCCAGGCTGAGCAACTTGCAGCTTCTGCCTTACTACCTCTTCTACTTCCTGTCCTCTTTGCCTGGAATGCTTCCCTTCTCACCCTTCTCCTCCAGGCCAACTGCCAGACCCTCCTGAAATATTCTTTAGTGTGTGAGGTCCCTCCTCTTCGCCACCATAGAGTCCCCATTCAAGTGCAAGTTTAGCACCTGCCACATCACGTTGTCACCGTGAGCCTGACTCTCTCCCGTCAGACCACGAGCCGCTGGAGAGCAGACACCTTCATGCCCTCAAAGTCCAGCAGAGTCTGCTATAGTCAGTTCTCAAGGTATGTTTTTTTAAATTTAAATCTCAAAAGTACTTAGTTGTTTTATATTTTTATTAAACAAAATATTAATATTTTAAGGTGACCCGAGATGGGAAAAGTTGGAGAGAAGGGGTATGGCACATAGTTCAGGAGTCGCCCCAACACACAACCTGAGCCTTCACTCCCCTCCGATGAACCTCTAACACTCAATGTTGCTTTCCTCAAGAAAGACCTGTAAGTCAAACCCCGATGTATGACTTAGACCAATCACGTATCCTCCCTGTGCCTCTGCTTCCTCTTCTAAAAATGGGATGTTGGAGTATTCCAGGGAGATGATATTTTGCAGAGTGCTTTCACACAAAGAACCCTCAATCAGTCTGCCAACAGCATGGGAGAACGGTGGTGTTAGCAGCCCTCCTGCCTTCTGGGAGTTCTTGTTGCTGTTGTTGTTCAGTCACTTAATCGTGTCTGACTCTGTGCGACCCCATGGACTGCAATCCAGGCTTCCCTGTCCTTCACCATCTCCAGGAGTTTGTGCAAGGTCATGTCCACTGAGTCAATGATGCCATCCAACCATCTCATCCTCTGTCACTTCCTTCTCTTCCTGCCCTCAATCTTTCACAGCATCAGGCTCTTTACCAATGAGTTGGCTCTTCACATCAGGTGGGGATTCTTATGCTGGCCTTTATCCTTTACTGTCCACTCTCTGGTCAGATCACTCTCTTTCCCTGCCTCCCTCCCTCCTTCCCTCCCTCTCCCTCTCTCTTCCTCTCTCTCCTGCTTCCTTTACATTAGTATTTGAACCTGCTCTCTAAACTCGAAAATCTTAAAAGACCCCGCTTCCTTCTCCACGTGCTGTCTCATCTTTCCGCTTTCTACAAGCAGAGTGGCCCCAAGAGTCATTCCCATTCCTGCCTGTCCTCCTGCAGCTCTCAGTCATTCTTCCTCCCTTTGCAGTCAGGGGTCCGCCTCCACTGTTCCCCTAACAAAACTTTAAATGCTGAGGTCACCAGTGACCTCCAAGATGCTCAATCCACAATCCTGATCTCACTTGCCCTCCCACTGCATTTGGTTCAGTCACAACCTCTTTTGTCAACCACCTCTGTTCCCTGGGCTGCAGGGACACTGTGCCTTCCTGGATCTCTGCTGACTGCATTTTCACCACTGTCCCTCAGCTTGCTTTGACTGCTTTCCACCCTGCCCATCTTTGAATGCTGGAGTTGCTCAGTGCTCAGTTCTGTGTCCTTGTCATTCTCACCCCTCTCTCTTCCTGCTGTGTTGTATGCCCCTCTGAGGTTGCAGTTACCACATGTCAGTCACCACATCTCATTCTGAATAAGCATCTCCAGCCCAATTCTAAGTTCCAGACTTGCAGATCCTCCTGACTCCTGGGCCATTGGTTGGTCATCAGATTCAAAACCAAGCTCAGGATGCTTCCTAACAGTTCTTCCCCGTGTGTCCACTGTCTTGGCTGCTCTTACAGAAACTCTGGGACTATTCCTTCATACCTTCTCCTCCCTCTCCACGTTAAGCCCACCTTTGCTCATTCTGCCTCTTGAATATTTTCTATCTGCATGTTCTCTGCTGCTACCCTCCTTGTCTGAAACACCATCATCTTTCCATCAGACAATGAAATCTACCTTCTACCATGTGCTGCTCTCTGGTCCTCTCTAAAGTATTCGCTGCACAGCAGCTGAAAGGATTTTTAAAAACTTTGAGTCTGGCATATCATTCTCCTGCTTAAAATCCCTCACATATTTCACATTGTCCCGAAGTCCAAATTCTCCCCACATTGGCAAGTCCCTGGGTGGTCCGACTTTACTTCTCAGCTGCCCTCTCTCCTCACCTCTCCTCTGCCCTTCAGTTATCCAGACCTCCTTTCAGTGCCTCTGGACTTGCACATGTGCTGTTATGTTCCCTGTGCCCCAGAGGCAATAGCCCTTCTTCACCCAGCTTACTCCTGCTCACCCTTAAGGCCCTTCCCAGAACCTTCCTTCAAACTAGCCTGTGCCCCTGTTTTTTTTAAATTATGTCATACCTGCATTCCCTATTAGAATGTAAATCCCTGTTACTGACTACAATATGAGTGCTCAGCAAATACTGACAATTGAGGAAGTTCGGGGTGGCTAAGCAACTTGCTTAAGGTCACACAGCTTATCAGTAGTCTCATCTTAAACCTTTTTAAACTAGTTTTGGTGCCTCTGCCAGGGGACCCAACACACACACACACACACATACACACCCACACATTCCTTTTATCAGAGCAGTAGATGACACATTATCCTAGCTGTTTGGGCAATGGCCCCTCTCCCTGCTAAGCCTCTGAAGCAGAGGCCATGCTGTCTTACGTGTTCCTATACCCCTACCTTCTCGCTCAGCATCTGACATTTGGCTGGGTTGGAGTACTGTGTACCCTTGTTGGTTTCACTCTCTGTTGATGAGTTCCCCAGATTCTTTTCTAGCTCTGCCTTTCTGCCAAGAACCAGTTTCATTCTTTAGCTCAGCTATGGATTGAGCCTCCTTTTTATTTTCATCCCAAATTGAAGAAGAATAAAAGTTTAAAAGAAATTTTACTAAAAAAAAAAAAAAGAATAAATAAGCCAATAATTGAGGGAAGCACAAAAATAAATAAGACAAAAAGTATAAAATACAAGAGCCTGGAAATAGTTGAGGCAGAGGTTTGGCCCCATAGAGTCTGTGAACTGAGCTATCCCAGATCACTGGCCCCCACACAATTCTCCCTTTGGGGCCTTGGGTCAATTCTTCACCCACCCATATCCCCTCCCTGGTCTGGACCCAAGCCTGGTTAAGAGGTTGCTTTCCTGAGCAGACTCAGACTGTGTATCCACACTCTGGCTGATAAATCTGGGAAAACACATTTAAGGGAATTGGGATCCCAACAACGACAGGGAACAAAGACCCAGACAGAGTTAGGAGAAGGGGACCGTGGGGTTCCGTGTTCATGCCACAGACCCAGATGATGACCATGCTGGCTGAGCCACTCTGCGATTTCTCCCAGAGAGCCAGGCAACCTTGGCTCGGCCGCTGACCCCGTTCTGGATGTGCAAGGAGAGTAGAAGGGGCTTGGTGCCAGGCTGCTGGGGTATGAGGGCTGTGGGGGCAAAGCTGAGGCTCAACCCAGAGGAAAGGTGGGGCCAACCAGGCTGGGGCGGGACAGAACAGCAGCTTCTTGTCAAACACACAATTTAATTCTAAGGCTGTATTCCTTGTGCCTGGGAGATTTTCAGTTTGCAATAGTGTCATTTACAGATGGATCTGCAGTGGCGAATTACAAGTTTGTAAGCAACAGCTTCTCTGACGCCTCAAAGGAAAAAAAAAAAGGCGCCTTAGCCCTGTGCAAATTATAAATTCATAACTAACAGTGTTATCCAACTGAATGCAAAACAAATTCATTACCAGCTACATTATTCCATTGAATACCAAGTGAATAAACTGCACAGGGTTTTGTGAGGTTCAGGGATGTGTCAGGAGATGAGGACAGAACGGCCTCTCCCCACTTTCCTCTTTGTGTGCTCACAGGTCCACCTCAAGCTAACCCTCAGTGTAGGTGGAAGTGGATGGATGTACACTGTTTGGATAGAAAGAAGGCTAGAGATGATCATGGTGGTGGTGGTGAAGGTGATGGTGGTGGTGTACCACCCTACTAGTGTGTGTGTGCGTCTTTTGTATGATTGTTAGAACTGCTGTGGTGTTATCTTAAGATATTAAGATACTGGGGTTCCCTGTATCTTAATATCTTAAGATATCCCTGGTGGCTCAGATGATAAAGAATCTGCTTGCAATGCAGGAAATCTGGGTTTGATCCCTGGGTCAGGAAGATCCCCTGGAGAAGGGAATGGCAACCCACTCCAGTATTTTTTTTCCTGGAGAATTCCATGGACAGAGGAGCCTGACAGGAGTACCGTTCACAGGATCACAAAGAGCTGGACACAACTGAGCGACTAACACTATCTTAAGATATTATCTTGTAAAAGTTCATATATCTAAGTCCTTGTGAATGTCAGGACATCCCCCCAAAGCAGAGATCATTCCTATTGTTAACCCTGCAGGAAATGAAGGTCCTCTAAGCAGAGACAAGAATGAGAACACAGGTCTAAAGCACTGGAGTGGGGCTTCCCTGTGTCTCCCCAGGGAGAGAATCTTGGGACCAAGACTCAAAGTGCTGAGACATCTAGATGTGTGCTTCTAAGTGGGGGGTTCTCAAGACCATGCCCACAGTGTGAAGGAAACTTGGGGTCTCTGGTGGGCGGGCTTAGGCTGTGCTTTTTAACCTGGGTTAGCTAGTTTCATCTGACTCTGTGGTGTATTCCCAATGGGTGGTTTCTGAAACTCCCCCCCCCTTTTTTTTTAACTGTAGAAAAGCAGAAAATGCAAATGAAACTAAAAACTACATATACCACTCATAATTTACTTTGGGTAAAGTAAATTAGCCATACAAAAGATGCATACACACACGTAGTGTGCTACACCCCCACCACCAGCATCACTATATCACTTTGGGGTAGGTCAGACCTGATCTACCCTTCTGCGGACTCGGCCCCTTCTCCAATTCCATTCAGAAACTCTGAGCACTTAGAAGACTTGACTAAATATTCGGTGTTGGGGAGAATAAGAAATGGCCCATACTGCAGACCAAAGGCAAAAGGCAGGCATCTAGCTCTTAAAGCCTTCCTCCACTCCCCCCCATCACGGGGAGTTTCCTGGCATGAGTCCACCAGCTTGGCTTTTCTCCTTCAGGCTGGCTTCCCTGTTTCTCTCTCTTCCTCCCGAATCAAGGCACCTCTCTCTGTCATCTTCCTCAGGAGCAAAAGGAATTCCTCTCCTTGTCTCACGCTGAGCAGGTTGCTGTCATCATTTGTCAGAACAGTTGCCCCAAGTATTTTTTCCCAAACAGTTTCCTGTCTAAGAATAATTTTGGTGCCAGCTTTTAAGATAAAATATTTTCACCTTGTTTCATGAACACATTTATATTTTTAGGAATGAGGGTTATTCTACAAATGCTGGTGTGAAACCTGCTTGTGTTCATTAACGATATAGAGTCAGCATACTTTTACGTCAACAAATAGATCTACGTTTTCTGTTTTAATGGCTGCATATTAGTCTATATGGTTTCTTTAAACCATCTCTTTTTCTGCTTTGCATTTAGGCTGTTTCCAATTTTTGCTATTATAACACCCACACATCATCCGTGCACATTTATCTACTTATTTTCTTAGGATAGATTCTTAGAAGTAAAATTTCTGAAAATGCACTTTCCAAAGGCTTTTTCATATTGTTAAACTACTTTTCAGAAAGTTTGTGCCAATTTATACCCTCATCAGCAGCTTGTATTATTGTCCTACTTACTATAAATGAAATAGTTTGTTTCCGTTATGCCCTGAAGTATTAAAGAAAGGGCCCCTGTGAAGGCTTTGGTGGCAACAATGGCAATGGGTGAGAGGTTCCTCGAAGGATAAAGCCTCTCCCAGGGAGCAAGATGGGGTTATGGGATCCAGCTGCCCCTCCCTATATGGATTCTTCTAGGGCCTCCACTGAAGGATTTGACATTGATTGACTGATGTTTTTTTGAAGACTGACATCATTTCCCTTCAAATGATGGTGATGGTGATGAGTGCAGTGGTAGTGATGGCAATGATGAGTGGTCATGTGGCGAGGACAGGGTGGTGACAGAGAACACTGGTGGTGATGGAGAGCACCATGGTGATGATGGAGATGGGGGTGGTGGTGTTGACAGTGGGATGGCAGGGGGCCGTGGTAACAGTTGGTGGTGATGATTTAGGACGATGCTGAGAATGGCAATGATGGGAATGCTGGCGAGTACAGCACTGATGAAGGAGATGGTGACGGCGGCGATGACAGTGGGGCAGTGCTGGTGGTTGTGAGGTGTGAGGATGGCACTAAGAGGCAGTGTGGATGATAGAAGGGGCAGTGGTGGTGGTCTGGTGGTGCTGAGGGTGGGTGTTGGTGGGGAAGTGAGCCCAGTGGTGCTGGTGGTGGCGAGGGCCGTGATGGTGGAGCATTGGACAAGTTTTTGATGATAGTACTGGGTGCTATGGAAATATGAAGGTTAAAATGGATGAGGAATGTAATATAGGATTAAATGGGTATGGAGAGAGAGACAGATTATCTTCAGGATGAGAAAAAAATGTGAATAAAGGAAGCACCATGAATCTAGGGCCTAGAACAGCAGGGAGGCCCATTGCAGGGCCAGAGAGCAAATCAGCGGTGGTGGGTGCTGCCAAGAGTCTTGAAAGTGGCAGGAGGACTCCGGACTCCAGGACAGCAGCCCAGAGAGATGTTTCTGAATCCTGAGAGAAAGATGAGCAGGAGCTGAGTAGCAGGCAGGACAGAGTGTGCCTGCAGAGGAGAGTGTGAGGAGAGGAGGGGTCAGCCCCACTCCTAGCCTCAAAGGCGAGCAGCAGGCAGAGTAGGCTCTCCCCAGTGCAAGCAGTCATCTGAGGGCCACTGGCAGCGTGGAGGAAGATGGTGTGAAGGGTGTGTGGCGCACAATCCAACCTCAGAACCCACGGACCCCGACCCACTCTGTTCCTGTGTCAGCCCCAACCGGCAATCCCGCTCTTGCCTTGATAGAGAGAAGGGCCCAGAACAGTGGTCCAGAACTCTGCTCCCTCTCTATTCCCCAGCAGCAGTTCCTCAAGCCTGCTAGATGAGAATTTACTCAGTAGCACTGCCTGTGAAGAGCCATTTCTCACTTCTCCTGGTGTAGCATGAAGCCCACTGGGCATGTGCTCAAGGCTGCTGCATTCTCTCTTCCCTAGTAAGGGAAAAAGTGAAAAACTTCAGGGAGGCAGAAGACTTATGTCTGAGCAGCCAGCACCCTGGGCCTCAGGGGTTAATCTATGCCTGAGGATGGGGCTGGGCCTCCCCTCCTACCCTCCGTCATCTTCCTCACTACTGCACAAAAGCCACTGGAACCCAGTGGGCACTCGCTTTGGGAGAGGGAGAGATTTTTTTCTCCCTATTTAATGATGCTGGTGACCTCACAAGGTTTCCATGGTGACAAGACCAAGGAACCAGGGGGACTTGGTGAATTAAGACAAACAAACCCACCCCCAAGTCACCTCCGGGACTTAGAGGGGAGGGGCCTGGATATAATCCATGAGTTTACAGAAGTGGGAAGGACGGGGTTTGGGGCATGCAGTTCTTCAATAGCTCAATCATGTCCAACTCTTTGCAACCCCATGAATTGCAGCACACCAGGTTTCCCTATCCATACCAGGCTTCCCTACCATCTCCCAGGGCTTGCTCAAACTCATGTCTATTAAGTGAGTGATGCCATCCAACCATCTCATCCTCTGTCATCCCCTTCTCCTCCTGCCTTCAGTCTTTTCTAGCATCAGGGTCTTTCCAATGTGTCGGCTCTTGGCACCAGGTGGCCAAAGTATTGGAGTTCCAGCTTTAGCATCAGTCATTCCAGTGAATATTTAGAGTTGATTTCCTTCAGGATTGACTGGTTTGACCTCCTTGCTGTCCAAGGGACTTTGAAGAGTTTTCTCCAGCACCGCAATTCAAAAGCATCAGTTCTTCGGTCTTCAGCCTTTTTTATTGTCCAGCTCTCACATCTATACATGACTACTGGAAAAACCGTATCTTTGACTAGATGAACCTTTGTAGGTAAAGTAATGTCTCTGCTTTTTGATATGCTGTCTAGGTTTGTCATTGCTTTTCTTCTAAGGAGCAAGCATCTTTTTAATTTCATGGCTGCAGTCACTGTCCACAGTTATTTTGGAGTCCAAGAAAATAAAGGGGCACGAAGATTCTTTTTCAGGCTCTTTTTGGACCCTGAAAAAGAAATCTGTGCTCCTCTTTCCTTTCTGTGTCGCAACCCTTGTCCTGCCTGAAAAGCTCCCTTCACTGGAGGGCATGGTGCTGAGTGTGAGCCCTCATAGGAAGACCTAAATGGTCACAGAGCACCCACAGGGAGATGTTCTGATCCTAAGGGTAGGAAACTCCTAACCCTAGGCACCAAGGCAGGTGAGGAGACGGAGGTAGGTGGGCAATAGAACAGAAGGGTGAGTTTGCAAGGAGAAGGAGATTATCATCTGGTGAGGAATCAGGGCCTTATCAGCCTTGTAAAGCTTGGTGCTCTAAGGATCAGCCAGGGGCCAGCGCCTGAGAACATAGGCTGTGGAATCCATGTGACCAGGGTTTCAATCCAGGTGTAAATAACACCTGTGGTCTATGGTTGTATATTTCATGGGACACATTGGTGAAGCATGTGGGCTTGCCTTGTGGCTCAGATGGTAAAGAGTCTACCTGCAATGCAGGAGACCCAGGTTTGATCCCTGGGTTGGGGAGACACCCTGGAGAAGGGAATGGCTACCCACTCAAGTATTCTTGCCTAGAGAATTCTAGGGACAGGCTACAGTCCATGGGGTTGCAAAGAGTCAGACATGCCTGGACAATTAACACTTTCACGTTCACTTTCATGGGTAAAGCCTGTAGTGGGTGCTTGAAAAGTGTGCATTTCCTAACTCCTGCCCTTCCCTCCCCCACACCACGGGGCCACTGCAGCTTCCTGAAGGGATTTGAAGCGCCACACTGCCCCTCATTGATTTCCTGCTTTCAGGCACTGAATAATTTGATCCTCACATCCTTAGTGGCTTAAAGACCACTGTACATTGTCCCAGGGCCTAAAATCCGACCATGGAAGCACCACTGCTTTGCACCAAACCTCTTTTTACATAGTAACATCTCACTGGGGATGTAACTGTTCCATCTCTGGGCAAGAGCAGTAGCGCTGGGAGGTGGGAGCAGTGATTCTTTTTCAGTGCAGGTAGAGCCTGCGAGTGAGGACAGAAGAGAAAGGGAGTAAGGGCAGAAAAGTAAGGCGGTGGGGACAAAAGAGTTTATTACCCGGAAATCTGGCCAGCTGTCATGCTATTGGCTGAGGGGTTTCCCTCATGGTGAATGATGCAAAATCCAGAGATTATTCAGCATCTGAGAAAAGCCACACACGCATATCATGAGATACTCACACCACGGAAAAGGAGGAGAAATCAACAAGTTTTACCTTCTGAAGATGGCCCCTGGGAGCAAAGTAGCCAGTCCCCTCGCACCAGCAGTCCTGGTTGGTGGCTGCCTCGAGGTGAATCATGCCACCCCAGGCAAGGCAGTGCCACGAGGCTGGGAATCTGGATGCAGAGAGCTGGGAGTGAATCCCCGACATTGGAGTGGAGCTTGGACATTGGCTGGGTCTCTCTCTTTGCCACAGACAGGTTTTCCTGAGAAATCTGCTTTAATGAATTCAGAGGAGCAATTTGCAATCAGCCCATCAAATGTTCAGAAACACTCTTTCAGCTAGAGTCTCACTTGCTGGGAATCTGTGCCCTGTAGTGGATGAAAATTCTCCATCAGGGACTGCAGCTTCCTATTCCATATCCAGTGCAGCCTGGAGCCACCAGGCTCACTGACCCATTGGGAACTGCCAGGTCTCATTGTCCAAGGGCTGCTGAAAACCAGGCCCAAGGGCTGGGCAGCTCTCAGCTCAAGCCTAACTGTTGCTTTCCCTCCTCCTCCTTCCCCAGCCTCTGCAGCGCCACCCTGTGTGCCCCCTTCCCTTCCACCCCACCAGGGCCCTTTGAGTGCCCTTGGGCTGCTTCCTCACTCCATTTTTTTAGGACATGGGAAGTTACAAAAGAACTTGTGTTGGGGACTTTTCTTTTCTTTTACATTTTCTAACTGGATTTTGCTAGCTGTATTTATTTTGATTCTGGCCATCTTACTGACCTCTCTCATAGTCTCTTATTAGTTTTTCAGTTTATTCTCTTGAGTTTCCTGGATAAACAATCATATCATGAACAAATAATGATAGCAATTTCCCCTCCTTCCTAAACGTTATGCTTTTTATTTTTTAAGTACTATTCCTTTGGCTAGAACTTCCAGAACAATATAAACTAATTGTGGTAATAACAGGCATTCTTGTCCCACTCTGACTTAAATATGAATACCTCTTGCTGGTATTTTATTGCTAAGAATCATGTTGACTGTTGGTTGCAGATGAATATTTTTTATTATGTCAAGGAGATGTTCTTTTATTTTTATTATAAGGCTTTTCATCAGAACGGATGCTCAGTTGTATCAAATGCATTTTCGGTGTCTATTAACATTGTCACATAACTTATCCCCTTCTCGTAATTGACATGATTAATTATGTGGACTGATTTTCTGATATGTAATCATCTTTGCCCCCTTGTATTTCTAACTTAGCCATCTGTAGAATGGGGAGGAGATCCACTGCCTGAAAGAAAGCTGGTTGAACAGCAGATCTGTGCTGCGAATCCTCCTACAGTGCAAGAGATGCAGATGCCAGTTCGATCCCTGGCTCAGGAAGATCCCTTGGAGGAGGGCATGGCAACCCACTCCAGTCTTCTTGCCTGGAGAATACCATGGACAGAGAAGCCTGGCGGGCGACAGTCCATGGGGTTACAAACAGTCGGTCGGACACGACTGAAGCGACTGAGCATGCGTGCCCTGAATCCCATGGCCGTGAGCCTGCTCAGGCTTTGGTCCCCCACACCGGTCATCAGTCAGACCAGATGACTCCTTTCAGCAGCTCCTCGTTGCCTTCAGCTGAAAACCAAGATCTCTAGGTACATTGCTCAGGCCTTTTCCAATTAGCCTTTGTCCCTCTCCCACCACCCCTCTATAACCCCACCTTCTCCCCACTAATCACATGGAAATCCTGGCAGATGGCAAACCTGTGTGCCCTTCTGGGCCTCTGGTCCTTCTCACATGTTGTTCCCTTGCCTGAAGTGCCCTTCCCACCTTCCTTCCCCAGGCCAGACCCATCCACTCCCTCCAGGGAGCCACCCTGCCCCAGAGGGCTGGGTTAGGAGCTCCACCCCCAGCGCCACAGTCCCCAGCTCACTGGCTCTTTGGTGCTTACCAGGTTGGGCTTCCCTGGTGGCTCAGAAGTTAAAGCGTCTGCCTGGAATGTGGGAGACCGGGTTCGATCCCTGGGTCGGGAAGATCCCCTGGAGAAGGAAATGGCAATCTCCACTCCAGTACTCTTGCCTGGAGAATCCCATGGAGGGAGGAGCCTAGTAGGCTACAGTCCATGGGGTCACAAAGAGTCGGACACGACTGAGTGACTTCACTTTCTTTCAGGTGGAAGGTATTTTCTCTGTGCACCACTATCAGCTCCAGGAATACAAAGACCCTCCTGCTCCACCCAGGGTCCTACTTCCCAGACCCGAGCCCCACTACGTGTTACTCCATCAGCCCTAGAGTGAGCACACCTGGGCACACACTCAATATGCTTACACTCAGGAACGCACACCACTTGAGTCCCCCCCACCCGACCTGTGAGTCCTGGGCTCGCTATCCCGGCTCCAACAGCAGTGAACATTGAGAGGCCCTGGTTGCCAGCCTCACAGGCGGCAGCAGCTCCCTGGAGCCTCTTTAGAAAATGCAGTCAGCCTCGTTTCCTCCTCATAAACAACAACTTAGCGGAGCGTCAGGGCCCCAGGGGAGACTGCCCCCACCCAAAGCTGCTGCCATTGGAGATGCAGGCGGGGGAAGCCAAGTAGGCCCAGGAGGGACCAGATGACTGGGGATAGATGGGCAGGAGGGCCTTTGATGGGCTGTGCTCCCCTGGGTTTCCTCGCAGCCTAGATGCTGGCACATAATCTGGGCCTCTGCAAGAGCGCTTCCTCTATCTATCCACTGGGCCTCAGGCTCGTCCTCCTGGGGCCTTCTCTGCCCACTCTGCAGAGCAGGGGTCCCCAGCCTCCAGTATCTAATGCCGGGTGATCTGAGGTGGAGCTGGTGTAACAATAATAGAAAGAAAGTGCACAATAAATGTAATGCTCTGGGATTATCCGGAAACCATCACTCACCCTTGTCCACAAAAAATTGTCTTCCATGAAATCAGTCCCTGGTGCCAAAAAGGTTGAGGCCCTCTGCTCTAGAGGATCCATTTTCAACTCTCCCCCTTCCCTCAGTCATCAGGTGGCCAGCTGGAGTTTTTACCCCTTGGGACAAACTGATATCAAGTGGAGAACTGTTTGGCTACTAAGCCCTGGGTGGGGTGGGGGCAGCCCAGACCTGACTCCTCTCTTGCACCCACCTTCCTCCAACCACTCTCCCCAGCAATCCTGAGTTATACAACAGAGTCCTGGACGAGAACCTGATGAAAAGTCAGGTGATGTGGCTTAAAGGATGTCAGGTCCGGTGGTGGCAGACAGGGTTCCAATTCCGACTCCACCGTTTGCTAGCTGTGTGATCTTGGGCATGTTGCTTAATCTCTCTGTGCCTCAGTTTCTTCAACTGAGGCACAGAGTGCCCATCTCCAGGGCTATGGTGTAGATTAAATGAAATGAAACCGACTGACTGGAAAGCACTCATGCAGTGTCTGACACGCGGTACTTGCTCTGTTAATGTTGGCTGATGTTATATTGAGTTGGTCAAAAAGTCTGTTCAGGTTTTTTTTAAGATATCCTGGGAATTCCTGAATTAAAGTTTTTGGCCAACTCAATACATTAGAGGTCTGAGCAGGCTGGGGTGTAGCTGTGACCTCATAGGCTGAGACCTCACTCACTGGTGGATAGAGAAACTAGGTCCCAGAGAGGTGTAAGATGTTAGGTTGCTGAAGCCCCTTTCAGCCTGGACTTGTGTCTATTGAGGAGCTCTCTGCAAGGAATATTGGGTTTCTCAGGTGGCTCACTGGGAAAGAATTCACCTTGCCAATGAGGAAGATGCAGATTCGATGTCTGGTCAGGAAGATCTCCCCTGGAGGAGGAAATGACAACCCAGTCCAGTATTCTTGCCTGGGAAATCCCATGGAAAGAGGAGCCTGGTAGACTAAAGTCCATGGGGTTACAAAGAATCAGACACTACTGAGCGACTGAGCACCCACACTTGCTGCAAGGAGTAATAATTTCAATCACAAAGACTTTGATGCCTGCAGTCTTGGGTCTCAGCCTCGGTGCTATGAACATCCTGTGCTAAGCTTAGTTGCTCAGTCGTGTTCGACTCTTTGTGACTGCATGGACTGTAGCCTGCCAGGTTCCTCTGTCTGTGGGACTCTCCAGTCAAGAATACTGGAGTGGGCGGCCATGCCCTCCTGCAGGGGATCTTCCCAATCCAGGGCTCGAACCCACGTCTCCCGCATTGCAGGCGGATTCTTTACCATCCAAGCCACCAGGGAAGCCCACATGAACATCCTGGCAGGCTCTTAATTATATTAAAAAAATTAACAAGTTTATTTACATTGTGCTTACTGAGTGCCCAACAGAATTATGAGCCCTTTATGTCTATTAACTTTATATATATGATACCAATATTATTATTAACTTTAATTTTTCCAACCAACATGAGGTAGTACTATTATTATCCCCTTTTCATAGATGAGGGAGCTGACAGTTCATGACTTGCCCAAGGTCACCAGCTAGCAAGCAGGAAGGCTAACTTTCTGCCAGCAGGGGTGTCATGGACGAGGAGACTTTGGGCTCCAAGGTGGACTCATTGAGAGTACCTGGAATGTCTTCCCCTACAGCTGAAGCTGGGCTGGTGGAGGCATTCCTGGCCGACTTGGCTGCCTGTGACTGGGTTCAGTCAGAGCCTCAGCATTGACCTACAGACGCCCATCACTGGACACCACATCTTGGGCCACAGCAGGTATTTCCCTGGAGACAGGACAGTGGCAACTTGCAACAGGAGAGCTCTTTATTATTCAGAATAACCACGTTATTTAATTTACTATTAATAATAGCTCTTGAGTCAACCTTCTTTTGAAGAGATTTGAGAACTCAAAGGATGGCCCTTCTCTTTCCTCTCTTCCTCCCTCCCTCCCTCCCTCAGAAAACTGCAGACACTGTCACGAATGAATGAGTTGTTTGGGGGGTTAAAGTAGGAGGAATCGGGGTCCCTACCGAACCCAGTTACCCTTCCTCCCTGCACAGCCTTGCTCTGTTTTTCCTCTGTGGGTCCCCGGAGGCCCCCACGCCCTGTGCTGTCAGACCCCTGAGTATGGATGGCATCCATCATCCTAGGCTGAAACAGAGGGCAGAGGCTGGGAGCTATGTCCCAGCTGGAGCCAAACCAAGGCTGGGCTCCGAAATCCTTGACCCCCTTGCCTGAGGGCAGGAGTGAGTTTATGGGGTCTGTAGCTGCGATCCCTTGGGACCCCATCCTCTGCCCTCTTTGTTCAGTGGGGGGGGGGGCATGCAGTGTAAGGAGTAGCACATCCAGAGAGGAACAGAGCCAGAGAAGAGACCTGAACCCTTGCCAGGGGACTATTTGGCTTGGAGTTCAGAAGACTCCAGGGATCTGAGAACTGCCTTCAAAGAACGGGAGGGATTTGGTTTCTCAACCACAATCTTTAGCGAGGCCCTTCTCTGCCAGGCACTGGGAACATGTGGCCCAGTCTCTATGGAGCTGCCAGAGCAGCAGAGGTGATGGACGGGAACATAACTCACACCACCGTAAGGCTTCAGGGGCAGAACCATCAGGTCCAGATGGAAGTTGTAGGAAGCGAGGGCTTGATTTGTCTGAATCAAAGCTGCTGCTGCTGCTAAGTCACTTCAGTCGTGTCCGACTCTGTACGACCCCATAGATGGCAGCCCACCAGGCTCCCCCATCCCTGAGATTCTCCAGGCAAGAACACTGGAGTGGGTTGCCATTTCCTTCTCCAATGCGTGAAAGTGAAAAGTGAAAGTGAAGTCGCTCAGTCGTGTCGGACTCTTCTCGACCCCATGGACTGCAGCCTACCAGGCTCCTCTGTCCATGAGATTTTCCAGACAAGAGTACTGGAGTGGGGTGCCACTGCCTTCTCCAGAATCAAAGCTAGGTGGGTTGATTTCCTGGTTCCCAGAGGTGATGGTCCAAAGACTTTCCTCCCGAGTTGAGTTTGGCCCTTGGGTGTTTATTCAAGACGGCGCACAGGCCCCTGGGCACCCATCATCCCTGACTCTGCTTCCCGTATTTGAGCCCCTGTGTGATCTCAAGTGTATCAAGTGGCCCCCTGGGGCTGACCTCCCAGAAGGCAGAGGGCTTTTTCTCCCTTTCTTCTAACTGACCAACTGCCCAGAACGGGAGGAGCAGGGCTATCCCTACAGGCTGTGGGATGAAGGACTCAGGTCTGCATGTCAGCATCCTGTCCCCTACCCCCATCCCAGGGAGGTAGTCCATAGCCTCCTCTCCTCTTCCTGTCTACCCCTCTACTTGGACTGAGTCCTAGATTCCCTTAGGGGATTGCAGAGTGCTTTTTAACAGACACTGCTGTGGGGTAGTTTCAGACCAGTTGTCATGACACTTGCAGTTTCTTAATCTGCTAGAGCCTGGTTTCACATACCTGCACACACACACACTCCTGAAAACACACACTCACACGCATGCCGGATCTCATTGTGAGGGCCCCACTCTTTATTCAAGGAGCAGTTTCGGGTGTCTGAATGGAGGCTTGAAGACTCCGTCTTTGCAATTAACATGCTGCAGCAGTATTATTAGCCTCTGATAGGCAGGTCTGCCTTTGCCAGAAACTATAAATATGTGGGGCCAATGACTCAGCAAATCTGTTGCTATTTTTCTTGCAGGTCCGTGTGGATCTGTGTCTGTGTACACCATGGCCCCATCTCCCAGCAGCTCCCATGGCTTGTATCCATGGAAACGCAGTCCTCCCCACTCTAGCACTCTGGCTGATAAACACTGGGAGTCTCCCCAGCCCCCCACCCACCTTGGAGGAAAAGTGTGGACCACAAGGGCTCCCACCGAGCAAGAGGATGCAATTGACAGAGGAGGTGCTACTTTCTCAGTTGCTTTCAAAGTCAAGGCAGGGCCAAGCGTCCAAGCCCTTCCCCTGCTGGTCTGTGGTCAAGGCTTTGTCATCTGTTTAAGGCGAGTGGCCTGGTGGGAAGACCCCTTACTGTGAGGTGGGCCCTCATGGTAGTGGGGTGGCAGGATGGTTCCTGAGAGCTGTGGGCAGTGTGGCAAGGGCGGCAGGGAGGAGCTGCTGTCCTTGGCAGTGGGGAGCACCAGCCTATGGAAGAAGGGGGAAGGGGCAGCGATGCTGAGAGCAGGGAAAGATCAAATTTGGTGTAAAACCTGGGGGACTTGTCTCATGACCTTGACCCTCTCAAAAGAAGTTGTGGGTTGGAGGAAAGAGTGCGGGCTTTGGAATTCTGCCCCTCCCCCTCCCTCCTTTCCTTCCACAAAGATCCACATTTGCTCACTCTGTGCCAGGCCTTGTGCTGAGATGAATCAAAACCCAGACCCTTCTCCTTGTGGGCTCACGGTCTTGGGGGAGAAGACAGATTCAGCATCAGGTCATTGAGCTGAGGGGTCCTGAGTGTCAGAATGGAGAGGCGGGGCACAGGAGGATGGGCAGAGCTTTCACCGCTCACCCCTGGGGCCAGGAGAGCCCCCTTTGGGAGCTGCAGCTTGCGGTGATGCCAGGAGGATGAGGCCGGGTGGGGGAGGTGCTGGCAGGAAGCAGAGAGGACATTCTGTGCAGATGGGCACCCCTGGCCAGTGGGTTGGTGAGACTCACACATGGAGCTCTGACTGTAATTCCTGTTAGTAGCCTCCCTTTGAGAAAGCGACCTAAGCTCTCTGGCCCCTAAAATGGGAAACCGCAACACCTACCTCATTGTGCTGGACGAGAACTAAAGAAAGCATCTGGCCCCAATCTAGTGAACGCTGATTGTACTAAGATACCAGAACCATCCACGGGCCAGTTACTTTCTTCCTTTCAGGGTCTGTTTCCTGGTGTCAGATGAAGATGCTGGGCTAGATAATGTCCAGAGACCCAACAGCTCTGATTTTCCCTGTCCGCATTTTCCCCATTTTCCAAAAAGGGAGAACAAATTTGCCACCAGGTCTCAGAAATAAAAGAAAGGGCCATGGAATCATTCAATGGACATGGATAGGGACCTCCCTGGTGGTCCAATGGTTAAGAATCCACCTTCCAATGCAGGGGACTTAGGTTCGATCCCTGGTCAGGGAACCGAGACCCTACATGCCATGGGGCAGCTAAGCCAGCACGTTGCAACTCAAGAACCCAGGTGTTCTGGAGCCCCGAGCATTGCAACTAGAAAAAAGCCCATGAACTACAACGGAGGATCCTACATAACGCAACTAAGACCCGACACTGCCGAAAATAGCTAAGTAAACAAATACTTTTTAAAAAGGACATGGACAGTTATTGAATAAGCACAGCTTGTTTCTCCTCTTGCTTAGGGAAAGCAGGGCTAGGCTGATGTCACAGCGGTCACTCCTGTGGGCTCCAGGGAAGCAGGAGCCCCACCCTTTCCCCCAGAACATCCAGAGTGACTGGAAGGACCCCAGGGACCCACAGCTGCAGAGCAGCAAAGTCAGTCCCAACCTCCCCTCTCTGTTGCTCACCCCACATTTCCGTCTCTCCTCTGTGGGGAAACAGGAGGACTTGAGGTCTAGAACCTGAGTTCTAAGGACTGTCTGGTCCACTTCTGGCCTCCAGACCCTGTAGCTCCTTTTCTTTAAGCCCCAGGGAGGCTGGGGAGCCGAGATGCTTAATTTGTTGTCCTAGAGCAAAGTCACACTGACCCTGGGAGGTAAATACTATCATTCTCCCCATTTCACAGAGAAGGATACTGCGGCCCAGAGAATTTGGGGACTAGCCCAAGGTGCCCCAGGTGCGGGTGGCAGAGCTGGGGTATCAATTCAGGTCAGCGGCACTCCAGGGCCCGGGCTCTCTCCCTGCTCTGCACTCGGCCCTCAGGAACTCCGGTGAACCTCCTCAAATCCTTCGGGAAGCAGAGAAGATATAAATAGCACGTGGGATTGGGGAGTGAAAACAGCAAGTTGCAGAACCATACACACAGGATTGCAGCTGTGTGCAAAACAGCCTCAGAATGACATGTGCCGATGTGTATACATGTATTTGAGAGGAAATGCACAGAAGTAGGCCTGGGAGGAGACCTCTGCTGCTGCTTGAACCGTGTTCATCTCTGGGTCGGGGAGGGGAGATGGGGCACGGGGGCCTGTTCCTTCATCATCCAATATATTTCTGAAGTGGTTCAGTTTCTAATACAGTGTCTCTGTGTATTGCTTGAATGCTCCTGTCTGGTGACCCGTCTCCTCATGCCAGGAGCGGTGTGGTGTGAGGACTGGGGCAGGGGGTGACCTGCGGGGGAGGCTGTGGTTAGTAGGCATGAGCCTGACAGCCCAGATGGGCTAGTTCATGGGAACTTTTCAAACAGACATGGCAGCACAGGGGACTCCCTGTGCTTCATCTGTCTTTCAACAAATCGGAGAGCTGCCCCACCCCCCATTTATGGACAGGACCCTGAAGTTCAGAGTCAGCTTAGTCCAAGTTCAGAGAGCTCCACGGCTGTGAGTTGGTTGGTTAGCAAGGCTCAGAAAATCATGAGCTTTGTCTTCAGACAGACCTGGCTTAGACTTTACACAGTCCACCCTAGAGTCTCTGAGCCTCAGCTTTTCTGTCTGTAAAGTGGGGTTAATACACCTACCTCGAAGAGTTTTTGTGAGTTGAATGAGATCAAGTTTGCTAAGTGGCTGTCACCCAACAGATTCTCTTCATGGTGGTTCCCCAACTCTCTTCTCTCTTTCTTTGTCAAAGGGAAATGCTGTTCTGGTCTCAGCATGGCACAGAGAAGACCCAAGCCTTGATCTGGATCCTGGTTTGGCCATGTAGAAACAAGTATCATACACTGAACATGTGCTGGATGTCCCAGACCATGCCAAGGGCTGTACATACAGCTCCTTTAATCCTAAGCCTGCTCTCTACCTCTGAGATAGGCATAATTTACAGATGTGGGAATTGAGGTATCAAGGTTAGGCTGGCCTTGTACAGTGAACTTGGAAAGAATTCCCTCCTTTCCTATTATTCAGAAGATTTTGTATAATAAGGTTTATTTGCTTTTCTTAAATATTAGGTAGAATTCACCAGGAAAATCATTTGGGCTTAGGGTTTTTTCTGTAAGAAGAGTTTTTGAAGACAAATTCAATGTCTTTGACAATTTTAGAAGCATTTCTAGTTTCTATTTCTTCTCGTATTAGTTTTAATAAATTCCCTTTTCCTTAAGAAGATAATAACAATTCCTACCAGGCAGGATTTTTGGGCATATTGACTGAGTTACTTACTCCCTGTGTATAGTAACTGAGCAGCATGCCCACCTAGGCCTGGAACACATTAGGTTTCCTGATATTGCACTTTGGCATCCTGTTCTCCACCACTCCCTCCATCAGAGCCTAAGAGGACCAGGATGGGGGCCAGTGCCTCCCCGTTGGATGTGGGACCTGAAATCTTCTAAAACGCCAGAGAGAGTTGAATGAGGGCAGGAAGGCTCTGAGAGACTGGCACTTGAGGCTGGAGGGGCTGTCCGAGGCCTCGGACCACCCCCACCCCCCACCCCAGGGAGCCAGGGGAAGCAGAGCCCCCAGGACCTCCACATCCATGGGCCCAGCAGCTCTGGTTTGGAAATGCTGAGTGCCTGATGGTGCTCGAGTACTCAGGTAATACATATAGGGAGAGAGAGAGGGAACCAGGAGACGGGGGAGGGGTGCAGAAAGTTTTTGGTCCAGAGGAGTGAGAGGCGAGTTTTAAGGCCTTCCCTGTCCAGTAAGCTTTCAGGGCCAGATGGTTACAATCACAAACCCCTGCCTCTGCCTCTTCCCTGATCCCTAACTTCTAAATCTGAATCCTAGAAGAGTGATTATAATTGCAGGCCTTGCAAGATACCCCATGACCACCCCTCCAGCTCCAGAACCTAGGCAAGGTGGGACCCTGCAACATATCGCCCTTGACGCTTTACCCTCCACTCTCCTTCCCCACTGAACTGCAGGGTTGAGTGTGTGTGTGGTGGGGGGCGGGGGCAGAATACTCAGAATGAGAACAGACTTTGCTCTCTTGGCTCCAGGTTTCCATCCCCTCCCTGCTCTGTGAAGCTGTAAGCAGCTGGGCTTATTGCTGGAAGTACCCATCCCTGAATCCAGCCCTCTGGGGACTGTTCCCAGGGATCCCCTATGCAAGGATGTTCTAGGCCCTGTGACAGCTCGGCACAGCAGAGCTGCTCCATGTGGCATCAAGATGATAAAGAGAGCTCTGTTCAGTAAACCCTGAACAGAGGAACGAGCAAAAGAACCATGGCTCCCTGGATGGCTGGAACCCCTACTATATGTTCTTGGCATATGAGGGTAAAAAGACACCTGGTCTGCTGAGGGAGGCCAACATGTACAAGTAGCATCACATCTTTGGGTGATAGATGCAGTGCTGAGAGTGGATCAGGGTATCACGGGGGCACAAAGGAAAACATCTAATTCATCTGGGGATGCAGTAAAGGTGCAGTGGGGGTGCATTGGAAGAGGGAGCAAGGGTTGGGTTTAGGAAGATAAATAGGAGCTATTAGGAGGTTGACAGAGCTGGGACAGAGTGCAGGGAGTAGGAAATGCATGTACAATTATACAGGGGAGTAAGAGATGACATGGTCCCTGATCTCAGTCCATTCTTGGAGTTACTGACACTCAACACTCAGTTTTATTTCCAGGTCAGTTCCTGCTCCAGGAGGGTCCTGGACTCAAAGTGCAGTGGAAGTGCAGGGTCCTGACCTCCCCAGCAAATACTAAGCTCAGAGGAAAGAGATCCCTTTCTACCTGGACTCAGCATTTCTCAATTGGAGGGTACGATAGCAATTAAGGATGTGCTCAGTCGTGTCCACCTCTTTGCAACCCCCTGGACTGTAACCCAGCAGGCTCCTCCGTCCATGGGATTCTCCAGGCAAGAATATTGGAGTAGATTGCCGTTTCCTTCTCCAGGGGATCTTCCCAACCTAGGGATCGAACCTGTGTCTCTTGCATCTCCTGCATTGGCAGGAGGATTCTGTACTACAAGCGCCACCTGGGAAGCCAACAATTAAGGATGGCTGGAAGTAAAAGAAAACCTAATAGTGTCCTAACACATAAGGCAGGCAGGAGGGTGTTTGTTCCATATAACTCGTGGTTCAGGGGTGGACAGTCCAGGGCCAGTGTGAAAGCTCCACTAGGCTGTGCGGGCCCCAGGCTCCTTCCATCATCCCCTCCACCCATCCTTAGTGTGAAAGCCTTTGTCTTAGAGATTTTGCCTCAAAATAGCAAGATGGCTATAGCAGTGCCAGACCTCTGTCCACCTTTCTGGCAGAAAAAAAAGATGAAAAGGTTAGGATAAACAATAAGGTCCTACGAGGTCCAAAACCCCACTTCACCTGACCAGTTATGAAGTGGCTTCTTTGGAGGTTGGAGAAGGTGTGCAGATCAGCAGGGGGGTAGAGTTACCCATGAGCTGGTTGTGGCACGAGGGGCGGACCACTGCTCTCAGCAGTCAGCCCCCCCACAGTGCCAGAGGGCCCCGGCCACTTCCCTACCCAAGAGCTCTTCTTCCCACCAGTGATCTGACACATCCTTACCCCTCAGAGCCCTGAGCCCAGGAGGCTACTTCCAGTGTTACAGCACAGCCAGGTCCTCCAGGTTCTCTGCATGGCTCCCTCACCCAACCATGAGAGCGGAGATTCGCACTGGGTCTGGCAAGAAAGGCCCAGGACTGGGCATCTGAAGGCCTGTGTGACCTTGGGGAAGTCAGGCAACCTCTCTGGGCCTTTAGTGACACCTTGTGGCAGCATCTTCTTGAAACCAGAGTAACTGAGTGAAAAAAAAAGAAACATATTTTCCTCCCACCATTCTTATCCTCCATGCCCAGGCCTATCTCACCACTTTCAAAACATCTGATCCAGCCCTTCTCGTCCATGATAAAACGAACTGCCTTCTCCAGGGGAGCCATTGGAGCTCAGTCCTTTCATCTGGAGCTACGCATCCCAGAGCTCAGTGCTGTGTGGTACCTTCATCAGGTCTGGACAAGGGGATGGGGGACACAGGCTGCTCACATGAAGTCAGAAAATCTCCCCATTTTCCAGAAATAAAAAGTGAGTCCGTAGCCAAGTGAGACCTTGCCTGAGATGCCAGCCTCAGCCTTCCATTTGCTTTCTCTTTTCTGATGGCCGAAGAGGGTCTCACTCAGCATAGAAGTTGCCGTGTGTGTTATCACACACCCAAGGAACTTCCTCCTGGGGCTCCTCTAATAACATAGTTTCAACCTGTGTGAAGCAGGACCCCTTGTGTTCAGCCTTTGAGATGAGTCCCCAGCCCAGCTGGTTATCGGGCTCAGAGCCTTCTTGGCTTCCTTTCTGGCCTCTGGAGGCGGACGCCCTCTGCTGTGCTCTCCCACCATCCAAACCTGTTCCTACCTAGAGATCTTCTGGTGAGAAGGGATCTAATAAAATCACTCCTAGAGGCAGCTGTTCATGACTAATAAGGGTGCCCGAAGGGGATTGACAGGTTGAGAAGGGCCTTCTAGGCCCAGAGCCAAGCGCTAATGGTGGAGTTTCAAACCAGGTCTCTGTGGCCCAAAGCTTTTTCTCTTCCAGCCTGGCAGTCTGACCTGCTGGCACAAGGAGGCGGATTTGGGCAGGAGAGAAAAGCTGTCCTGAGCAGTCCACATGGGCACCCAGTCACCTGGGGATTGCAAAGTGGGAGGGGGAGCGGTGGGTTGAGTAACTGGTGGACACGGCTTGGGGACTTGTCTGGTGACTTATTTGGGGCTTGCAATGGCCCAGCTTCTCATCATCAAGATTAAGGGTAATTGAGTAGCTATTCTGGGCAAGGCACTTACTACTCAAAAATTGGAGGTTAGCCTGAAACCCTCCTATTAAATGTGCACATCCCCAAGGTTTGAAAATCCCTCACAAGGCAGTGAGCATATCCAGGCCCTCCTCTGTCTGGAAAAAACCTGTGGCAACCCAGACCAGGTCTGTTATGACACAAATGTTATGTCGCTTAATTTTCTCCAGCCCCCTGAGGTGAACATCATCATTATCTCATCCCACAGGTAAGGAGACGGAGGCTCAGAGAGGTGTGGTTGATTCCAATTGTGCCAGGTCAAGTGTCAGGGCAGCTGGCTCCCCAAGTTCGTGGCACAGCCCCCGCCACCTTAGCCCTGGTCAGAGTACCCTGTGTTGGGCTCTAGGAACCACCTCCCTTGTTGGAGGACAGCCATCAAGAATGCGGGAATTCCTGGGAAAGCCCAGAAATGCAGGCTTTTGAGGTCAGGGGTCAGACCACGCTCTTGGCACTGCTATGTACTAGCCTGTTCTCTCTACCTGACACTGTTCCTAAGGCCTATTCCTGTTATCGGTAATTTTCTGCTCCTAAACATTTGGTGGTTCCCTGTCACCCTTCCCTCTGCTCACCCTCCCCATGTCACTAGGCTCAGCCTGACCAGCCCCTCCACCATCTCAGCACCTGTGCTGATGCCCTCCCCTCCAAGCTCATCTTGGCCTTCCTGTCATCTTCCCATCCTTCAGAGGCCCCTCCACCAGGAAGAATTCCTCTGTGATTGGGGCAAGTTATTTAACCTCTCCAAGCTTCAGATTGTACCTTTGGGAAAAAATGAGGGAATGACAAGGATCTGCTTCAGAAAGGGTGTGGTGCAGCTTTCACCAAATAGGATCCCGCCTCCCCAGGGCCCAGCACCATGCCCGGCCCAAGCAGAGCGAGCAGCGCCAGCCCATTCATCTATCGTTCTATGGTTGGGAATCTGGTTCCCCCTCTCCAGCTCCCGGAGCATCCTTGGTCCCTGTCTTGTGCTCTGCTGAGTCAGAAGAGTGACTTGGGGGCATCTCCCTCTCCTCCTGGTTCCCTTCACCGCCTTGTCCTGAACTCCAAGGCCAAGGCCAATGTAGCTTGGCTCCTTTGGTCATCAGAACACTGTGGGAGTGGGCCTTCCTCCTCAGCCCTGGGCAGCAAACCCGCAGCAAACCCACATCAAACCCGCCTCCTGGATGTGTGTGTGTGTGTGTGTGTGTGCGTGTGTGATGGGGTGGGAGCAGGGCCTGCACTGGGCTCCTGCCCCCTCCCCGGCCCTGGTGAGAGTGCTCATTATCTCCCTTCCATACAAGCTAGCCTTGGGGTGAAGCCAGCTCTCA
The DNA here is from genome assembly GCF_000754665.1 of Bison bison bison. NCBI lineage: Eukaryota > Metazoa > Chordata > Mammalia > Artiodactyla > Bovidae > Bison > Bison bison. Next base: position 3,010,773 of record NW_011495077.1, on the reverse strand, counting down.
GCCTTTGATGGGAGGAAGACTTAATTACCTTCTTAGGCAGAGGATAATGAGCAGACGAAAAGCCTGGCAAGGCTGTATCTCCCTAGTCCCTCCCCATCCTGCCTCAGCCCCCAGCCTGTCCCCACCCCCACCGTCAGCTTCTTTGGACACAAGTGAAGACCTTGTACCCCAGTCTGCAGTAGGATCTGGGAAGTCATGGTCCCTGTGGGATGCCCAGGTCACAGGGACTACCTGGTACCTGGAATTCCCCATTAGCATTTCCTGTGGGGTCACAACAGGTGCCCTACCCAATACGGAAGGAGTGGCCAGGATCTCCTTGATCCTGGACCCTTTGGATGAGGAAGTGACAAAGCCAGACATGAGAGCTTCTGGTTCATGTGATTAAGTCCTGGAACAGGAAGCAAGAGACAGGTTTCTCGGGGGAGAGTCTGGGCGGGTCATGGGCATGCCTTCAGTGGGGACTGCAGCTTTCTGCTGTCCAGTGGTCCCAGCACTCATTGTGCACTTGGCTCGCAGCGGGCAAGGAGGCGGTGAAGGAAGGGGAACAGAAAGTGTCAAGGGCATCTGGACAAGAATGACAAGAAGACAGGGAGAGGGAGTTGGGCTTATGAGTAGAGCGCATCCTTGCAGGGAGACTCAGCATCCTGGATTCTTTCTTGTGAGTGGCACTGGCTGCCATACCTTGAACTGGGGCCACTCTTCTGCCCTCCCCTGGGACATGTCACCAAGCTCAGTCCATAGGAGAGACCTAACGAGGCTCTGAGCTCCAGTGCTGCACACAAGGTTGGGAGGATGCTGATGAGCTGGAGACCAGCTGGTCCTCCCCCTCCAGAACAGGATGGGTAGAGGGATAACGTCTTCCTGGGACAGTGTCTGCCCCCAGCCCTTGGTGCCGCTCCGTCCCAGAGAGGCAGCTGGAGGATCAGGGCTTGGGGCTGCTTGGGTGCAGGGTTCTGTCATTGGCTGGTTTGATGGTCCTGGGCAAGTCACTTCTACTCTTGAGCCTTAGCAGCCTCATCAATAAAATGGGGATTGTAACAGTATCCCATGCAGTCGTTATGAGGATTAAAAAGATAATGTATGTGAACTGCTTAACTTAATGCCTGGCAAGGGGCAAATGCTCACAACTGTTAGCTATTATTATGATTGTTATTATTAATCCTACTGGCAGTGTTTCTCAACTTTAAAAAATTCCAGGCTTCCTTGTGATAAGCATGCAACCTCAAACCCTTCTTGTTGATGGTACAGGATAGAAAACGTCAAAGAAATAAAAGATTGAAGCCAAAAACAAATTAAAGCACTCATTATATGAAATACGCTTTTACAAACTAAAATTCACCCCCACCCTACACACACACACACACACACACACACAATCCAGGCTCACTTTGGGGGTGGGGGAGGTAAGAATAGCTCAGGCTGGATTTGTGAGACCCTCAGGCCAAGCTGAGAGAGGGCCGGCAAGGGCTTTGGAAAGGAAGGTGGCAGAAAGCCTGGAGCCCAGGGCGGCTCCCCTCTGACGGGCGCCTCTCTCCCTTTGCCCGCCCTGCTGTGGCCTCTGGATCCCAGCCCAGCTTCCCAACTCAGATAGTGATGTTTTGAGGGAACAGAGGGAACGCTCTGGAATGCAAATACCTTTGAACCCTCAGATCACAGCCGGCGCCCATTCTCATGCTAATATGAGAGAGTTTGGAAATAGCTTGAAGGGGAAATTGCCCACGGTAGAAACTCACCTCAAACATGGGCCCTGGGCACAGGGCCAGGGTCTCCAGGGTCCTTTCCAGACTGGTCCCCTAGTATCCAGTCCCCTGGCAGCTGGGTAGGTCCTACAGCTCAGGGCCCAGGAGTGGAACAGTGCCCCTTCCCAATCTCCCCAGGCAAATAAATAACAATTCATTTAAGGATAACACCCGCCTTCACTCTGTCTTCCTGTGCCCGAGATGCTTCCCCCCTCCCCCCTCCCCCAGTTGTCACCTCTAACCCTCACCTGCAGCCCATGGACATGAGCTCACAGAAAGCAGCACTTTGCCGCAGATCTGGCAACTGGGGTGTGCGTGGGTGCTTACTCAGCCGTGTCCCACTCTCTGCGACCCCATGGACTGTGGCCGACCAAGCTCCTCTGTCCATAGGATCTCCCAGGCAAGAATACTGGAGTGAGTTGTCATTTCTTTCTCCAGGGGATCTTCCTGACTCAGGGATTGAATCCTCATTTCTTGCATCTCCTGCATTAGAAGGCAGATGCTTTACCACTGAGCCACCTGAGAAATTCTGGCAACTCTGGTGCCAGGATCCAAATCCAGGTATCTGTACCCCAGGATTCTAGCACCAAGGCCCTTTGCCTCCCTACGGGGTTCCCAGGGCTGTGAGCCACAAGGTGGCATCAGGGAGGTCTGGTAGGTGATAGATGTGAGGGTTGGCACAGCCCGAGATCCAGGCCCTAGGATGGACCAGAGATGATGGCTCAGGTCCAGGAGGAGCCTCCCCTAGTGCTGAATCAGATCCCAGACCAGTTCATGCTGGGATAGGAGAGCAGATAGAGCTGGGCTGGAACTCTTAAAGGGATCGTTGTAGATTTTAGAAAGGTGATCTGCTGACTGTTTATGGGGTGTGCTGTGAGCAGGCCCTAGACCTAAACAATCCTTGTCTCCTTCTCAGCTTGCTAAACTCTTACTTTTCCTTCAAAGCCCAATTCAAACACCACCTCCCCACTGAAGCCCTCCCTGATTCCTCCTAGCTAACTCTCTCCTCTGTGTTCCCATTTTCTCAAACCTCTGAGGCATCACTTAAGTTTAGCTCTGCCTCCTCCCCTGGCCTGGGATGTCCTCAAGGGAAGGATCCATAGCCAATTCATCTCCATGACTCCAACACCCCGCACAGGGTCAGGCATGGAGCATGCCTCCAGAAATGTTTATAGAATGAATGAGTGAGTGTGCTGGATGTTTCCAGTTGAGGAAGGCTGTCATCGTCATTCTTGTAGGGTCTTCAGCGAAAGGAAGCAGGAAGGCATTGCCCAGAATAGCGGATCTCTCTGTGCCCGGCACATCTTCTCTGCTCGTTTCCGATTTGAGCCACAGCTGCAGCACATGCTTTGGGTGCGCTCCGGCTGGCTCCCTGCCGGCACTGTCTCCACTACAGCACACTCTGGAGAGGTTCACTTTCTGCCTCAGGGCCTTGTGCAATGCCAGGGAAAAGCCTGCCTGCCCTGCGAACAAACACAGGCTGAAAGTGCGGAGGAGCCTAGCCTGCCCTGAAGGCCTCAGCCTAGGGAGATTGGGGCCAGTGTGTAGCTGCTCCAGAGCCCCGCCTTTCAGGCAGACAGTTCTGGGGACAGTCTGTGCACTTCTCAGGCGTGGAGGCAGAATGGTGGCTTCTCTCCACCGTGGGGGCCTTGAGGATGCTCCTCGTGTGGCCTGTCCCTCTTTCCCGTTGGCTCTCCAGGTTCTGGTTTTAGATTCTATTTTGGAGAAAGCTCTTCTCCAGACAGTGAGCCACATGGTAGAAACGTCTTGCCTGTGGACTCCCTCTCTCACTGGGATCTGACCCTGTTTCCTGGGGCTTCCTGTCCAACTAAATCCCACCTTGGCTTCTAAGGGTTCTCTGGGGGTGTGTGAGGGGGTCTCCATAGAGGAGAGTTACTCAGGGAATGATTTCCTTAAATTAGACTCCATGGTCCCCAAGGGAGGGAGGGAACGAGGTCTGGTAATGCTGGGGTGGGTGGGGGTAGGGAATTTGTTGGGCGTTTGATGGAAAAGTCATTTTGCCTAATTGTATTGCACACATTAAACCAACAACTGCAAGAGCAAAGGCAGGAGGTGGGGGCAGACAGAGTGGGAAAAAGGCTGGAATGAGTCAGCAGGTGGGGTGGTCTGAGACTTCAGTGGGAATAGGGTTTTGGGGTTTCGGGATCCCTTGGCCAGGCAAGAACACCCTACCCCACCTCCTGCCAACCAGGGTATAGAGAAGGTGGTAGACAGAGGGCAGGAAATAAGACCAGGCAAGTACCAGGTGCTTTCCTGTATCCCGCTCATTATAAGCTGCTCTACATGCACTGCCAGATGTAACCCTTGCAGCAAATCTGTAAGATGGGCACTATTGGAATCCTAACTTTCCATGATGGAACTATACAGAGAGGCAAGTGATTTGTCCAGGGTCACACAAGAGTTTGAATGACCCCATACACCAACAGCTGGGGATGAGCTGATCTCTGTAGTAAAGGGGCAGAGGGGAATAGAGGCCAGACCCATATGGAGCATGAGGGATGGAGAAGGCTTTTTGATGATCTGTGATGTTGACATAGACCACATCCACGCAGCAAGCCAGTCACCAGGAATGAACACATCACTTACTCCAACATTGAGGCCTGCGAAGTTGTAAAGATAGAAAATGACCTTGTGAAAGGAGAAGCCCTGAGCTCTTGGTGCTTGTGGGAGGAGGATGGAGAGCTGGAGGAAGGTCAGTTCAGTTCAGTTGCTCAGTTGTGTCCAACCCTTTGAGACCCCATGAACTGCAGCACGCCAAGCTTCCCTGTTCATTACCAACTCCCAGAGCTTGCTCAAACTCATGTCCATCAAGTCGGTGATGCCATCCAACCATCTCATCCTTTACTAATTTGCTTTATCCTCCTGCCTTCAATCT
>NW_011495077.1:2997472-3006038 GCF_000754665.1 Bison bison bison | reverse complement strand
TTTCAGCTTCAACATCAGTCCTTCCAATGAATATCCAGGACTGATTTCCTTTAGGATGGACTGGTTTGATCTCCTTGCAGTCCAAGGGACTCTCAAGAGTCTTCTTCAACACCATGGTTCAAAAGCATCAATTCTTCAGTGCTCAACTTTCTTTATAGTCCAGCTCTCACATCCATACATGACTACTAGAAAAACCATAGCTTTGACTAGATGGACCTTTGTCGGCAAAGTAGTCTCTGCTTTTTAATATGCTGTCTAGGTTGGTCATAGTTTTTCTTCCAAGGAGCAAGTGTCTTTTAATTTCATGGTTGCAACCACCATCTGCAATGATTTTGGAGCACAAGAAAATAAAGTCTCTCATTGTTTCCATTGTTTCCCCATCTATTTGCATGAAGTGATGGAAATGGATGCCATGATCTTCGTTTTTGGAATATTGAGTTTTAAGCCAACTTTTTCACTCTCCTCTTCCACTTTCATCAAGAGGTTCTTTAGTTCTTCACTTTCTGCCATAAGGGTGGTGTCATCTGCGTATCTGAGGTTATTGATATTTCTCCCGGCAATCTTGATTCCAGCTTGTGCTTCATCCAGCCTGGCATTTCACATGATGTACTCTGCATATAAATTAAATAAACAGGGTGACATACAGCCTTGATGTACTCCTTTCCCAATTTGGAACCAGTCTTTGTTCCATGTCCAGTTCTAACTGTTGCTTCTTGACCTGCAAGAAGGAGGAAGATCAGAGATATCAAAAAGGCTTCCTGGAGAAGTGGGGTGGGACCTTGAATGGGCTATTTGCCCTCTCCGGACCCAAGATGCCTCATCTGGAAAACAAAAAGTGGCATCCTTCCCCTGCTCCCTCCTTCCACTGGGAGGATCTAGAAGTATTGGAGGGTATGCTGGAGAGTGATTAAGATTCTGTTTGGAAGCTTCAGGCAAGCACAAAGCCTGAAAATGCACTCGGTTTATCCGGGAGACATGAAGGCAATTCCTTGTGGGGAACACAGGAGACCACCTCTCTCTGCTCAAGCTGCCCAGTGTTCCTGGGGAGGGGCCCTTGGGACCCTTCTCTCTCTGATCAATAGACTAGGCTCCTGGTTGGCTGGACTCAGTTGGACAGACACAGTACCCCTCCCCACCCATGTCCCCGCTGTGCCAGTCACTGCCATCCCAGAAGCCTCCAGCCTGGTTATCCTTCCTGCCAGCCGCCTGCCTGGTATGTCTTCCAGGGCCTGACTTCCAAGATTCAGAACCTGATGGCAAGAAGAACCCCATATGAATCCTGAGTCGCCAGCCAAACTCCCAACGTCCCATCATCATCTTACAGGGCATGAACATCCTAACATCTTCCTGAGACTCTCGCAAGTCCACTCACAAGGTTGGACTCTCACAAGTCCACTGGCAATGATCTGCTCAGAAAATGATGGTGTTGGCTGCTATTCTGCTATTCTGAATGTGGACATCCATCAGGGCTCAGAGGGTGACCAGGTGTGGGGTGCAGTGTGACCATGGTTCATTGTGTGAACGTGTTCAGAGTTCAGCCTGGGGCTGCTATCATAAGCTAATGTTTCTAGGACTTAATTTCCTTAGAGCAAGGTTCCAGTGGGATGGGGGAGGGGAGGTCTGGGACTGCCTGCTGGGAGCGGTGTAAGGTCATCCTTAAGAGAGGGTGCTGTGGATCAGATAGGCTGGGTCTAAATCCTGGCTCACCACTTGCCAACTTTCACCTGGGCAACGTTGAGTTGCTCACCTGTAAATGAGAAGGACTTCATAGACTGGGAAGACTGAATGAGATGAAAAGCTGCTGGCTCTGAGCCTGGCACACTGTGTCAGGAAATGTTAGCCTCTGTGATACACGTGTCTGGACATATATGCCCACATGGTTGTACAGGAGGCTCCTGGGTTCACCACTTTATGGCTGGCCCTAGCACTGTCCTCCTGATTCAGAGTAGGGTCAGAGAGTCAAAGGACCAGCCTGACTGCTCAGCCCTGGTCAAGAGAGCCACTAAATCCTGGGGATCTTAGTTTAGTGAGAGGCAGGCTTGGAGTAGGGAAATTTTTAGGGCAGGAGTCTTACTCCTTTGATGACCTCAATTTTTCTCTGAGGCTTCAGGAACTCTGCTGTGCTGCGGCCCTGTGCTCTCTGGGGGGCCGATCAGCCCTACAGCCCTGACCCCTTCAGTTGCCACACCTGAACTGAGGACCCCAGACAGTTAGCTGGGTTCCCTCCCCCATGCCCTCTTCCACCTGTAGCCTGGGCTGCACAGTCCTCTTTCTCGCTTTTCCAGCAGCCCCCTGGCTCACGTCTCAGTCCCTCCATCACATGACTCCAGGATTCATTCATACTTTATGGCTTCCTCTTTCATCCCCTCTCCTCCATTTGGATGTTTTCTAAGAGACCAGAACTCCAGTCACTGGCCAGCCCTTTCTGCTCTAGCTAACAAAACTAATTTGAGCTCTCCATTTTCCAAGAGGAGAAAAGGGTTGAAATCTAATGGGGGTGATGAGAATGGCACAGGTGGGTTGGCAAGAGAGGGCTATGAAAAGCAGAAATGGGCTGAGTCTGGGGGGCTCCTCTGGGACCGGAGTCACTGATTTTGGATGGCTTAGGGATGATCTTGTTAGAAACAAGAGATATACTCAATAATTCCAGATTGCCTCTTCCTGTCCCAGGATCCCAGTCTAATTTGAAAAGTGTCATGGATTCCCAGGAAGACCACTGGGGACAATCCCAGCCTTGCATCTTCCAGGCTGAGTAGCCTTGAGCAAGTTACTTAACCTCTCTGTACGCCAGTTTCCTTATTTGTAAAAATGGGCTGCTGGGAAGAGTAAATGACATTGGGCACAGGACCTAGAACATAGCACATTTCGCATAATTATTAGCTATTATTATCTGCACTGCATGTCCATGCAGTCTCTTCAGTCATGTCTGACTCTTTGAGACCCTATGGACTATAGCCCACCAGGTTCCTCTGTCCATGGGATTCTCCAGACAAGAATACTGGAATGGGTTGCCATTCCATCGAACCCATATCTCTTATATCTCCTTTATTGGCAGGTGGGTTCTTTACCTCTGGTGCCACCTGGCATTTCTGACAGCTCACCCCTATCAGAAAAAAAAAATTGAAGGATGTCACGAGTATATATAGATATTGATTCATTTGTAAATTATATGCATGTATTTCTGGGCTCATGTATTCTATTTGTTATAAAATGGATATAAAATAGTAATTTTTACAGGATCAGATAAAAAAATCAAACAAAAATAGAGGTTCTGTAACCTTCTTCCTACACCCTCGTGAATCCTTTTGTGCCCCCACCAGGGGCAGGAAAGTACTTTGGAGACCACTTCACGTACTAGGGCCTGTTTCAATTGCAGTGATCTGGGCAGGAGCCCCTTCAGAAAAGCTTCTGCCAAGGCTGATGTGAGAGAAGATGCTCCAGGGCCCCCACGTGGGAGCCAGGGAGTGCTAATGTGGGTGATTAAATCATTCGCAATAATCCATTTGGAACAGCAGCCGTGTCTAACATGGGGCGTGATGACTGCTCCACAAATAGAAAGGTGGCCAGGGAGGCTGTTGGTGGGACATATTCCAAGGACATGGGGTAGACACAGGCAGGCTCACCCTTGCTATGGTGTCTTCTTGCTGCCGTTAACCTGCCAGGCTCTCTGCCTGCTCCTGCAGTGGATCAGTCTGGCCCTTTCGTGCCCAAATGCAAGGCCTTCTCCTGCCTGTGAATCAGCTCTACTCTTCCAGGACACCCTCACTGATACCCCTTTTCTCCTTAATCACTCCCTGGAACAAGTCCTCTAGGTTTGAATCATCCTCCTTCCTTCCCTCTCCTCCCCTTTCCTTCCCTTTCTTTCCTCTAATAACAGCTGTGCACTCAGCCTGGCTGTTCTGTATATGCCATGTACAGTAAACCTGTTGTTTCTGCTCTCCCACTATCAGTTCCCCTCTTCTTCTGGAAATCATAACCATCTTTTCCTTTTGTTAAACATCCGTTCTTTTCATTTTAGTCTGAGATGTGGGTAGGGTTTACCTCATCCCTGTCCTTATAAGAATGAGCACATCACTCAGGCTGAGCCAATTAGAGTCACGATGGTGGTCACATGATCCATCCCAGGCCAATGAGATCCTGCTCTGGGACTCCTGCCGGAACCATTGAGAAAACAGTGACCTCCACTGCAAATGCTGAGTTGATAAATTGGAAACTAGACCATTTGGGTGTTTTTTTTTAATAAAATATATCCTGACAATTTTGATCAAAACACTTACTACCTCCTGTGATTGTTGTAGTATTTTCCCAACTGATCTCCCTGTTCCTCCTCTTGCCCTCTCCAGCCTCCTCTCCACACGGCAGCAGGCTCAACACCCTGTGTCCTCACTGTGGCCTTTAAGGCCCTCGATGACCTGCCTTCCCTTACCAACCTGATCTCCCCTCCTGTTCCTTTCCTTTTCCCCTCATTCTCTTACAGCCACACTGACCTCTTTGCTGCTTCTCAACAAATGCTGGGCATACACATCCCCATCTCTGGGCCTTTGCACTTGTGTTTCTTCTGCTTCTTATAGCCCTTAGGCTTAGACGACTCTGAAGACTTACTCTGTGACTGCTTTTCCATCTCATCGCAAATGGCACAGCTCCTGGGCAACTGCCCTTCTCCCTCCTGCATTCTTCCATATTTCCTTAGTCTGCTTTATTTCTCTATAGCACTTGTATTGAATTGCTCAATTGTTTGCTGTCTTTGCAAGCTAGAATGTATGCTCCATAAGGGCAGGTTTTTGCTTTATACACTGAGGTATGCCCAGGCCCAGAACTGAGCCTGAAACACAGCAGATGCCCAGTAAACACTGGTTGAATGACTGTGCTTCTATTACTGTCCCGTGAGGCTGAACCCTGTCTCTCCTTGGCCTAAACCTTCAGAAGAGGGGCTTAGGGCTCCTGCTCCTCCATTTCTCCCGTGTTCTACCTATCAAGTTATGACTGGTCCCTATCCATCCTGCACTCTCCTTCAAAATCCCTATATCACATTTATAATTACTTGTGTCATGGGGGATGCAGTGGGGAGAGTCTGTCTTCCTCATCACCTAGCCCCTGCTTAATACATCTTAGGTGCTCAAAACAAGTTTGTTAATAAGTCTCCAAATAGCCCTGGTCAAGGCAGTCCCTGCAAGGTATCCAAGTCCGTTTTGAAAAAGCAGGCAGTTGGTTTGCTCACTAATTACCAGCCTCACTATGGACATCCTCAGAAGATACTTCTTTCCTAATTAAAACAGCAGGGTGATTGCAGGCTCTGGGCAGTATCCTGCACCTCTCCTGGCAGGAGCTAGAGGCAGGCAAAGGTGTTTCATTAGAAAATAATTGAGGAAGGGGGGCAGTCGTGGTGCCCACTACCTCCTAGAAGAGTAATTTGGAGGCCTGCAATTTAGATGCAAAATGAAACAGCAAATTCAAGAATAAAATAATTAAGTCCCTGATCTGTTTCCCGATGTCAGGGCCCAGGCCTCACCTGGCCAGTCTTCCTCCCACTCTCTCCTGCATGGCTATAAACTCAGCTAAGAGGAAGCTCTGCCCAGTGCCTGCTCAGGTAAACTTTGACTTCCTACTCTCTGCAGACAGGAAGGTGGTGACTCAGGGCTGGCCCTGGGACTATGTGGAGTCGCTTTACTTCCAGAAAGACACAACATCTTGGCCCACACCAGCCTCAAGGTCTTGGGACTTCTTTGGCATGTTTGGGTTGCTGAATGTGACGTGGCCCACTTATTGCATTCCAGTACCTGTTCTCTCCATTTTTTCTTAGTAACAGAACCTCAGTTTTATTCCCAGTAGCAATATATCTAGCTGAAAGACTATATTTCCCAGGCTTCCTTACACCTAGAAGTCACCAATGATATATAAGCAGTAGTATGGATGTTTGGGAATATTCCTTAAGGGGAAGATAGACAGATGACATGTGCTCTTTTACACTATCTTCCTGATTTCTGCTCCTTGCCTGGGATGTAGAAGTGATGGTTGGAGCTCAAGTAGCCATTTTGGACCCTTGAGGATGAATGTTGTCTGCTAAGGATAGTGCGTCAAAAGATAGAAGGAACACAGATCCTTAATCACCATGGACCTACAATAACCCCTTGGACTGCTTAAATCCAGACTTCTCATTTGACAGACTGAACCTCTAATTTGCTTAAGCCACTGTTTCTGTTATTAGCAGCTGAATGCAAATCCTAACTAATGCACTGACTCCTTTGAAAGTTTGATAAATGGATCCTACTCCACAAACACATATATCTGCAAGAAGGCATGGATGCATATGTGTACATACACACACATACAATTTTAGTGGGGGAGACGCAGTCACAAACATTCTCTAAGCAAGGAGTTCAACCATCTCCTCAGTCCACCACCCCAGGTTTTAGTCACTATGGCTCATGGGGACTTGGGAGTATAAACGCATGATCTGACATCTATAATTTGCTTTATTGACAGCCTTTTTGCTTTTAATGCTGTTAGATCAAATTTCTGTATCATGGAATAGAAGAGAACCCAGGACCTGCCCTTTCCAAGACCTGGGGGAAAATAGACTCACACAGCCTGGTTTATTACCAGTATAAAAGTGAAAGTAAAAGAGTCACTCAGTCCTGTCTCTTTGAGACCCCATGGACTGTAGCCCACCAGGCTCCTCTGTCCACGAAATTCTCCAGGCAAGAATACTGGAGTGGGTTGCCATTCCCTTCTCCAGGGGTTCTTCCCCACTCAGGAATCGAACCCAGGTCTCCTGCACTGCTAACAGATTCTTTACCATCTGAGCCACAAGGGAAGTCCTATATCATCAGTGTAGAGGGGATAAAATCTAGGTCCTTGGAGCCAGGAGGTGCTCTGGGACTCAGAGGAGACAGTGGCCTGAAGGAACTAGAAGGGATTTCCTGGAAGAAGAAGGAACCCTGGGCCTGGAAGGGCCACCTGCAGGCAGCAAGACTTGAGAAGGAGAGACGGAGAGGGGACAGAGGCCACCTGAAGGCAGAGGCTACGAAAACAATGCTAAAGAGACCTCAACCTCTGTGTCCACAGGGAACCGAGCAGAAGGCCATTCCATTCTCCAGGGGATCTTCCTGAGCCAGGGATCAAACTCAGGTCTCCTGCATTGCAGGCAGATTCTTTATGCCATCTGATTCCTCTAAAAAGCCCTCCTCCTCTCACCTGTCCTTCCCTCCTCCATACCGCCCCCTACCCCCCAGCCAGGTGGAGGTCAGAGAGACACAAACAACCCATGGTTTCCAATTAATTTTTAATTGCAACTTGAAATTCTTAATTGCAGCTGAAATGCTATCACTGGTGAAAGCGTGATGGTGGGGGTGGAGGCAGGGGGTGACCCAGTTAAAGATGCTCAGCCCCTGCTGCACTGGCCACTGGGCACTGAGCCAGCAGAGGAGGGGGCCAGAGGGCAGGTTAAGCCTGGCAGGATGGTGTGGCAGTGTGGTACCCTGGCGCCCTGGACTGCCCCTTTGGTGGCTAGAGGCAGGTGCTTTGGCCTGTCCTCAGTGGAGGGCTACCTGAAAGTCCCCTTTATCAATATCTCATCATGGCCATCGAGGGCCCTAACAGGAAAGAGCTGCAGGCTCCATCAGGCCAGTTAGAGGCCTTTACTGGAGCAGCGCCCAGCAGCAGAAACTCTCTGGGGTGGAAGGCCTTCAAGGGCTCCATAGGAGACCAAGACTGTTTCCAGGGAGACCCAGACCCTGCAGAGGTGGTGGAGGTGACTGATTAGAGACTAGAGCCCAACATGTACTCGGCGGGGTGGGTGGATGCAGGGCAGCTTGGAAGTGGGCTGAGCAGTTGTCCTGGTTTACCTGAAACTGAGGGGTTTCCTGGAATGTGGGGGTTTTGGTGCTAAAACAAGGAAAGCCTCAGGCAAACTATGATGAGTGGTCATTCTAGGTGGACACAATTAGTGCCTTTGACAGCACTGGTTCTGGGGAGTGAGTAGCTGCCCTGTGGCTCCTTCTGGGCGGTGGGACGTCCTAACTATAGGAGGGAGGGGCCACCCTTTCTCCCACCCTGGCCCCTTGACCCGTAGTGGCCAACACCGTGACCCACAGGGGCTGTCAGTGCCACTAGTACCCTGGGCATTTCACCCACTGCCTACACTTCATCCACCCGGAGCAGGAGACAGACGCAAGCTATGGACCTGCTGCTTCACAAACAGCCTGGCATTTATCAGGAGGAAGGCATGTGCCTGGGCTGAGCCTCAGTTTCCCCATCTGCCTTCCCCCTTGCCCAGGAGTAGCCAGGGCCAGGTAGGGGTGTGGCTGGGCAGAGGAGCTCCAGGCCAGTTGGAGGCGAGGGAAGTACTGCCTGGGCCTCAAAGCCTGTCAAGAGAAAAGGGCTCTCAGATTGCGGGAGAGACCCCCACCCCACCCAGATGGTGATGGGGGCAGGATGTCCAAGATGGAGCTGGCTGTGACGCGTGCCTGCTGCCCCCTCCCAACCTGCATTTGCAAACTCTTCGGAGAAGGCAGTTGGTTCTCCACGGGAGCTATTACCTGAGACCTGACAGCTAATGACAACAGAA
>NW_011495077.1:2962347-2997372 GCF_000754665.1 Bison bison bison | reverse complement strand
GTGGGGCTGCCGGGCAGGAGCGGGGGCTGGGCAGGAAGGGGTCTGCCGCTGGCTGCATTAGGGCCTGGGGAGGAGCTGGGCGAGGGGTAGCAGCTGGAGTAGGGGCGGGGACTAGAGGGGTGAGGGTATTGAGAAGCATGGGCTTTTTTGGAGAATTGGGGGAGGGTCTGGCAAGCAAGCTCTGCTTGCTAACTCCTCCTTCCCTTCGTTCACTCATTCATTCAACAGAAGCTTACTGAGCAGCTACCACGTGCAGGCCCCATTCTGGGTGCTGGGGGAATCTCAGGAAAGAAACAGACCAAAGTCAGAATACCTGTCCTTGGAGCAGGTGACAGTCTCCCCGAGAGTGTGGTTCCCAGACCCCCTTGGCCAGGCTTCTTCCCCGGCAGTGCCCCTAACTTCTCCATCTCTGGTTCAGGTCTGCAGTAAGGCAGAAGCTGGGGCTTTGAAGCCTGAGGAGGGCGACAGGGCCTGTCTGTCCGTGGATGTCATGCTTTCCATGCATATCCACCCGATATAGCCAAAGCTGCTTCAACCTCAGCAGTAGCCCTGACCCCCAGAGCTTACCAGGCATTCCAACTATCTAGAAACCCCTCTGGGATGCCTCAAGCACCCTACTCCATACAGTCAAAACTTACCTATCCTGGTCCCTCCCCTTCAGGTGGCCCCTGGGAGTCCATGGGGCTCAAGGGCTTGATGAAACAATCAAGTGCACATTCACGACGGAGTCCTCAACCATGCACGCTGCCCTTTTCTGTGCCTCCAAAGCCCTGCCCTTGAAGAGCCCAGAGACAGGTTAGGGGAGGGCTGGGGTCCTCAAATGCATGTGGTACCATTTGAGCACTGCGCCCAAGTAACAGAGACCCCCTACGATGTGCCAAGTGTGATATTGGCATTTTATGTAGATGACCTACTTATGCTCATGAGAACTCTATGGCGTAGGTTTTGTCCTATCCCCATTTAACAGATGAAGGCACTGAGGTGTAGGGAGGTTCCCTGACTTGTCCATGATCCTTCGGTTAGGGGCGGGGAGCTTGCACACAAGCCCAGGGATCTCACTGCGGAGCCCACGCTCCTGTGGCCCACATCGTGCTCTCCTGAGAGGCAGGTCGTGCCCTGCTCTCAACAGGGCAAGGTGGGGAAGAGAGCACGTGAGCTCCTCAGTGCTTGCAGGGCAGGGTTCCTGTGGGTGGGGTACTTGGCAAAGGCTCCTAGGGGAGAGAGGATCCTCCTCAAGGGCACACCCTGAGCAGACCCATGCCTGGGGCCTGCTCCCAGGCAGGGCCCCACAGAGCCTCTGCTCTCTCTTAAAGGCTGAACGAAAGAACACGACGTGGATCTACCACTGGCCCTTCCAGGGTGTGTAGTTCGCTCAGAGATGAAGAGCAAGGGCATTACCAGGAAGGGGAACAGCATAAGCTAAGGCCTGCAGGTGAGGGTGACTGCTGGGGCCTTCCTAGAGAGGAAGAGAAGGCCTGACTTGGTGCGGAGGGGTGCTCAAGACCCACAGGCCAGGATCAAGTTGAACTGGTTAGGCTGAGGCCAAGGGAAACGCTGGCAGTCAGGCCACTAAGCCAGCCGAGTAGCAACCTCTGCTTTGGCCTGACTTGAGTCCATAGACCTGAGAATCTGGGAATAGCTGGGCTAACAGAGCCTTTCCAGATTAGGTGGCCCAACACATCTTGTGCTCCTGGGAAATAGGAGGCCCAGGGAGGGAAGGGCAGCTTGCAGGCCTCCCTACCTCCTTCTGCTGGTGTGTGGCGGTCCCAGGGGAACAGCAGGCAGGAAACACTGTCTGAGGTTTCCAACCATCCAGGAGGAAGCCTGAAAAGATAAATCCTTGGCAGAGAGGCATAAACTAAGGCCTAGAAAGGACAGAGGCAGACCTCCTGGCCCCTGACTGCCTGCTTTGGCCCCTTGCAGGCCAGACTCTTTTTCAGTCCACATCTTGGCTCAGCAGCCCTGGCACCAGGGATGACCTCCCTGTTCCTTTCTGTCTCTCCAAATGTCCCTTGGATTGGCTGGACCTTTATCTGTGGTTGGACGCAGCCCCAGGCTCTACTTTCTCCAAGAATTCTCCCAAGATCGCCACCACCTGCCAACCTCTCACTTCCTTGAGTGGCTTTTAGCCTGAGTCTGTTCTACTGAAAGGAATGGGACGGTGTGAAATCAGGATTTCTTCCTCTGTCCTTCCACAGGCCTGTGTTCCTCCCCTGCTATGCCCTGAACTCCCTGAGGTGATGAGTTTATCATAGGCTGATCTTCTTCCTCCCCTATCCCCTCAGAGCAGTCATGCTGGAGAGGAGAAGGCCATCAAGCCCTGGTCTGCAGGAAAAGCCAAAGCAGGGCCCCTCGCCTCCATCCCATCCTGCCTGCCCTCGTCACCTGCATGGCAGAGAGATGGCCTCTGCTCCTGCAGTGGGACCACTAGGCTTTAGGCATGAGATTAGGTGATGTTAACCTCCACTTCACTCACTCCCCAGACCAGCCCCCTCCCCAGCCCTTCATGGATCACTTCAGGGTCAGACAGGCATATGTGGCTATTAGCCCAGAGTCTGTAACAGAACCCTACTGGGGCTCATCCAGTTTCTCTCACATGCCTCCAGTGATAGGCTGCTCACTACTTGTAGCATCACTCCATATCTCGCCTGGGCTGGTCAGCATCTATGTCTCTTTAAGTCAGCAATGCCCGGTGCCAGAGATTCTGACACCAGGTCCAAAGCGGAGCAGAATAAAGGCTGGACAACTCATTGTGGGCACATAGAAACAGGACCAGCCTTTGGTCTCCACCCTGGCTGTTGAGTCTTTTGTCTGGGTAGCATCGCATCACCCATCTGCCCTCCCTCCCTCCTTGCTCTGTGTGATTTTCTTCTCCTTCTCCCCCCACTTCCTTGTATCTAAGGATTGCATGAGTCACTTCACTTTGAGCTGCCAGATGTCGAATGCAGTTGGGCTGAGTGGAAGCCAATTTTTTCCCTTTACTGAAAGACAGTCCAGGGCTGATGGAAGCCCCCAACATTGTCATCCTGGATTTTTTACATCCTGGATTTTTTACAAGGGTTGGCATGGTTGTGCAAGCTAGCGCTACATCTCCAGGGTTCTGACCAGTGCCTCCTCCATTGCCAGCTTGGATTCTCCTGCTGGCCCGGGGCAGGGGGCCAGGCCAGCCTGTGCTGTCTAGGGCACACTCAGGGCCAGCGCCCTCCCCCAGCCCCTCAGGCACAGCTGATCTGAGAGGAGTCAGGGCCCCGGCCCCACCCCTGCTCCCACCGGGGAGTTTTCAGCAAGAGCCTCCTATGCACCAGCTCCGTGCTGGTGCTGTGGGGGAGACAGGAAGAAATAAAGCAGGCCCTCGCCTTCAAGGAATTGGCAGTCTGTTTAGGGAGACAAAATTCATACAAACAGTGGTTCATGTTTTTCAATCTGGGTTGTGCCTCTTTCTTCCACACGATCTCATTTAATTCTCACAGCTCTTCAGCGTGGTGGTATTATCCTCACTTGACAGACAGGAAGAACGGGGCTGGGGAGGTTAAGTGACTCATCCAAGGTCACACGGGTGGTGCTGGTGGTGGTGGAGCTGAACCTCAGCCTCTTCCATCCATTGGGCCCCCGTCCTCACTATGTGGTCAGGTTGCAGGGGACACAGGGACAAGTTGCCAGACAAGAGGCCCACTGTCCTCCTTCCCACAGCTGAGACTGAGCTCTGCTCCTTTTCTTTTTTTTTTTTTCATATTTATTTAGTTAGTTTTGGCTGCTGTCGGGTCTCAGCTGCGATACTCGGGATCTTCCTGGCAGTGCACACTCTCTAGCTGTGGTGTGCGAAGTCCAGAGTGCATGGGTTCTGGACTTCGTGGCACGCAGGCTCTCTAGCTGTGGTGCCCAGGCTTTGTTGCCCCGTGGCATGTGGAATCTTAGTTCCCTGATCAGGAATTGAACCTGCCTCCCCTGCATTGGAGGGCAGATTCTTAACCCCTGGACCACCAGAGAAGTTCCTGTCTTGAGCAATTCTAGAGGTGCTTGGCAGGCCAGAGAGATTGTATGTTGGGGAGTATGGAAGTGGGAGTTACAGAGGCCTTCTTAGTTTGAGTTCCCTTGAAAGCAAAATTTGAGGCCAGGACTTGGGTGCCTGTGGTGTATTTGGGAGGGAATGTCAGGAAGCAGGAGGGAGGGGTTGGGGTGATAGACGGGAAAGGCAGGAAAGATGATATATAGGAGCATTAGTAGAGAAGCCAAGGTACAGACTGGGCTGTGCTCCCTAAGACCTCTCAAACTGTTTGCCCACTGATGGAAGGCTGGAACACTTATCTACTGGCTCCCATCCCCCATGGGTTGGGGGGGGGTGCCCCAGATGGGTGTTCACTCCTCTGCCCGCCTGGATCACACTTGCTCATGAGCCCAGCAGGCTCTTAGGGCACCAGAAAGAAAGTGAAAGATCGGCAGCAAATCCTTGAGGTGGACACTGAGCTGGCGTAGAACTGTCCCTTCCTCTGGCCAAGCCAGAATTGGCCTCTGCTACAGGGGGTTAGGTGAGTTCAGTGTGTGTGTGTGCTAAGCCACTTAGTCATGTCTGACTTTATGACCCCATGGACTGTAGCTCACCAGGCTCCTCTGTCCATGGGATTCTCCAGGCAACAATACTGGAGTGGGTTGCATGCCTTTAGAACCACAAAATTCTGGACACTACTGCTGCCATAGAAACCCCAGCTCAGTGATCCAGAGGGTGGGCTCTATGGAGCAGTTCCCGGCAGGTGCCCAGCCGGGTGCCCTGGAGTGCAGTGGAGAGTGAAGAAGAGAAGTCAGAGGAGGAGGGGAAGGACAAGACGTCTACACACTCTTGATTCATTTTGCTTGTGGTCAGCCTCAGTTACCTACATACCCTTCTTTCTCAAGAGTGAGGAGCAGGTCTGAGCTGTCTGTCCTCGGCTCCCAGCATAGAGGAGCTGCCCAGGGAAGCTGCACTGAAAGAATTGGTATGGTAATGACCCAGATGATGCTCTTGGCTGCCAAAGGTTGACTCTGGGCCCCTGGGCTCAGCTCAGGCGGCACTGGACCTCCAGTGGAGTGAGACGTAGAGGGAGAGCCACGCCTTCCTAACTGACTAGGGTCTCTGGCTCATAAAACCCTGGGTTCTCTCTTCCTACCACCCTTCCTCTTCCACTTGATTACTTATCTCTAGAATGAAGTGGTTTCAAGTTGCCAAGTGTTTGGGGGAAAATATCCGGTGTAAGACACATTCCCTCTATAAACTTGTATTGTGTTTTTGATTGTCTCCCATAAAGGAAGAAATGTATCTTCCAGTTTGTGTTTATGACTGTGTAGCCAAAAAAAAAAAAAAATCAATTCTCTCACTTTCCATTTTTTTTCTACCAAATTTCCCCCAGCAGGCTTTCTGCTGGGCCAACAGGCTACTGCCCAGGGCTCAAGGCTGGCGGTTCCTGTTTTTCATGCAGGCAGCTGGGAGGAGACCCAGCCTCAGGCTGGCTGCCGGCCTGCCCTAGACTGGCATAGGAGGGTTCTCGTCTCGGCCTGCCTCCCAAGTCAAGTCAGCTCCGGAAGGCAGGAGTTGGCTAGAGAATCTGGTAGGCCATCCAGGCAGAGGGGAGGCTGGCGGGCAGGGAAACAGAGGGTGTCCCTGCCTGCACCAGCACTCTCTCCCAGGCTCAGTGCAGCCTCCGATGGGGGCAGCAAGGTCTTCTCCCCTCCAGCCTCAAGTGCTTCCACCTCCTATGAGAAGCCCTCCAGATTGCATAGGATAAATGGAACTCCTCGATCTGTTAGCTGACTTGTTGGAGCCTCCATCTAGCTTGTCTTCTGTCTGCTGTGGGGTTGTTTCGAGTCATGGTCACCCGGTAGTTTAGAGCAAAGTTCCCCCATCAGAACGTTCTGGTTTGAATCCTGGTTTGAATTCGCTGTCTCACCTTGAGCAAGTGACTTACCCTTTCAGAGTCTCAATTTCCCCAACTGTCAAATCCTATTTTAAGGATTCAAACAGACCACCTGATTGAAAACTGAACCCCCTTCCCTGCTTTATTTTTCTCCACTGTGCCTACCACCATCCTATACTTCATTCTGTTTAAGGCTTGTCTGGCCTCACTCGAATGGAAGCTCCAGGAGGGCAGGGGTTCCTGTTTCTTCACTGCCATGTGCCGGGCTCAGAGACGAGTCGCCATGGAGCTGGGCGGGAGGACAGGCCTGAGAGAAAAGGACGAACACGCAGCCCTGAGTCTGTGCACAGGGAAAGTTGGCTCTGTCCTTTAGCCTTTCTGGAGTCTCCGATGGGGCAATCTGATGCGACCCCATGGACTACAGCAGGCCAGGCTTCCCTGTCCTTCACTGTCTCCTGGAGTTTGCTCAAACTCATGTCCATTGAGTTGACGCACACGACTTGATGCTCTGGTTCTACGAGGTGGAGCAGGGAGGCAGAGGCTTGTATGATTGGCAGACATGGCTTGATTTGCAGAAAGCGACCTTGGGCCAAACTCAACCTCCTTCAGTCTTACTTTTGAGGTCTATAGTATGGGTGTAAGTGGAGATTGTGAGCAGAAAGGGGGGTCTCTGGTGGGCTGCACCCTCCCTGGCAGCCCCTTGACTTGCCAGAAGGCCTGGAAATCACCCTTCACACACCTCTATCTTTCTTCAACCTCCTTCTCACCCTTTACTTTGTCTGCTTCTCATGGCACATCTGTGAGAAAGCCCCCAGGAGTTATCATGCTCATTGAAAAAATTTTTTTTCCAAGCAGCCTGTGGAATCCCAGTTCCCCAACCAGGGATCAAACCTGCATTCCCTGCACTCGGAGCACATAGTCTTAACCACTGGACTGCCAGGGAAGTCCCTCTTCTTAAAAAAAAAAAAATGCTCATTTTAAAGATGAAAAAACTGAGGCCAGTAGGCAAAACCATGCCCCAGGGTCCCCCAGAGCCTGAGGCCAGACAGACCAGGTCTCCTGCCTGCCAGGCCCGCCCCAGCACAAGCTCTGAGGGTCTCGAGGGCTGCAGCGGGGTCCTGGGGTCTGCCCTGCTGCCAGCCTCCTTCCTGGCCCCGCTGGGGGACTGCCGTCTCTTCTCCTTCTGCTTTTAATTGCTTGGAAACAGAGCTGACGGCAGTGGGAACAGCTCAGCCGCTGCTGGTCTCATGACTGGAGGCTTTTGTTTGTTCACAGAATCATATTTTTACACTCTGGCTTCTGCTAATTTATGCCGCAGACAGAGCTATCCCTTGCTGAAGATGGGGTTTGGGGGAGCAGGGAGTCAATTCCCAGGTTTATTTAGTCATCTTGGAGCCTATTAGAAGCTAAGCACAGAATAAATTAACAACAAAAAAAGTAATAATAGTCGGGCTCAGTGTTTATTTCCTGGCGGTTCCCTCCTCCAGTGGGCCAGGCGTGTTCCCTTTGCACATCCTCAGTGTGTCTACAGAGGGAAGCTTCGCTGGGAAAATGAAATGACTCCTCATTTAAGATGGAGCAATCAGCCTGTGCTGTTGCTGCTCAGCACTTATGGAGGTTCATCCCAGCTCAGCTCCAAGGGGCGAGCCCTCCAACACACACACACACATGCACACACACACACACACGCACACACACACAGAAACCATTGCCCAGTACATCTCTGAGTGTGACTTGAATTTCAGAGTTTCAATATCCCGTGGGTGCTGGGGCTCAACTGGGAGCAATCAGGGAGGGCTTCCTAGAGGGAAGGACCTGAATATCTGAGAATGGGAAGGGGGAAATCTGAGTCTGACCCCTAATGGGCCCCAAACAGGGATGGATACAGCACTGCTTTGAAGAAGTTGTTGCTGTTCAGTCGCTAAGTCATGTCCGACTCTTTGCAACCCCATGGACTGCAGCACACCAGGCTTCCCTGTCCTTCAGTATCTCCTGATGTTTGCTCAAACTCATGTCCATTGGGTTGATGATGCCATCCAATTATCTCATCCTCTGTTGCCCTCTTTTCCTCCTGCCCTCAATCTTTGAAAGAAGGAAGCAGGGGAAAAGATGAGTGAGTGGGCTGGAGACCCATTTTGGAAACTTAAACGATTGCAAAATCCTCTTGAGATGGACTCTGTTCCTCAAGTAAGGTTTAGGGCAAAAACACTTTGCACCCATTATAAATAAACCAAGGGCTGGAGCTCAGAGGGTGTGGGAGGAGACCCCCTAGCTCCAGAAAGCCCTGGTAACAAGAGAGAAGAGTCTCTTAATCAGTGAATGAGCCAGGAAGGGCCTGAGTAAGGCATATTAAGATCAAGCTCAGGAATACAAGGTCAGAAGAATACAGAAAGGGGTAGAGAAAGGGGAGGGAACCAGCCCTGTTCTCAGTGCTGGCACGTGGAAGGCCTTAGCACATGCTTGTTCTTGGCTCCACCGTTACCTCTTGTGGCAAAAGTGGCTGCCTTGTCACCCTCCACGCCCACCAGGGCTACTTTTTCTGGGTGCCCGAACCCAGAAATCTGTAGATTTCATCCATACATGCACCCATCCTCCCACCCAACAGCCTCCCAGGCATCATTCACTCATCCTACTCATCCATCCACCCATCCACCTACACCCAGCTACCCATTCTAGCCAGCTACCTACACAATGGAGAACCAGACAGTGAGTACAGCAGAGGCTCCTCACCAGCAACCTGGGTGGCACCCTGGAGACTTCTTCAGTGGCATTTCCGAGGGCCTAACTGCAAGCCTTGGAGCCACAGGAATCTGCTTTGGTGAGCTGGGTGCTAAGGAGATTCATCTCTCTGTGACAGACTTACATTTACCAAGCTCACAGGGACTGATATTTATATACACACCCTGATGCCAACTTATTAATTTATAATAAGAAATGCTACTCAAGTGGAGCGGATGTTTGCCTTGGCAGAACCGAGTTTCTCCCAGCAGGAAAGTAACGGGAGAAGTCAGATTATCATAAAAAAAATTCTGGGTTGGTAATTCACAGTGAGAAATCAAATTTTTGAGGGGCCTGTGTATTCATGAACTCCCAGATCTGTCTTCTGTCTCTGAAAGCAAGTTAGAAGGTGATCAGAAGTTCCCTCGGTGAATCTGAATTAAAGAGTTGGGGGGTTGGCTGTGTGACTTGCTGTTTAACAACTTGAGGTTTCTTCCCCACCCTGGCACCTGATCTGTCTCAGGCACCTTTTACTCCAGGGGTCAGCAAACTACGGCCCTCAGGCCAAACATCACCTGTTTTCTATGTCCCAAGAGCGAAGAATGAATTTTACATTTCTAGCTCTAACAAACCTAGACAGCATATTAAAAAACAGAGACATCACTTTGCCAACAAATATCTGTCTAGTCAAAGCTATGGGTTTTTCCAGTAGTCACATATGGATGTGAGAGTTGGACCATAAAGAACGCTGGGTACCAAAGAATTGATGCTTTTGAACTGTGGTGCTGGAGAAGACTCTTAAGTGTCCCCTGGACTGCAAGGAGATCAAACCAGTCAGTCCTAAAGGAAATCAACCCTGAATACTTGTTAGAAGGACTGATGCTGAAGCCGAAGCTCTAATACTTTGGCCACCTGATGCCAAGAACTGACTCATTGGCAAAGACCCTGATGCTGGGAAAGATTGAAGGCAGGAGGAGAAGGGGATGACAGAGGATGAGATGGTTTGGATGGTCTCATCAGCTCAATGGACATGAATTTGAGCAAACTCCAGGAGATAGTGAAGGACAGGGAAGCCTGGCATGTTGTAGTCCATGGGGTCACAAAGAGTTGGACATGAGTGAGCAACTGAACAACAATAAAAGATGAATGATATTTTGTGAAATGTGAAAATCATATGAAATTCAAATTTCAACACCCTACAAATGAAGTTCTAATGAAACACGGGCCATTCATTCATTACCTATGACCTATGGCTACTTCTGCGCTACAGCCACAGAGTTGAGTAGTTGCCACCAAGACTGTGTAACCTGCAAAGCCCAAACTATTTATTATATGATCACTAATAGAAGAAGTTCTGGACCTGTGCTCTAGACCAATCCCTCACCTTTCTATGGGCCTTTGTCTTTTTACTGAGCTGCTGTCACTCTCCTGTTGACCTGAGACTGTTTAGAGACCTTCTGGATCATGGGAGCTGCCAAGCTGACCAATCATGAACTTTTAGGTAATCTCTTAGCTCCCATGCACGCACAAGCATGTCATAACCCCCTTGTAAGGATATCAGCCTAGCCCCCAGTGGGCTCATCAGCACCTCCATGCTGGGATAATACAAAACAGTTGTTTTCATCTTTCTGTTCACCAGCTCTCTGTTCTCCCATTCACCCCCCAGTCTCCCTCCCATCATGCTTTCATTGACCAAGCAGGTCTCGTTTGCCCACCCACGGTGGCGCCTACCTTTCCATCTCTTGAGCATCCAACCATCCATCGACTTAGCCTCTGGCCCAGTCAGGCAGGTGTGATTGTGTGCATGTATGTGCCTGTGCATGGATGTGTGTGTGTGCACACGAATGTGCATGTGTGTGTGTATAGTGGGTGACTTCACAATTCAACAAACTCCCAGTTATGTTTGAGGCTTTAATCAGAGGCAAAAGGCTGGTGAGAAAGTCACATTCCTACAGGTCAGGGTTCAGGTACCCTGAGCTGGGTTGACTGTCTCCAGCGAGAATTTCCTCTGAGAACAAATAGCACAACTTCGACCCTGTGGCCCTCCCTCTGCTTCAAGGCTGTGAAATGTTGTCTGGAGTTCTTAAGAGGCAGCTGTGTGGGAGAGAGAGGGGAAAAAAGAAAAGAGGAGGCGAGGGAGGGGAGAGGAAACAGACAGAACAAGAAGGAGGGCGGGGCGGGGGGGGAGGAGAGAGAGCTTGCCCTGTGGGAAGCGCTCAGATGCTGTGGCTCAGGGCCCCTTGATTCATTCTTCCCAGGCTCCTTTGTCCTGGACACGGGTGGTGTGGGCGGGCTCATCTGGGAGTGCCCAGGGGCTGTATGGGCACAGCTGGGTGCTCAGGCAGCCAGCGTCCTGGGCACTGCCTCCCCTTACTGCCCAGCTGGCGACTTGGGTTTCTGCCTCCTTCTGCTGGCCTGGGGAGGATCTGTACAGGATTCAGCCTGAGTTTCGGGGACACTCAGGATGACAGACCCTCAGAACAGGAGTAAAAAGGTGCTTTCTGCAGTCAGCACAGTCCCGGTGACAGCTCCAATCTGGCTCGGCGGGTACGTGTTGGCCTCGGGCACCAGAGGCTGGGTAGTGCAGACCACACAGAGTGGGAAACCCAGATTCTGAGGCTTCAGCTCTGGGCTCTGTTCCCCGGCTCCAAACTGCCAGGAGGAAACACACCTGTCTCTCAGCCCAGCTTGCAGAGGCCACGGGCAGAAGACTGTAATCAAATAAACAAAGCAGAGAGAAAAATCTTTAAAACAAGATGTTGACCCAAACACACAATAACTGCCTTTCCTGCTACTGGCAGAGACCTTTAAAGCTGGGGGCATCTGCCTCTGCACTGTATGGACCGAGAAGCCAAGGCTTCAGGTGACAACAGCTAAGTGGCGTGGCCGGCCTGGACCTCGACTCTAGAACTTCTGCCTGCAGGGAGGCGGCATCACGTAACAGCGATGACCTTGGGCTCTGAGGTCGGAAAGGCGTGGTTTCAAAGCCCACCTCCTCTCCCAGACGGCGAGGCTCAATGTCCTGTATAAAAGGCTATGCTGGGAAGAGAACTGAGCTCACAGGCTCTTCGTAAAGTGCCTGGCGCATAGTAGGTGGCCAGTATGTTAACTTTTAGAAAGTGGCTACTGGGAATAGAGATGCGGATGTACAGAACAGACTTGTGGATACGGGGAGTGAGGGAAGTAGGGGCGGGGTGAGCTGAGAGAGGAGCACTGACATGCGCACTGCCGTGTGTGCATCAGAGCTGCTGGGAAGCTACTGTCCAGCACAGGGAGCTCAGCCCTGCACTCTATGATGACCAGAGGAGTGTGATTGGGGGTCGGTGGGAGGGAGGCTTAAGAGGGAGGAGATATATGTATACACATAGCTGATTCATTGTTGTACAGCAGAAAATAACACAACACTGTAAAGCAATTATACTCCAATCAAAAAATAAAGTCAAATAAAAATAAAAAGTAGCTACTGTGCTGGGGTTAGAGAATTGAACAAAATCCTCTCTACAAGGAAACCCCAGTTTGATGGGGAAGATGATAGACTCTTGATTCAGAGGAACCAGTGCAGTTCAAGATGTGGGCACTGTGGGCAAGGGGATCAGATGGCTTCCCAGACGTAGCAGATACACTGATCCCCAAAGAGCTCCTGTCTATCAGGTGGGCAAGGGCAGAGGAAAAGATGCCAGACAAAGGGCACAGCCGGGCAAAGACAGAGAAGGATGAGGTCCTCTCTGGAGTAAGGTTGCTTCCTGAGGGTTTTCCCTGCTAATGAAATGTCCCCAGTGGGTCTCCCACTGCCCAGGGCTCCTCATCACTCTCTTTCCAGCGTGAGCTCTGGGAAAGTAACTGTCTAAGTATTTGCTGAAGCCAAACACCCATTTTGCTTCAGCAAATTTTCTGATGGAAAAAAATAATTCTGTAATGAGGTCCCAAGTTAAACAGACTTGGCGTTGGCGTTTGGAATTATGTGGCTCCACTCTTCACCAGGAGGAATAGAAATAGGATAGGAGGATAAAGGTGATTAGCCCAGATACGTGTATCAGGAGGCTCCTTCCCCTTCCAGGAAGCCTCCCCAGCTTTCACCCTCATAGGCATCATATAGACACTCTCCCAACCAGCTATTTCACACTCATCTCTGAGCACTCATCTCCAAGCTCAAGTACACACACACCTCAGAGCACGTGAGACTCACAGACTGTTGCCACAAGCCTTTGCTTCTACTCACGCTCACACACACACACACACGTGCAGGACAGCTCAGGGTGTTTCTCCAAGCCGTTGCTGCATATCATAACATTTCAGATGCTGACAACCAGAAGATTGGAGGGCTCTAGGCCAAGAGCAACCCCAGCCTGCTAGTTGCCACTGTCTGTATCCCCTCAGGGTGGGAGGGCAGGTGGATGCCCCTCCCCACACTGGGCCATTCACTGAGCCCAGAGGAACAGGTAGGGCACCACTCTGGTCCTGACTCACTCAGAGAGTCAGGTGGGGGACTTCCCTGGTGCTCCAGTGGTTAAGAATCCACCTGGCAATGCAGGGGACATGGGTTCAATCCCTGGTCTGGGACCAGGGATTCCACAATGAGAAGCCCTTGCAGCACAGTGAAGAGTAGCCCCTGCTCGCCACAACTAGAGAACGCAGCAACGAAGATCCAGCGCAGACAAAAATAAGATAAATAAATAAAAATGAAAAGCATGAAGTGGGGCACTCAGGTCCTCTCTGTCGCTGGAGCCCAGAAGAGGCCCCATGGGAGGCGGCGGAGTCCAGTGTATCTGGCTCAGAAGGGCCCAAAGACTAACTAATGTCACTGTCGGGTTCTTGCAGATGTGATTGGGTCTGACGGTCCTTGACTAATCTGTATTTGTCTTCCTAAAACCTCTGTCATGCTGCCCTCTGCCTGCCCAGCCGCCCACAGCCCTTGGCACTCTCTCAGCCGAGGCAGACTCATGGAAGGGCAGGGGCAAAGACCTAGTTTCAGAGCCAGGGCAAGGCCTCGCATTCAGATGAAGGGATCCAGACAGGCTCCAGTTTCCAGAATTAAATTTGGAAAATCTGGACTCTGTCTCTATCCGTCTTCCTGCCTCTCCTGTCTCTCTGTCTTAGAGAATTTCGCCAATGGTGTACATCTCCCCTGCTCTGGGGCCAGAAAGGAGGGCTATCAACCACTGGGCAGGTGCTGACTCGTATTCACAACCTGTCACCTCCCAGAGCAGGCCGTGCCCCATCTGCTAAGATGCGCTGGCTATTTTATGGGTGAAGGTGTGATGTCACAGGTACAGGGGCTTCCTGGCTCCCAAGGAGATGACGCCATGCTCGCTTAGCTCTAATGGGTTCCATCCACACGGATCTCCAGGGTTGCTAACAGCTGCTTCTTCCCACTGCTGGCCTGTCCTGTGGGGGAGGGGAGTCCAAGCATTTCCTGACACCCCAGTGTGCCTAGATCTGCTAGGGTGCTCCGGGGACGGACTGCACCACAAGAGGGAACCTGGACCGATCGGGAAGACGAGTCTTCCCCACAGATGCTCCACTCTGAGTGCTGCAGGGATTCTGAGATGAGGAGTGTCCATAATGGTTCCGTGGTCAGCAGAGCCTTAGGATGGGGAGGATTTGGACAAGAGGAAGGGACATCCTAGGTGGGGGACCGTGCGAACTTAGGTGCCAGGATAACAGCTAACACTTCCTAACAGTTGACTGCGTGTCAGGCTTTGCTCTAAGTGGTTTCGCATGGCTGAATCTATTTAACCCTCATGGCGAATAAGGCACAGAGAAGTTAAACAACTTGCCCAAAGTCACACAGCTAGTGAGGGGCAAGGTTGGGATTTGAATCCAGACAGTCTAGTTCTGGAGACCATGCTCATAACCACTCTGCTGTGTGTGAAGTTACCTGAGTGGAGGGAGGGTTTGGGCGGCAGGAGTTGGGGAGGTCAGGGTGTCGGGGAGGAGCTGTTAAGGGACTTAAATGCCAAAGAGAGGTTTGAGAGGTGACCTGAGAGGTGACAGGGAACTAAGAGACGAGATAGCCTCTGTGTGTCCTCTTTCCCACCAATGTCACCCCCTGCTTCTGACTCCTGCCAGCTCAGAGGGGCAGGGAATGTTGTAGTTGATCTAAGACCCTCATTGCTTTGTCTGCCCAGCCCTCTCCCTGCTTCTCAGGGAGCTATCCATGACAGAATCGCCCCCCTCCACACACACACACACAACAGAACTCCCACCTTTAACACCACTTCCCACCCAAAGGGCCGGGTACATGACCAAAGTCTGGCCAGTCAGCGTTCTCTCCTGGGATCTGAAAATTTACAGCCCGAGAAAGAGAGCTCCTTCTTTCTTCCAGGAGCTCTCTGCAGAGGGAACCCTGGAGCAGCCTGTGGGCAAGGGTCCAGCTGTGGAGAAGTCTAGCCTGGGAAAAGGAGGCCAGTATCCTTGACCAGCAGAGAGCAGAGGCCAAGAAGAGGACCTGAGGTGTAGGAGCCTCATGTCCAGCCTCCCCCAGGCAGCCAGCTCCCCGGCCTTCCCCAACATTTGATTTTGTGATCCAGTGACATCTCTGTTGTGCCTAACTGGCTCAGACTGGGTTTCCATCATTTGTCACCAGGAGGGCCCTAAACAGATATTGTCTCCGAGACTCTGGAGGAGAGGGGAACGTTGAAGTCTCCATGCAGAACTTGGGGACCACTGCAACTTCTCTGGTGGTCCAGTGGCTAAGACTCTGCCTTCCAGCACAGGGGGTATGGATTCAATCCCTGGCCAGGGAACTAAGGTCCTACATACTACAACCAAAAATTAAAAAAAAAGAACTGAAGGGGCCCTGATGGGCACTCCTTCGTCTCTCCCAAGATGGGGGCCCACTAGGCATGCTCTGCTCCAAGTCTGGCCTGGGCAATGCTGGGGTCAGGGAAGAACTGTCTCAGCCTTACAGGGAGAGACAGACCTGTGGACAGTGAGCACCCGACCCAGCAGAACGGAGACCATACTGTGTAGACACACCACCTCTAACCATGGAAGCTGGAGCCAAGCCCCCATGCCCTGCCCCAAGCTATCTACATGCAAACTTTTAAGGAAGGAGGATAAGACTAGACCCGAGGCCCAGAATCTACTGGCCTGGACTGCTTGCCAGGAGGCTATACCTGTCCCTGCCCCAAGAAGGAGCCTGGCCCGTCTCTGAGTGTATGTGTCAGTCTGGGTGGGCATAGCAGAGTTTCCTGGTCTTCCCCTGGTGTTAGGCCTGACTCCAGGTTGGTTAGGGAGGTTTTTGAAAAAATAGCAGCAGCACAGCAAAACCTCAGCACAGAATCATGGTAACAGATGTTCCTTTCTGCCCGGGCTTCCAGCAGGTCACCCTCTGGTCCCTGTACCCCAGGTGTCTGTGCTATGTCGATGGCCGCCTGCTCCAAGCCAAGGGGTCTGACTGTTCAGCTGTGCCCTCACTTTCGGCTGTGTGCTTTGTACTGTCTGCTCTGGCGCCGGTTGCTGGGCTGGTTTTCTTGGGTATATGTCTCTTGCTCCCCAAGACAATGGTCCTTCTGAGATAGATGCTGGACACACGTGACAGGTGCTTCTGGGCTTGAAGCTCTTTTCTTAGGTCAGCTGCTCTCCTGAGCCCTCTCTTCCCGTCTAAGCTGAAAACTTGTCTCTCCCCTTAAAAATAGTTACAAAACAGTGTTTCCAAAATCCTGGAGCATTTGAGTCTGGCGATCGATCATGGGGATTTGGATCTCCCACTTCCTGTGCTGGGGATCCAGCAGGGGGACATCAGGGAGGGGTGGGGGAGTCAGGCCCAGGGAGAGGGGCCTTTGGGTGGCTGGGCAGCAGAGCATCACAGGGAGGAAGCAGTGTGATTCCCGGCCACGTTGCATCTCACGCTGTGGATCCTGGCTAGAGCTGGGATGCCAGGAGAACAAACTGTGGCAACATGCTCCACTTGGCTTTTGGACTTACAGTGTAACCCAAAGGGCAACTGGCAAATTATAGATAGCTCTTTCTGGCTGCCCAGGCTTGGCTCCAGCCCTCATGTGTGTGTGTGTGTGTGTGTGTGTGTGTGTGTGTACGTGGCTGGGTCCCATGTGTGCTTCTGAGCACATGTGTGCATGCAGTGTGCATACATACACCAGTGATCACACTGGTCACATCTTCTGCTCATGGGAGTCTTCCCTGGTCGCTGAGATGGTAAAGAATCCGCCTCCAATGCAGGAGACTGGGGTGCAGTCCCTGGGGTGGGAGCCCCTGGAGAAGGAAATGGCAATCCACTCCGGTATTCTTGCCCAGAGAATTCCATGGACAGAGGAGCCTGGCGGGCTACAGTCCTTGAGGTAGAAAAGACTTGGACATGACTGAGTGCCTAACACTTGCCCTTCACTCTTTTCACTTTTCTGCTCATGGCAAAGGCTGGTCTTCAGCAAAGGTGAGCTGTTTGAGGACTTTGCAGCTGGACCCCACTACTCCCTCTGGCCCTCGCCCCACCTCTCATTCCGTTCTTAGCCACCTCTCTGTCCTTCCCTTCTGCACTGTTTCCCCACCAGAGCCTTTCTTGACTGACAGGAACCCAGGTCTGATATCTGTCATGGGGTTTATAACTGCAATCTTTTCCTTAAGGCCCTATGCATCAGATCTGACACTTCTCACAATCTCTAGAAGCTACTTTTTAGTAAGAAAAATATTGGACTATCTGCACCTTTTATCGATCAGATAGGCTTCCAACTCTGGGCTGTGCTGTTCCAGGTTTTCCCCAACCTGGCCCCAATCTCACTTTTCTGTTTCACCAGAACTTTCTAGAAACTTCTCCCCAGACAGGGAATAAAAGGTGGGAGGAGGTGGCTTGGGGCCATGGGAGGACAGAGAGTTGCTTTTCTTGGGTTCCAGTTCTATCTCTGCCAATAATTACTTTTGTAATCTTGGGCAAGTCCTTGCATTTCTTTAGACTTTGGTCTTCTCTGTAAATTGGGTGCATTAAATAATATCAAACGCTCAGCCTGGGGGACCATCAGAACCTCCAAGGATGACTTTTCAGGTTGGTAAACAACTTAGTTAGTTCACTGTGACTCTGATTGTATTAGCAAATCATTGTATTAACTTTGTGTGGCTGCCATAACAAATTACCACAAGCTGGGTGGCTTAAAACAACATAGATTCGTTCTCTGAAATCTTTTACATTGAGCTGAAATCAAAGATTCTGCAGAGCTGCAGTCCCTCCAGGGGCTCCAGGGGAGCATCCATTCCTTGCTCTTCCACATTCTGGGAGCTGTGGCTTTCATCGTCCTCTGGCCACGTCCCTCCAAATCTCCCTTTGTCTCCCTCTTCTAAGGACACCAGGGTATCCACCCAGATACTCCAAAATACACTCTCCCCATCTCTAGACCCTTAACCTCATCACATCTACAAAGACCCCTTTTCCAAATAAGGTGACATTTCCGGGCCCCAGGGATCAGAACCTGATATCTTCGGGGGCTATTACTCAGCCTGCTACAACCACAGCATCGAATCCATTTAGAAATGTCACCTATCACTAAAGGCAAGTGTGAGGTTTTGTTTTTGATATTTATTTATTTATACTTATTTTTGGCTGCACTGGGTCTTCCGTGCTACGTGGGCTTTATCTGGTTGCGGCAAGCAGAGGCTGCTCTCTCTAGTGGCAGTGCGTGGGCACCTCATTGCAGTGGTTTCTCTCGTGGAGCACGGGCTCTAGGACACGCAGGCTCAGTAGTTGTGGCACACGGGCTCAGTTGCCCCGCGGCACGTGGGATCTTTCCAGACCAGGGATTGAACCAGTATCCCCTGGATTGCAAGGCAGATTCCTAACCACTGGACCATAAGGGAAGCCCAAGTATGAGCTTTTTATATTTGTCAGAGGGAGGCTGGAGTTGAAGAGGCTTCAGAAAAGAGGACAGAGTGACCTGCAAGGGTCCTCCCATTCCTATTGCTGTGCTATTCTAATTACCGTGTGCTGAAGGAAACACAAATTAATTTAATCTCAACCAAATCAAGCACAATCAAGGAGTGAAATCCATTGCCACCCAACAAACCTGGTCTCAGGCATCTGGTTTTGAGGTGCTCCATGGATAAATGATTGTCTAGATCTCTGAGGGTCTTTGGTTCAGCTGGGCCACTCCCGTTGCAGGGCTTAGATGCCCCTGGCTCCTGGTTCCACGGTGGGCCCCAGGCTTGGGTTAGATGGAACCCAGGCCGTGCTGGCAGACTGGCTGCATAGGCCATGGTCTCAGGCCTTATGAACACCCATAGACTCCACGCTCCTGCCCCAGTGCTCCCAGGCGGTCCAGGCTCTGCCCTCTGCCCACCCTCACCACTGGAAGACGCTTACCTCCCAAACCTTCCAGATCAGCCTGTAGAAGCCCTGGGCCTCTCAGCTCCCATTAGAGCCTACTACAGTGGACCCCTCCTCCACATAACCCTGCCTGCAGCCTCATAGCACCAGGAGCACCAGCGGGGGTGGGGGTGGCATCAGACTCATATGGGCCCCATTCCAGCCTCTGACATTTGCCAGCCACGTTGGCTTGGGCAAGTGATTTCACCTCTCTGAGTTTGGTTTTGTCATCTAGGAAATGGAGGCCATACTGTCAGGGTCATTGTGGAGGGCAGTGAAGCTGTGCCCAGGAAATAGTGGCCATGCAGCTCCTGGGGATTCTTACAGCAGGTACTTGTTAGCAGCAAAAGTTGATGTAGTCATGTCAGGAGACAGAGGCCTCCAGAGAGGCTGGGTTGGTTCTGTGCAGCTGAAATTACAAAGAAGCAGAAGCCATAAGGGAACAGACAGCTAGTTGGAGGCAGGACAGAAGGAAGCAGGCAGGGGTCAATCCCAACGCCATGTGGGCTCTGCAGGACCCCGGAGGCCTGTCCCTCTCCTCTCTCACTCCTCCTTCCCCCTCCTCCAAATCCGCAGTGCCAGCCTCACTGACTCTCCCATTCCAGGCTCCCCCCATCCCTGGCCTCTGCACACGCTGTGCTCCCTCTCCACCTGGCCAATCCTACTTTCCATTCAGGTCTTGGCTTAAATGCCACTTTATCAAGGAAGCTCTCTCACAAGGACAGTTTCCACTGGCATGTGCTCATCAACACAGGTCACTGGCTCGTGAACACTGGACCACATGCCTTTGTCTGTCCCATGAGCAGCAGCCAGGTAGCAGGGTGAGGGGAGAGCAAAACAAAAGAGTCTCTGCTTCAGGGGTTGCAGCAGGGAGGCCTTTCTTGAAGAGGCTCTGAGTGGGCAGGCACCATGAGGCATGTCTGGATGCACATGAAGGAGACAAAGAGAGAAAACAGTTAATAACCTCAGGTCCCTGGTGATCAATATATCCACAACCCCCTCTGCCAGGGGAGATGCTGAGATCAGGAGGAGAGTGACTTGCCTATGGCCACTCAGCGCATCACAGCAGGGCTGCCCTTCTGACCTCAGCGGAGGGCTCCTTCCAGTGCCCCGGGCTGTGGAGGAACAAGCTGGGCTAATGAGAACAGGGTCCAAAGTGGGACCCCAGGGCTGTGGGTCTGGAGGTCAGGGAAGGGGCAGCTGAGCCTGAGTGAGGGCAAGCTTGCACCCTGGGCTGCCCTCTCAACACGCCGCCTCCCCCCTGGCTGAGCCAGCCACCGGGAGCAGCTCTTTGGAGGCCAGACTTTTAACATCTGGCATTAAAGGATGGCTGAGGTTCTTAGCCAAGGGCATCTTAAACACTTTTTTCCGCATCTTTTTTCTTTTCTTTGGTTTCCCTGTTAAATGAAAAGGAAATATCTCAGAGCTGATCTGTCTCTGAGTCACTGCAGGTCCTAGCAGTAGAAGCCAGGGGGGACCTAGAATAGAGGAGGGTGTGAGGGCTGCCCTGAGGGGAGGTGCAGGACCCCAGGATCTGCTTGGGGATGTTGCCAGTGTGTTTTGAGGGGTTTTTGAAGTGCCCTCCCCACTTTGACTCCAAAGAACCCCCATCCTGCACCCTGCCCTGATCAGCTTTACCACACAGGCCCCTGAGACAGGTCACACCTTCAGTCCTTTCCTATGTTTAAAGGAAGGACATTCTCTTCATGGAGTGAGGGTGTGGCTTCTGCTGCTGGGGTCAGGGACTCTGTGGGTGAGCAGAGGGCTGGGAGAGACTTGGAACCTTCCCTGCTTGGGGTTGTGAGGAGGTGTGTGTCACATGGCCCTTGAGCCATGAGGTTAGTGTCCAGCTCACACCTTGCAGCCCACCCTGGAGGCTGTGGGATGACGCCCTCCTGTATCTTGGGTCTAGGGTTGAGCTGATAAATGAGAAATTGGCCAAAATAGAGAGTTTTTGTTTTAATTTTTTTATTTTGTAATGGGATATAGCCGATTATAGAGTAGGAAATGGCAACCCACTCCAGTATTCTTGCCTGAAGAATCCCATGGACAGAGGAGTCTGGCAGGCTACAGTCTATAGGGTTGAAAAGAGTCAGACATGACTGCTCAGTGATCAGACTGAGCACATAGCTGATCAACAATGTTGTGACACTTTCAGGTGGACAGCAAACGGGTTCAGCTGTACATATGCATGTATCCATTCTCCCAGGAGTTTCAATACATATTCTATTTCTGGCCATTTTGACAGATGTCATGTTGCCCCACCCCAGCACAGTTCTTGCCTCAGCTTCCCGCCCCCCTGCCCAGGACGCAGGGGTCTGGGCAGTTGCCCTGAGAAGGCAGTGTGGAGCAGCTTATGAGAGAAGGAGGAGGGTCAGCAGAGGCAGGGAGTCACAGGGACTACCCCAGGCAGGGAGAAATGCCTGAGGATGGATGAGGAGGTGGGGACGCCCTCAAGTGTATGGAGCCCCGGCTGGGCCTTCATTCTAGGGGAGCAGGAAGCTCCCCTAAACTCCATTCTAGAGGAGCAAGAAACTCCCCCAGCCCAAGGCAGCCTAGCCACGCAGGACCTTGAGTGATGGGCCAAGAACTCAGGCTTTACCACTGCAGGCAAGGAGAGGGATCACCCTGGGGCCTTCTGGAGCTGGTGGGGGTATGGCTATGTGCTCCCAGTTCCCCACACGCTCATGCCCTGCTTCTCTCTCCAAAGCTGAGAGCCTGGTTCCCCTCTGGGGCCTGCAGTCTCTCCTCTCCCCAGGGAGGGCTCAGGCTGCAGCTCTTTCATACAGGGTGCTGCCTAGAAAAGGGACTCAGAGTCAGGCTGGGCAGGATGAGGTGAAGAAGCAGGTTCCTGGGCTGGGGTCTGGACTCAAAGCGAACCCCTGCACTTGCTGATCTTCGGTGAGTAAATCAGGTCCCCCTCCCGCA
The DNA here is from genome assembly GCF_000754665.1 of Bison bison bison. Taxonomy (NCBI): domain Eukaryota; kingdom Metazoa; phylum Chordata; class Mammalia; order Artiodactyla; family Bovidae; genus Bison; species Bison bison. The sequence goes on along the minus strand of NW_011495077.1, from coordinate 2,975,532 downwards.
GGCCCCAGGTCCCTGTTCTGACACCCAGCAGGATGGACACTCTCCCTGGGCTGCACCAGCCTGGCTCTGGCATGGAGGGGCGATGTACACAGCTGGTCCCCCTGCAGTTTCTCTCAAGAGTGGGCTCCCGTCCTGCAGCAGGCCCAGGTGGACCCCACCATGATTTCTGTGCAGTTCTCTGCCTCCAGCTCTCTTTCCATTTTCCTCTCTCTCTCTCTCTCTTGATATCTGCTTCCTTCTTTCATCTCTTTTCTGGACCTTGAAATTCCTGTTATCTTGCTGTCGATCTCTCCCACCCCCTCCTTTTTCATTTCTTTTTCTACTCGCTCCCTCAGCTTCAACTGTTCCCACCCAGTTAGCTCCACAGCTAACTCCACAAGTAATTCTTTACTTTGCTCAGAAAATAGCTCTCCTAGCCCGTCCCCTTGCGTCCATTCTCAAGGTTGCCACCCTAGGTCAGGTGCCCATGGCCCTAGTCTAAATCTACTCCAAAAATCTTCAAGTGGCTCCTTTCTTCCTTGACACCACTGCCAAAATATTTTCTCTGAATTCCATATCCCTCCTGTCTTCTTCGCTAGCACAGTTTCCTGGTTCTTCAAGTGTAAACCATTCCATCTGTTACTCCTTACTTCTGTGCTAAGTCCCCCTGGCAAGACTAGGAGGAAAGAAGAGCGGGGCACACAGCCTGTCAGAGGTCAGGGTGCATACAGATGACGGGTCTTGGGGCTTGAGCCAAGCTAGGGGAAGGGGCTTTTCCCCAGGCTGTGGGAGGAGGCAATGCTGGAAGCAGGGGCAGAACTGAAGCTGGGAGGAATCGGGAAATAACCCAGTGAACTGCTAAGGCAGCATGGCTAAAGGAAGTGCCAGGATACTGTGGTCGTAACCAGGAGAATCAGGCAGAACAGAATTTCTGAATCTCCAGGTATCCTCCAGGGTTGGCAATGAGAACCAGGAAGGCCTCCGATCCACCAGGTACTTTGCTGGGTCGAGTAGGAGTAGGAGCCCAGAGGGCTGAAGATGCAATTGGGGGTGGGTGTGATCAGACCCTGGAGGAGAAGAGGGGAGACATAGAGGTTGAGTCTGGAGTGGGGAGGGCCCAAGAGAGAATGCTCTGGGGGGCAAGTCAAGTAGGGATTCTGGAGAAAGGTCCTGATGTTCCTGAAGTGTGTGATATAGATGCACTTTATTTGCCCTATAAACTCTTTAGTAAACACTGCATCTCTCACTAATGCTCAGGTATGAGTGCATTCCATGGGGGAGCCTGGAGAGGGTGGGGTTTCTTGCCTAGACCATCCTGCTGAGGACAGAGGTAGGCACTGAAAGGGCAAACCCAAGAGGAAAAAGGGCCCTGAGATGGCAAGTCCTGGGAATTCCCAGCAGCCTTCCAGATCGGACTCCTCTTGAGATTGAGAAGTATGAGAACAAAGTAGTGTGTAGTCTGCCAGTCCTGGCAGAAACGACCGACTTCGCCCTAGAGGAGGTGTATATATGTGTGTGCAGGAGGTAAGTGTGCATGGGAGCCGAGAAAATGTGACTGGGATCCCAGGCCTACAGAGATGTGACATGACCACAAGTCATTGTAAGGACTCCCCCCAGCCTCCCACGTACCTGGAGAAAATGCTGCCGGACCATCTGTGCCAGCACAGCTCTGGCTGCTGACAGGGACTCTGCCAAACCACCCACGGCACTGCAAGGGCACAGAGGTTCAGCTGAAGCTCGTGGGATGCTTTGGCAGACCCACAGACTGCTTTCCTCTCCTCGAGGCAACAGCACCAGGATCAATCCACCAGGATCTCATAGGCACTTGTGGTTTTATCACAGGCAGAAGGCCCTGGAAGAGGAAAAAAGTCACTGACAATCAAAAGAGGGTATCGTTTAATTATTAGTAGAAGGATGCCATTGCATTTCACCCTCCTAACTGGGGAACAGGACAAATGAGTTGCTGATGCCTTAACTTAGACCTCACTTGAGAGACATGCTCCTGGGAGAGGCAGCTGGACTCTCCATCCCTGATCCAAGACCCTATGTGGTCCCTGAGGCAGCACAATGTCATGTATCAATGAGGAGGGTCCAAACATCAAGTCTAGTAATCTTTTTGATGTTTTCTACAGGTTTCCAGAACTTTAATAGGGCTTTGCAATGTATGATTTTCATAGTCCATAAGGCCTAGCCTGGCTTTGCAGGGGAGCTTCCCCTGGTGGTGCTAGTGGTAAGAACCCACCTGCCAATGCAGGAGACTGACGTAAGAGATGCAGGTTTGATCCCTGGGTCAGGAAGATCCCCTGGAGGAGGAAATGACAACCCACTCCAGTATCTTGCCTGGAGAATCCCATGGACAGAGGAGCCTGGCGAGCCACAGTCCATGGGTCACAAAGAGTCAGACACGACTGAAATGACTTAGCATAAAGCACGGCTTTGCAGAGCTGTACTAGACATGCTCAACCTTTGGCCAAAGAAACATCAGAATGTTCTCATCAGACAATGATCATCTGTGACCATGATGATGTCACCAACTAGACTTGGGTTGGTGTCCCCCAGCTTCAGAACATGCCCTAGGTTCTGCTGGAGCATACTTCTGGTGGGGGACAGCTCTAGACAAAGTCAATACTCATATGTACCTCAATGCTGAGAGGAGGCAGGAGGCTGCATCAGGTGACCCTAGGAGACCTCTTCCTTATACACCTTGTTTCTATCATCAAAGAGATTTCTGCCGATGTTGGCCATCAGGCGTGAAAATTCAAACTGAAGTCGCACTAAGAAACAGAGACCTACATTTGCTGAGCACTCACTGTGTTTTGTTCTTTGTGCTGGACACTGGGATCCAACAGATAACGGAACAGTCATGGTCATTGTGTTGAGCAGAACCATATGAAGCTGACCATTTTGTAAGTCAAAATGGTCAAACACTGAATGTTTCATATTGCAATTTAATACTTGGAACATTTGGGACTTCCCTGGAAGTCCAGTGGTTAAAATTCCATGCTCCCAATGCAGGGGGCACAGGTTCAATTCCTGACTGGGGAAGATCCCACTTGCTACATGGCATGGCAAGAAAAAATACTTGGGACACTCCAATGCAGTTGGGTGATACAGAGGCAACCACCACATGGAGTGACAAGCTTTGATGGGAATAAGCACAGGGAGTTATGAAAATCCCAAAGAGAGGAGTGAGCCTGAGTTGGGACATCAAGAAGTCTTCCCAGAGGAAGGCATTAGTATGAGCTGAAGGGTGGGTAGGGACAGTCAGGCAATGATGGTGGTGGGAGAGGAGATAAGGGAAATTTGTAGGGAATAAAACAGTCTACACATAAAGGCTCAGAGATGCAAGAGAACATGACATATTTGAGGCTCTGACATGGCCAATGCACTGAATTAAAAAAACGGGTCTGGTTTAAGATGAAGCTTGAGAGGTAAGCAGGCAGAATAATAGAAGGCCTCTTAAGCCATGTTAAGGAAGTTGGATTGGACTTCATGTTGAAGGTAATGAAGAGCCACTGGAAGTTCTGAACAAGAGAGTGATGTGCTAAGACTCATGCTTTAGAAAGGTCTTTCTAGTTTCCAGAGTGGAGGCAGTAGATAAAAGAGGAAGACACTGGAGTTTGGGGAACAGGAGGCTCTCCTAATAGGATGAGAGATGGTGGTCAGTTGGATGTGGGCACAGATGGTCGACATGGAGAGAAAGAACAAGAATGATTGAGTCAGGGGAAGCCTGGATGTATTTTAATATTTGACGATTGGAGGGACAAGCCAACCCAGAATAGAGGCCATGATTCATCTTCCAGCAGAGCTCCATAGTGGAGCCAGCAACATTTTCGCTTGCATTCTAGTCTGCTGTCAGAGAGGAAGACATCTAAGAGACCTGGATGGATTGGGCTGGAGCTGGCAAGGAAGCCCATGCCATTAATAGGATGGCTCTGGGCTTAACATAATTTAGTCTTCTAAGAAACAGGATATCACCTTGTCTTCTTTGGCCTTGGCCTGTGACCGCATGCCTTGCCTGTTCTCATCTGAGCCTCCTTCTCGTCTATCAGTCTCTGAAGCGATATAAGTCTCTTTCCCAGCTGAATAAGCCCAACCACACCTTACACTTCTGCTGACTCAGTTTGGGCCCCACATCACTTGATCTGGCTCACCCTATGAGGAAGTCCTGGGCTTCCCCATGGTCAGCCTAATGTCATACCCCTACCCCCAACTCAGCCATTTCCTCTAAGGTTTGGAATATCCATTAGATCTGAACGTCTTTTGTTCAAAGACAGCTGATGCCTGGTGCAGCCAAGAGGGGCTGAGTCATAATTAGTGGCTGTTTTACTCTGGGAGTAAGTTGAGCCATCCACTTCAGACAAACCCATCCCAGACACAAGCTCCAAGATAAACTCTCAGGGCCTAAGCCTGGCTCTGTACTCCCAAATGGATGGGCCTTAACTCCTGGCTCTTCTCAAGCACGTACCCCAGGAGCCACAAGTTCCTTCTTCCACTCTTGGTCCAAGTCAGAGTAAATATTTCCCTAAAAATGTGCTATCCCTCCGCAGCGAGTAGGAGAGGCATGTGAGTGAAGGAGGAAATTCTTCAGGTCTGCGGGATGTAGGGAGACAAGGACTGTACTTCTAACAGCCAGCTTCCCCACAGTTGCAGCTCTGCCTCCAAAGATTAATTAAAGATGAGCATAGGCCTGGGGAGCATATGGCTTGTCAGTTTCACTTCCAAATGAAGCTCTGAAAAGAAGGTGAAAGGAAGCTGTGGTTAGAGGGAGAGGATCTGGGAGGAGGTAGGAACCAGTGAGCACACAGCATTCCTGGGTCGTCTCCTCGCGAGCCATGATTGCCAGTGAGAATGCCTTTGGTTGAAGATAAGAGAAAGCTCTGGCCCGACTGGTTCAAACAATAAGGAATTTTAATATCTCACAAAACAAGGCTCCAAAGGCGGGGTGGACTCCAGGGGCTCCAGGACCAGTTTTTCCTGTGCTTTTCCACTATTGGCTTCACTCTATTCTGGGAGATCAGTTCTTCCTAAATGTTCCCTTTAATTTTTTTTTAAAAAATCAATGTGAGCTCATTATCCATACCTCCCATCAGTCTTTCTCTTACATCTCATTGCCAGAATTGTTCAAACATCCTTTCCTAAGACGACAATTGGCAAGGCATAAATGGGACCACTATGACTACTTTAATGAAACCCACCACCTTCTAGAGAAGGCGGTTGCCTCTGAACACAGCCTGAGCTCTGTTAGTGGGAGAAATGCTTGGAAGGTGGGATGGATATTGGGTAAGTGAGCAGCAATGCCTGGTAGTAAGGTTGAAACTAGTTTGACTCCCTGCATCACTTGGAAAGAAAAGATTTTTTTTTTTAAAGGATAAGAAAGAAAAGGATGAGAGTTATGGCAGGTCAGAGGCTGAGCTGGACACTTGGACTGAGTATTTCTGCTGCTCACAGCACTTTTCTGCCCACTGTCTCATTTGATAATCATAATGACCCTGTGAGCCAGGCAGGGAAGCAATTATTATCTCTATGTGACAGGTGAGGAAGAGGAGACATCATGAGCTAAAGTGACTTTCCAAGATCACTTTGAGCCACCCCTTTCATTCATACCTAGACCTACTAGCATGAAATGGTGGCTTATTTTTAGGTCATTTGGGAAAAAGATTCTTTCTCCTTGATTATACAGTCCCAGGGGTCAGCAGGTGGAGGCAAGCACCGAGATTCTCAGGACATGTCTCAGGATATCAGGTCATTTCTTTTGCTCCTCCACCTCATGGTAAGAGTTGCAAAGATGTCCTTCTGGGCCCTTGATCACAGGCTTTTTCTATCTGTATGAAAACAAGGGGCTTTCCAAACCAACCCTGCCCGCCAGGGAGTGGCACTGTCCTTGGTACTGTTGACCTTAACACCTTTTCTTTCCAGCTTCAAGGCTGAACTTTTACACCAATATCTAGAGGACTTAAGGGAATTACAGTCCACCCTAGCATCACTCCTGCTACTCCACTGAGGAATTCCTCTATGGCAGGCAAGGTAGGGATAAATAGAAAATGACTTGTGAGTTATAAACACATGCTTTTACATGGCTCTGTTTACAGCACTAAACAGTCTATATTCTTTAGTCTGAAGGTCTAACTATGCAAGGTCTAACTAAGGTCTAACATAGCAAATTATGACGCACAACCAAATGGGTGAGTCATATAAATAAAATTTTATTGGGACACAGCTATGCCCATTTGTTTGTTTATTGTCTATGGTTGCTTTTGCTCTGCAACAGCAGAGTTGAGTAGCTGCAACAGATTTTATGACCCACAAAACCTAAATATTTCCTAACTAGACCTTTATAGGACATAAGGTGCCAATCCCTGCTCTAGATTATTCTCTTGGGGCAAACTTTTGTTCTGAGCACAATCTTGTATTACTGGTAATTCCATTTATGCCTACTTCTCCCCCTAACTCAGGATGGGGTCTTTTCTTAGCTCCCTCCATTCCTGGATAAACAGACTTCCCTACCTATCTGAGTCCTAGGTCTATCTCATTTCTTTAAATTCCCACTACTCTCCTCAAATACTAACTCAGTGGTGTTCTCTGGCTTTTTCCTACAGGTCTTTCCCAAACTTATCCATTTTAGGCACACAGCCTTATGCTTATCTTCCCTGAGCCAAGAAATTCATTGATCGAGCAACCAACATCCTTCGTAATGAGATCTCTATGTTCTCAGTCCTTCCCTGCATTTTCTGTGGGAGGTCCAAGAATATATTAATCCATTTTCTAGCAAGTCCAGACAATGCCAGCAGTTGACCTGGTATTCACCCCTAGGAAACTTACATTTCCTTTTTAATCTTTCTCAGTGTGTTAGAAATTTTCAAGTTGCAAATAACAGATGCCTAATGGTCCAATTTTTTTTAAATGGTCAAATTTTTTAAAAATTCTCTGAAAAATCCAGAAGTACAACTCACTGCTTCCAGCAGTCAGGTGATGACACCAGAACTTAGCTGCACCTCATCTCTTGGCTCCACAGCCCTCAAAACTGGCTTCATTCAGGCCCGCCTTTACCACATGGTGGGCAGAGGGCTGCAAATAGCTTCAGTTTCTCATATCCTCTCAACATCCTTAGCAGAAGAGCTATCCCCTTCATCCTAACAAAACAGCCCAGAACTGAGTCTCAGTGGCTTGGATGGGGTCACACGATCAACTCTAAGCCAACCACTGGCCCGGGGAGTAGAATACTGTGACTGGCCAGCTGTGGGCTATGTGGTGGGGTGGATGTTGGGTAGGTAGCCCCACTGGATGGATACTTAGATAGACTTAGGTAGATGAGTAAGGACTACAAATAAACCTCTCACCCCACCTGCTGGGTTCTTATTATTTCTCCCATATGGATTTCCATTTTCTCTTTCTCTGATGTCTTTTCAAGAGGCTATAGTAAAGTCTGAGTCTCTCCCAGCTTATGTAACTGAAGCCTGCACTTCTTAGGCTTTAGGCTACCACATGGTCTCCCTCTCGCCTGCCTCACCACTCTCTTTTATCTTATAATCTCCAGCAGTGTTGAGCTCTCACCAGAAATTCCCCTAATGTCCCAGGTCTTCACTGTGTCTTTGCACACTCTGTTCCCTCTGCCTTTCTCATTTTGTCTTCATGACACACTTCTGACTCACTGTCCAGATCAAAAATTCTCTTCTCTGGTAAGTCTGCTCTCCACCCCAGGGCAGAAGAAAGCATTCCCTCCTCTCTGCTCCAACATCCACTCTCCCTCTGATCCTGCACTTATCCCACAAGGTTTATTTCTCTTTGTTTACTCTTGCTCTTTTCCTTTAGATTATGGGCTCTTTGAGGGCAGGGACATTTTCAAGAACTGTTTGTTGAATGAAAACATCTTCCCAATACGTTGGCCTTTGTGTGATTTCTCCAACTCCAGCCTTATAGCAATTCCAGTCCCTCTAAAAAACAGAATTAATGGGTGACCACAAGCTTAAAGGGGACTGGTCAATTAGACACATTTCTGATTAACTCAGTAGTGAATTAATTCAGTAGTGAATTCACTTAGTGAATACTTCAAGTGCCAAGTCCTGCACTAAGCAATGGAACCATGGAGTTGATTCAGGCATGTTCCCAACCTCAAGCAGTTCAATGTATGATAGAGAGATGAAAATGTCTAGACTGCTTGTCTTTTCATCATTCATCACCCTGCTTCCAATACCTAGCCTCATATCTGACACATAATCGATGCTTAATAAACAGTTGCCTAAAAAATAAATGAATAAATGAGCAAGAGATGAAAGGAATGCTATGGAAGGTATAGATAAGGTTCTCTCAGAGTATGGGATAAGAACATAGAGCCAGGGAGGTATCATTTTAATCATCTCTTATTTACTGAGGGTGCCAGGCATTGTGCCAATTGCTAGGAAAACAGGAAGAAAGGGCATTCATCCCCTATTCTCTAAGATCCCACAGCCAAGAGGATGAAGCCAGATGTGAAAATCAATGCTTACAAGATAGTGTGAGAATTACGGAGCAGAGATATGCTGAATGTGGTGGGGAGTGCAACAACGGGAAGCCGAGGAACTCATTGATCGAGCAGCCAATGTCCTTCGTAATGAGATCTCTATGTTCTCAGCCCTTCCCTGCATTTTCCGTGGGAGGCCCAAGGATATACTAATCCATTTGCTCAAGGAGATTATAATCAATATGGAGAGGGACAGAAACCATTCATAGGGCACTGCTGCTGCTGCTACTGCTGTTAAGTCGCTTCAGTCATGTCTGACTCTGTGCGACCCCATAGACGGCAGCCCACCAGGCTCCCCCGTCCCTGTTATTCTCCAGGCAAGAACACTGGAGTGGGTTGCCATTTCCTTCTCCAATGCATGAAAGTGAAAAGTGAAAGTGAAGTCGCTCAGTCGTGTCCGACTCTTAGCAACCCCATGGACTGCAGCCTACCAGGCTCCTCCATCCATGGGATTTTCCAGGCAAGAGTACTGGAGTGGGGTGCCATTGCCTTCTCCGCATAGGGCACTAGATAGGATCAAATATTGGAAAGTGCCTGGTTATGTGCTAAATGCAAAACAAAGAAGGTCATAGAAGAGAGAACTCAGGCTCACAGTGGGCCCAGGTGGTTGGGAAGGGCTTCCTGGAGGAGGAACATTCTGGAAGGGAACAGTCCATTCTGAAGGAGATCAGCCCTGGGATTTCTTTGGAAGGAATGATGCTAAAGCTGAAACTCCAGTACTTTGGCCACCTCATGTGAAGAGTTGACTCACTGGAAAAGACTCTGATGCTGGGAGGGATTGAGGGCAGGAGGAGAAGGGACGACAGAGGATGAGATGGCTGGATGGCATCACTGACTTGATGGACGTGAGTCTGAGTGAACTCCGGGAGTTGGTGATGGACAGGGAGGCCTGGCGTGCTGCGATTCATGGGGTCGCAAAGAGTCGGACACGACTGAGCAACTAATCTGATCTAATGTGAGTTTACTCTGTAGGCAGCAAAGAGTCACTGAAGCATATTGAATTGGGGAGGGGCATCATTAGATAGGGCTTTCCTGGTGGCTCAACAGTAAAGAAGCCACCCACCAGTGCAGGAGATGCGGCAGGAGCCTATGGTTCAATTCCCGGATTGGGAAGATCCCCTGGAGAAGAAAATGGCAACCTATTCCATTATTCTTGCCTGGAAAATCCCATGGACAGAGGAGCCTGGCGGGCTACAGTCCATGGGGTCACAAAGAGTGAACACGACTTAGCAACTGAGCACGCATGCAAGCACCCTTGGATAGAGACTTTGGAACAATCACTCTGGGATGGAATATAGAAAATGGGGGAGGGGGAGGGGGATGCAAGGTCAGATAGAGGGGCCAGCTGTGTCACAGCACCGGTGATAGATCATAACGGCCTCAACCACATCCCGCAGGTGAGATACCCTGGCTCCCAGCAGTTGATTTGCCATCGCAAACAGCAACTTTCCCTCAGCAAATGAGCAAGTGGAGGTTTCTTGGGAGTTCCAGTTCGCTCATTCATTCAACAACAGTTATTGTTCTAGCTATAGGTCTAGGCCATGGGGCTAGAAATGTGAACAAAATACCAAAAACCCCTGCCTTCATGAAGCAGCCATCCTATAGTCATCTGCATTGCTTCAGATTGCTCCCAGGGAGAGAATAGAGCTGGCCGAGAGTTGCCTTTTAGGGTGGTACAGCTGGGCGGCTCTTTCTCAAACAGTCAGCTCCTCCTCACAACTCTTTCCCACAGCCCCCTTGGCTAATAAGCCATGGGTTTCTTCCATTTTATCCCATTTAATCCTGATCCCCAGCAGAGCCTAATGAGGTGGATGGTGGTGCCCATTATGCAATGATAATGTGTGGGCAAGGACTCCCTGGGATGCCAGCGGCAATGGCTTCCCTTAGAGGATACTGAGGCAGGGGGCAGATGTGGGAAGAAGTGGCTGTGCATCAGGCAGGGAGGGGGAGGCTTCCTCAATGCCTGAGTTGGTCCATGGATGCCTGGGGAGGGTTGCACATCACACCGAAAGCAGTACTGAGAGCCAAGAATGTTAATCAGACTCCGACATCAGGATCTAAGATGATAACTGTGATGCTGAAAACACACAAAATAACCAGGCAGCCTTTGTAATTAACTTCCACTCCCTTCCAGCAGTCATTTGGAGTTAATGGTTTCTTAATTCAGTGCTCATTTGGTGACTTTAATTTCCAATTAATTTTGCCAATTTTCCTCCAAGGTGTTCATGGTGTGATAGAAATTCCTGCATGGTTAAGAACCCACCACAGGGACCCAGGGGTGGGGGGAGGCACTGAGACCAAGCTATCGCCAGAAGAGCTGGATCCTGCATGAGTGCCAGGAGTCAGAACCTCCTGAGCTTAGAGGTCCTTTGGAGAGCGCTCTGCTGGGAGGATGCTGGTGGGATCTGATAAAGTGGTACAGGAGTTAGGGAATGCACTTGAACTTCTCTAGCTTTTGGTGAGAGTTTTGATTTCTTGCTGGGGATAGAGTAGGAGAGGAAGTCCAGCCCTACGAGAGGTGCTGGAATGGAAGAGTCAGGACCAAGGACAGCTTCCTCCTTTCTGCTGAGCGAAGGTGAATTTGCGAGGTCCTAGTGCAAATGGTACCCCACTCCAGTACTTTTGTCTAGAAAATCCCATGGATGGAGGAGCCAGGTGGGCTGCAGTCCATGGGGTCGCTAGAGTCAGACACGACTGAGTGACTTCACTTTCACTTTTTCACTTTCACGAATTGGAGAAGGAAATGGCAACCCACTCCAGTGTTCTTGCCTGGTGAATCCCAGGGACAGGGGAGCCTGGAGGGCTGCCGTCTATGGGGTTATGCAGAGTCGGACATGTCTGAAGCGACTTAGCTGCAGCAGCAGCAGCAGTGCTCTAAGCTAGCTAGCACCACTGGTGCCCTGCCCAGATCCTTTTTGCTGGGCCCATGCATCCACTGCCCAGCTGCTGCAAATGTCAGCTGCCAATGGCTCTCAGGCTCCTTCTTCTCTAGAATTGCTTTTGGCAAATAGCATTACCTCTCTTGGAAACTTCCACTCACACTGCACTCAGAGGATCCTATAGACAAGAACTGAATTGTATAGGCAAAAAGCTGCATCCTTTTTCCTTACCATGTGCCCCCCTCACCTCAGGTTGAGACTCCTTCTATGAAGCAGGTGCTATTTCACAGTGGGGTAGCCAGACCCCAGCTAAGACCACATCCTTACTTAAATCTTCCCCATGTTCTTCTGTCTTCCTTCCCTCTCTCCCTCCCTCCCATTCTCCTGCCAGAACCCCTCAATAAATCCTATGCACCTGAATCTCTGTCTTGGGCTCCATTTCAAGGAAACCTAAATTACAACAGTTTAGGTTGTTACATTAAACTCTTGTCGAGTTCTCACAGTATGCCAGACACAGCTCTAAGTCCCTTAAAAAGAGGAATTCACTTCATCCTCAGTTCAGTTCAGTTGCTCAGTCATGTCCAACTCTTTGCAACCCCATGAATCACAGCACGCCAGGCCTCCCTGTCCATCACCAACTCCCAGAGTTTATGCAAACTCATGTCAATCGAGTCAGTGATGCCATCCAACCATCTCATCCTCTGTTGGCCCCTTCTCCGCCTGCCCCCAATCCCTCCCAGCATCAGAGTCTTTTCCAATGAGTCAGCTCTTCACATAAGGTGGCCAAGTATTGGAGTTTCAGCTTCAGCATCAGTCCTTCCAATGAACACCCAGGACTGATCTTCTTTAGAATGGACTGGTTGGATCTCCTTGCAGTCCAAGGGACTCTCAAGAGTCTTCTCCAACACCACAGTTCAAAAGCATCAATTCTTCAGCGCTCAGCTTTCTTCACAGTCCAACTCTCACATCCATACATGACCACTGGAAAAACCATAGCCTCGACTAGATAGACCTTTGTTGGCAAAGTAATGTCTCTGCTTTTGAATATGCTATCTAGGTTGGTCATAACTTTCCTTCCAAGGAGTAAGCGCCTTTTAATTTCATGGCTGAAATCACCATCTGCAGTGATTTTGGAGCCCAGAAAAATAAAGTCTGACACTGTTTCCACTGTTTCCCCATCTATTTGCCATGAAGTGATGGGACCAGATGCCATGATCTTAGTTTTCTGAATGTTGAGCTTTAAGCCAACTTTTTCACTCTCCTCTTTCACTTTCATCAAGAGGCTTTTGAGTTCCTCTTCACTTTCTGCTATAAGGGTGGTGTCATCTGCATATGTGAGGTTATTGATATTTCTCCCAGCAATCTTGATTCCAGCTTGTGCTTCTTCCAGCCCAGCGTTTCTCATGATGTCCTCTGCATATAAGGTAAATAAGCAGGGTGACAATATACAGCCTTGATGTACTCCTTTTCCTATTTGGAACCAGTCTATTGTTCCATGTCCAGTTCTCACTGTTGCTTCCTGACCTGCATACAGGTTTCTCAAGAGGCAGGTCAGGTGGTCTGGTATTCCCATCTCTTGAAGAATTTTCCATAGTTTATTGTGATCCACATAGTCAAAGGCTTTGGCATAGTCAATAAAGCAGAAATAGATGTTTTTCTGGAACTCTCTTGCTTTTTCAATGATCCAGCGGATGTTGGCAATTTGATCTCTGGTTCCTCTGCCTTTTCTAAAACCAGCTTGAACATCTGGAAGTTCACAGTTCACGTACTGCTGAAGCCTGGCTTGGAGAATTTTGAGCATTACTTTACTAGTGTGTGAGATGAGTG
>NW_011495077.1:2929937-2962151 GCF_000754665.1 Bison bison bison | reverse complement strand
CACTTGACTTCACATTCCAGGATGTCTGGCTCTAGGTCAGTGATCACACCATCATGATTATCTGGGTCGTGAAGATCTTTTTTGTACAGTTCTTCTGTGTATTCTTGCCACTTCTTCTTAATATCCTCTGCTTCTGTTAGGTCCATATGATTTCTGTCCTTTATCGGCTCATCTTTGCATGAAATGTCCCCTGGTATCTCTAATTTCCTTCAAGAGATCTCTAGTCTTTCCCATTCTGTTGTTTTCCTCTATTTCTTTGCATTGATCGCTGAGGAAGGCTTTCTTATCTCTCCTTGCTATTCTTTGGAACTCTGTATTCAAATGGGAATATCTTTCCTTTTCTCCTTTGCTTTTCGCTTCTCTTCTTTTCACAGCTATTTGTAAGGCTTCCTCAGACAGCCATTTTGCTTTTTTGCATTTCTTTTCCATGGGGATGGTCTTGATCCCTGTCTCCTGTACAATGTCACGAACCTCCGTCCATAGTTCATCAGGCACTTGTGTCTATCAGATCTAGTCTCTTAAATCTATTTCTCACTCCCACTGTATAATCATAAGGGATTTGATTTAGGTCATACTTGCATGGTTTTCCCTATTTTCTTCAATTTATGTCTGAATTTTGCAATAAGGAATTTATGATCTAAGCCACAGTCAGCTCCTGGTCTTGTTTTTGCTGACTGTATTGCCTTGCTGGAGCAGCTGAGAAGAGATACCCCACGTTCAAGGTAAGAGAAACACAAGTAAGATGGTAGGTGTTGCGAGAGGGCATCAGAGGTCAGACACACTGAAACCATAATCACAGAAAACTAGCCAATCTGATCACATGGATCACAGCCTTGTCTAACTCAATGAAACTAAGCCATGCCGTGTGGGGCCACCCAAGATGGATGGGTCATGGTGGAGAGGTCTGACAGAATGTGGTCCACTGGAGAAGGGAATAGCAAACCACTTCAGTATTCTTGCCTTGAGAACCCCATGAACAGTGTGAAAAGGCAAAATGATAGGATACTGAGAGGACCTCCCCAGGTCAGTAGGTGCCCAATATGCTACTGGAGATCAGTGGAGAAATAACTCCAGAAAGAATGAAGGGATGGAGCCAAAGCAAAAACAATACCCAGTTGTAGATGTGACTGGTGATAGAAGCAAGGTCCGATGCTGTAAAGAGCAATATTGCATAGGAACCTGGAATGTTAGGTCCATGAATCAAGGCAAATTGGAAGTGGTCAAACAGAAGATGGTAAGAGTGAACATCGACATTCTAGGAATCAGTGAACTAAAATGGACTGGAATGGGTGAATTTAACTCAGATGACCGTTATATCTACTACTGTGGGCAAAAATCTCTTAGAAGAATCTCTTAGGAGAGGCCATCATGGTCAACAAAAGAATCCAAAATGCAGTACTTGGATGCAATCTCAAAAACAACAGAATGATCGCTGTTTGTTTCGAAGGCAAACCATTCAATATCACAGTAATCCAAGCCTATGCCCCAACCAGTAACGCTGAAGAAGCTGAAGTTGAACAGTTCTATGAAGACCTACAAGACCTTTCAGAACTAACACCCAAAAAAGATGTCCTTTTCATTATAGGGGACTGGAATGCAAAAATAGGAAGTCAAGAAACACCTGGAGTAACAGGCAAATTTGGCCTTGGAGTACAGAATGAAGCAGGGCAAAGGCCAATAGAGTTTTGCCAAGAGAATGCACTGGTCATAGCAAACACCCTCTTCCAACAACGCAAGAGAAGACTCTACACATGGACATCACCAGATGGTCAACACTTCATCCTCAGCAACCCTATAAGGTAGGTATTGTTGGTATCCCTAGTTTGAGATAAGAAAACTGAGACACAGGGAGGTTGAGATTCTTGCCCAAGTCAATCTAAGCAATAGGTTCAAAACAGGAACATGAACTCAGTCAATCTGGTTCCAGACTCTGTGCCCTTAACCATTAAGTTGCCCAATATGTAATCAGTAAGCCCAGCAACTACTCTAAAGGCGTGGGTGATGTGATTCAAGAGCCTGAACCTCAGAGGGGTGAGGAGTAGCTTTCCTAAGGTCCTTTGTCAGGAGGATGGGGGAAAGCGGAGTACTGGCCTCATGGTGTCAGGGGTCTCTTTGTGGCAAACCCTCCTCCACCCCTCCAGGGATGGTACCAAAGACTGATAACATGACTCAGTGGAGCAAGTGAAAGTCAGACATCCCAGATTCTAATGCCGTGTCCCTGACTCCCTTCGTGACTTGAGGCCAGTAATTTTCCACCATTGGACCCCTTTCTTACCTCTACCATGTGAATGGGCCGTTAGTTACAAAGCCTTGAAGAGCCTCACATCTAACATTTTGGCTTTAGCCAGTGGATATGTGAAGCATCCCTGGGAATCCCCCCATCAGAAGGTGAGACCAGATGTCCATGAGAAGCAGAGGAGATACATTTCATGACTTGGAGGTATCAATGGTCCTGTCTCCAAGGAACTGGGGGGAGAGTCCCACAGGGTCACAAAAGAACCTAAACTGCTCAAGACAATTTAGGGAATTAGAGCATTTATTGGGTGCTAATATTATGCCAGGGACTTTGCACGTGTAATTCTTGGCTCCCCAACCTAGGAGCACAATAGAGGCAGAAAGAAAAAAGTGAAAGTGTTAATCGCTCATTCATGTCCGACTGAGCCCACCAGGGACTCAGGGACTATAGCCCGCCAGGCTCCTCTGTCCATGGGATTTCCCAGGCAAGAAGACTGGAGTGGGTTGCCATTTCCTCCTCCAGGGGATCTTCCTGACCCAGGGATGGAACCTGGGTCTCCTGCATTGTAGGCAGACTCTTTACCATCTGAGCCACCAGGGAAGCCCATAATGAAGGCACAGTCACCACAACTGCCTGACTTGACATCCAAGGACCAGCCCCATGTACAGATGCCCCCCAACACATATAGTGATATCTGGAGTCTCCATGGGGTATGTCCATTGTACTCGGATGAGTATTTTCTCTCATCAGTTGGGAGTAGGCCATGTCCCTGCTCTCCTGCCAGAGACCCTCTCAGTGATGCCCACTTCCTGTAGAGCCACAGGAGATGACCCCACGGCTGCCTCCATGGCCAATCCCTTTTATGAGAAAGGCACGTGTGGCCGTGCTCCCAATGCTGCCAGTCCTCAAGAGGCCAAGAGGCATGATATTCTCTGATGTTCCTCAAAGAAAGAGGTGAGACCCCCCCGCTCCCTGTACCTTGAGGCAGCTCAGGGGCAGGGTGAAGGCTGCGAGAGAAAGGGAACAGGAGCAGCATAATTATTTGTCCTTTCCTTCTCTTTCACCTTCAACCCCACCACACCCTGCTTCCTCCTTCTCCAGACCTTAATGAGGCCATATCCAAGGGCAGCAGGGAGGGGCCAGGGCAAGGGTCCATCTGTCATCATGCCCTCTGTGTGTCCCCAAACCCATCCAGGCTCCTGCAAGGCAACAACCCTCACCAAAGTCCCTGGCATCAGCTGCAGCCAGATCAAAGCCTCTGTCCAGACTGGGACCCAAAGCCTGCCGGAGGGAGCCAGACCTGTCATGGCTGTCACCATACCAGATGGCAATCTCCTAGTCAGCGGAGCAGGAAAGGCCAACCAGTCAGGACTGGTCTTTTACTTTTTTTCATGCCGTGAGTAAAAAAATGATAGCTGTGTGGAGAAGGACACCAACTTTACTCTTGGAGCCAGGGCCACGGGTGGCATGTTGTGCAAACTCAGGCCTGCCTTCTTGACTGTTCGAGTCAGCCCTGACAGAATTTCCCTGGCTGTGTTCACAGCTTCCTGTCTTCCCTCCTCCATTATATACAAGCACAGCTCTGCTGATGTTCAAAAGCCTCCAGAGGCCTTCACAAACCAACGGGAGGAAATCTGAAGCATCCCATGGCATCCAAGGGCTGCCACACTCCAGCTCTCTAAACAATCTTCATTCATATCACAGATGCCAGAGAACCTGGAAACCCATTTGTTCCCAAACTCACCCCTCTCTTCCAAGTTTCAGGGCCTTTTCACATGACATTTCTTCTGCTTGGAGTGCTCTATCCTCCCCTGTCCCACCTGTGGACATCCATTTCTTCCCTAGGAAGCCTGTGAATAGAAGGAGGGCCCTGGCCATGCGGCCTAAGACCACAGTATTATCCCTTCTCCCAGCACCCAAGCTTCCCCCACCCCACTCCCTTGGCCCCTGTCTCCCCAGACCCTGCTGAACACAGTAGAATTATAGTTGTAAGGTTGGAAGGGGCCCAAGAACTCCAAGTCCCAATGTTTCTCATGTTTTGGGTGCATCAAATCCCCTGGAAGGCTGTTAAAACACGGGTCCCTAGGTGTTTTTGAGTCAGGAGATCTGGAGTGGAATCCAAGAATCTGTGTTTCTAACCAGCTACCAGGTCATGCCAACGCTGCTGGTCCAAGGAGCACACTGTGAGAACTGCTGACCTAGATTTTGACTCAGAAATTAACCTTGTATCTCTGGTTCTCCTGAAGGATCCAAGGCCGGCACACTTCCGCTTCCAAGAGAGAGAGAGAGAGGCAGGGCTTCCAGGCACCTGCCACTCAGAACCCTGGGGAAGGTCTCAGGTATCATTA
The DNA here is from genome assembly GCF_000754665.1 of Bison bison bison. Taxonomy (NCBI): domain Eukaryota; kingdom Metazoa; phylum Chordata; class Mammalia; order Artiodactyla; family Bovidae; genus Bison; species Bison bison. The sequence goes on along the minus strand of NW_011495077.1, from coordinate 2,957,567 downwards.
TTATAATGAAGTCAATGACAAGAACATAATATTCTCTGCAGGGAAAATAATCACAGTGATCCATAAAGTAGCATACTGTAACAATATCAATAGTGGCAATAATAATAGTAATAACATGATTATAATATAATGTCATCTGCCCTAATGTGCTAACTCCAGATTGATCTGAGCAATATAAAAGAATTACTGACATCCACAAATGCTCGCAAAGCCTAGCTTAGGCGTATTTGGGGCTGTTTGGATGATGGCAATGGTGATGATGACTATAATAACACGCCACATTTGTACACAGCTTTAGCATTTCTAAAGCACTTCCACTAGTTTTATTTTAGTGGCAACCCTGGGAAGGAGACTGGCAGGCAAGCTTCTCTGGTTTATAGATGAGGCTCACATTCACACGTCCTTTAAGCTCCCATTCGGCAAATGTGGGTTGAACACCTGTTTTGTGCAAGTCAGCACTGAGCAAGGACCGGGGTAGGGTTGCAGATAAAATATAGGATGCCCAATTAAACTTGAATTTCAGGTAAACAAGGAGTCATTTTGTAGTGTAGCTATACCCCCCATGTTGTAATGGACGTTTTTCTAGGAAAAATTATTCATCATTCATCTGAAATTCAAATTTTACTGGGCATCCTGTATTTTTATTTGCTAAGTCTGGCAACCCTACTGGGGAAGGAAGGAAAGGATAAAAAGAATAAGAAATCTTTCTTACCCTTAGAACAAGCTCACCATCTGGTTGGAGATGAAAGACCCCGGACAGATGACCCCAATCCTTGTAACCACTTGAATGTGCATAGGAATCACCTGGGGATGTTGTGAAACTGCTTGTTCTGACTCAGGAGGTTCAAGGCGGGGCCTGAAAGTCTTCATTTCCAACAAGCTTCCAAGAGATGCCAACTCCACTGGTCCCGGACCACATCTGAGTAGGGAGGGTATAGAGGGAAGCTTAGAGGCTGTGGGAGCCTACAGGAGGCGCTCGGTCCATCTTTGGGGATGAAGGAAAAGTTTTTCGGAGGAGGTGGTACCTGGTGGGTCTTGTCTGGTAAGACTCAGGGGTGGAAGGTTGAGAAGACTTTTAAAGTCCCTGTGATAGAAGAAAGTACTACATGTTTGGGAAGGGCAGGGGTTGTATGTGGATTGAGGATAGGTTAGGCAACACGGGGCTCTGAGAATCCAGAGGAGGATCAGACAAGGCCCCTGCCAACTCAGACCCACATGCCATGTTACGGGAGAGGCAGAGCCATGGACAGACCAGTACAATCCACTGGGGCCGGTGCCTAGTTGGAGATAAGCACCGGAGGAGCAGGAGTCCGGAGAGGGGTCAACTCACTCCACCTGGGGCTTATGGGATGAATGAATTTAATGTAACCCTAGCACAGAGCAAAAGGCCAGGCTCTTAGGAAGCCCAGCTGACACAGTATCCCACGCCCTGAACTGTCTCCATTCATCTCACTTCATCTCCATACCTTGGTCAGAACATCAGTGGCAGAGAAACTGGCTATGTCAGTGGATTTGGATTGATGAATGGGGTTCAGGAATCTTATGTGGTCTTGGGGAGCTTTAAAGTTAATAAACTGGGGTAGTAGCACCCGTGAGGCCTGTCCTGTGTTCTCAGATTTATCATAGTACCCAAGACAGATGGCTAGTGTTCCTCCACATCCATTTGCTCCCCTTTCCTATGGTAATATTAATAGATAGACTGTGTTTTCGCTGGGTACATGGCGTCTCAGAGCAAAGTCTACCCTTCTCATCCTCCCTGGATGTCGTGGACATAATCTGAGAGTCAGAATCAGTCTGGGTGCAGAACAGGAAACTATTCTAGGTTTTCCAAGTAAAATGAGATTTAATAAAGGGGTGCTGTACTGTGCTCAATCATGTCCTACTCTTTGAGACCCCAGAGACGGTAGCCCACCAGACTCCTCTATCCATGGGATTCTCCAGGCAAGAATACTGGAGTGGATTGGCATTTCCTACTCCAGGGGATCTTCTCAACCCAAGGATCAAACCCACGTCCCTTGTGTCTCCTGCATTGGCAGGTGGATTCTTAACTACTGTACCATCTGGGAAAGCCCTGATAAAGGGGTAGGCACTTACAAAGTCACTGGCAGGGCTGAAAGTATGGAGGTTGTGGGATGCTGCTAGGATTTCTGATCACATCATGGCAGCTACAAACCAGGGGTCAGGATGCTCCAGGAAACGGCTCCAAAGTCACAGCCACCAACAGACACAAGGTGACCAGACAACGCACTGAAGATCCAGCTACTGTCAAAACTCCCATGAGCCAGTGGCTACAGACCATCCATGTCTATCGCCTAAGGAAGAATGGCCGCAGCCCTCTTTTTGCCTTCCAAATTGCATGTGGGTGGAGCACATGGGCTGGAACTTATAACCTGAGTCCTAGTCTCATAGGACTCTGAGAAACTCAGTAAGGAGGTTTCCAGGCGCTGTGATAAAGTGAAAGCGTGGTGGAGGGGGTGGGGTGGGGAGCCGAACGCTAACAGTATTCACCCTCACCCCTCCTGGCAGCTGAGATAAGAACAGGAGGGTGAAGGTGACATCCCAGGGTGGCGGAGAATCACAACAGGGGTCACCGAGATGCCAGAGGGGCTGGGACTTTGCATGAATGAGACAGAAACTTCTGCCTTGCTTCAGTCTCCGTTTCAGCAGCCAAGCCTGTGTCCTGACACAGCATCGTGACGTGTGAAATGAGGTCTCAGAGGTATCGCTTCCAGAATGTGTGGTGTTGACACTACTGGAGGAGCAATTCAAACCTGGCCATTATGAGTGTGGCAATAAATATGCCATCAGCAGAGAAAGAAGTGTTCAGAGCTGTGGATGGCTGCTGCCAAACATGGGCCATTGTGGCTACGCAGAGGGAAGTTGTGGAGTGCTTGGAGGGGATGGGGTGTTGTGGAAGACTTCTTGGAGGAGGCAGAGCTGGAGATAGGGAGGAAGAAAAAGGCTTTCCAATGAAGGCCACTTTATTCTCCCTTTCCCGGGGCTGTACAAGCGGCAAGCTGTCATGGGGCAGGGGGAGAGAGGTGTGGTGCCGTGGTGCCTATGGCTCACCAGGCGGGGCTGACCTTCAACCTGCAGCAGAATGGAGACCAGATGGCGACCCATGTGTGCAAGGTGAGGGGCTAAGGCTGGCTGCAAAGACAGAGCCCTGTGTCTCTGAGATATTTAGACTCTGAAGACAGGACAGGATGGGGATGGATGCACTCAAACAGTGGGCTCCAGGTCATGAACTGATGCTGGGTTCTGACTCGCCCCCTCCCCACCCTGCGGCTCCTCCTCAGGAAGGCACACAGCATTCACTCTTCAAACAGGGGTCCCTTTAGTGGGCCTGCAGCCTGGGAAACAAGGACAGTCAGATGAACCTTCGTGCCAAGCACTGGGACAATGCCACAGCCAACCAGTCATTCTCTCTTCACCCACCTGTGGGAAGAGTATGTATTTAGAGGCAGGATACACCCAGCTGGCCTAGGTCAGGGCTCATTTAAAGACCAGGCCAGGATGTCCAGCATAGAAGCATAGTCCAGGGCCAGGATCAGAAATCAGCCTGGCACAGGGACCAATCAGGGAACTAGGGTTGGGCTTGGCCTGGAGCCAAGGTCACAGCTTAGCTTGTGACTAGGACCACTGGCAGGGCTCAGTCTGGAACTGGAGTATGGACTTAGTCTTTTTGTTTTTTTAATATTTATTTATCTGGCTGCATCGGGTCCCAGTTGTGGCAAGCAGGATCTCTGGTTGAGGTGTGCTAACTCTTAGTTGCAGCTTGCGGGATCTAGTTCCTTGACCCCCGGGTAGAACCCAGGCCCCCTGCACTGGGTGTTCACAGTCTCAGTCACAGACCACCAGGGAAGCCCCTGGACTTAGTTTGTGATGGGGAGTGTTGAACTAACTGACCCCTGTGTATGAGCTCAACTTCATCAGCTTCCTAGATAATAAACCATAATTAAAGGCTATCAGGGTATAAGTGTAATATCTTCATTTACATCATTCTTAACTTTCAAACGGAGAAGGCAATGGCACCCCACTCCAGTACTCTTGCCTGGAAAATCCCATGGATGGAGGAGCCTGGTAGGCTGCAGTCCATGGGGTCGCCAAGAGTCGGACATGACTGAGCGACTTCACTTTCACTTTTCACTTTCATGCATTGGAGAAGGCAATGGCACCCCACTCCAGTACTCTTGTCTGGAGAATCCCAGGAACGGGGGAGCCTGGTGGGCTGCTGTCTGTGGGGTCGCACAGAGTCGGACATGACTGAAGCGTCTTAGCAGCAGTAGCAGCAGTAACTTTCAAAACCCTCTCATTACTCTTCCCCAAAACTTGTAGTACAGACCCTTTGTCCCTCTGGTAGAAGAGGGCAGACAGGTACAGGGTAAGATGAGCTGCCTCGCCTCTCACAACAAGTTCAGAAAGAGACAGAACCAGGCAAGAGGCCAGCTGAGCAGGTGCCCAGCCCAGGGCAGTCTGGTGCCCTCACAGCTTCCTGCAGTGCTTTGGAGACAAGCCCCAGGTCACCCTGAAACCCACGGGCAGGCGGCAGGCAGGCAGTCAGGCAGCTGGCTGGAGGAGTTGGCAGCAGGGACGTCCTGGATCAGAGCCTTGGGCCACAGCCAAGGCTGTTTAGTTGAGGTGGAGGGTAAGGGTGGCGACTTATTCATCCTCCTCTGCAGCGAGCCCCAGGGCAGGTGCCAGCAATTTGCCAGTCCTGAGTGACAGCTGGGAACCGCTGAGTGGCCGGGAAAGGTAGGGACCACCCCCGCCCGGGTCCTCATGGCCACGCTCAGCCGCTGAATGAAATAAGAAATGACGGTAAAGTGACAAAATCGAAAATGTAATTAAGACAGATGGAATCAACTGGCGGGGATGATAAAAGCCGTTCCCCAGGCTCTGAGATTTAAAGCGAGGTCATGGGATGATTCCATCTTGGCCACACAGCCAGCGAAGAGGTGGCAAGGGCGGGAGCTTGAGGATAGGAGCCAAGCTCTGTGGAGGACAGTAAGCAAGCTGGGCTGCGGCTGCAGCGAGAGAGATGTGGGTCGGATACAAGGATGAACTTCCTGGAGAAGCGGGTGGCTAAACTTTGGCATAAATGTGACATCATCTTCTTTCCCCAAGGACATGTACTTCACTCCTGGACTGACTTGGACACAGAGGCCTGGACGAACTGACCTCTCCAAGATCTGTAGGAATAAGAACAGCTTGATTGTCGAGTGAGGAGTCTGCACAGATGACATTAGGGAAGAGGACACACGGAAGGGGGCTCAGTGTACAGCAAGTCCCAGAGCCCTTCTGCAGGCCAGAAATGGGAGGGTGGGCACTCAGCCAGGCCCCATGGAGGAGGATGTCACCGTGCTTGGGTCTGACAGCTCCGAGTGACCCCTTTTTCTCTTTTGGCGTTGCCCCTCGTTAGACTAGGAACACAGCGGGTGTGAATTCCACTCCTGAACCCAGAGGAATCAGCAGGTCTCCTCCTGCGCGTTCCAGAGGCTCTGATGGACAGAAGCCCGGGGGCCCTGGGAGGAGAGGGAGTTTAGGCCCTCGTGGAGGGCCAGGTGTCTGGGATCCAGGGGGAGATTCACGCTAGGAACAAGGGCTCAGCCCTGATATCTGGGGCAGGCTTGCTCTGCCAGCCACTACTGAGAGAGCCGGCTCAGCCTTTGCTTTGTGGGACTGCACAGGCCAGCTTTATTGGCCCGCATTCTCCCTGCATCCTCTGCCAGTGCTCTCTGCAGGGCAACAGGCTGGCAGGAAAGGCAGCTTCTTTATGCTTGGTGACCTCCCAGGCTGGTGGGAGAGAAGAGACTTGTCCTCCAATTCAAGGCAGTCATTGAGCTCCCATCTGTTGAACATCTACTCCCTGCAAGGCCCAGGTGGGCAGGGCGAGAGAAGCTTAAGAGGTTCAAGGTTTGTTAGGAATGGAAACCTATTCCTAGTAATTAGATATAAGTCACTTGTCACTTAGGTAGTAACCCAAAGTGATAGGTGGTTCACATGGTGAATGGATGCTCAGGAGCTGGGGGAGGAGGAATTCTGTGCAGGCCAGAGTCCTCAGTGCTGGCTTCTTGGATGAGGAAGGGCATGAACCTGACCTTTGCAGGACGAGAAAGAATGACTTGAAACATTAGAGGATCGGAATGCATCCTGGCTGGCTCAGTGCCTACGTAAATGCATAGAGATGAGAAAGAATATTCAGAAAGAGTTCATTTGAACTTCAGCACAGAACTAAGGTCCAGGGTGGGGTGCACAGAACTCCTAGGAGATCCCAGCAGGTCCAAGGCCACTATGGGATCAAATGTTTCTCTGTGAGTAGCGCTTGTGCCCAGGGGTGCATTCATTTCCCCAAATGGATGAATCCATCTCCACGTCAGTTTGAGATCCAATCAGCCAAGGATTCGGGCTTCTTACTCTTGTGTCTACACAACAGGTTCCCCAATCCTGACCTATTCCCCAAGTGACAGAAAATGAAACCACAGAGACTGGAATAAATGTCCCCCTTCTGCTGTGCCAGTAGTGAAGGATCAAAGTCAACCGCCCCCCACCATGGCCACACAGTGGTGAGATACTGGCGGGAGAGGAGGCCAGCGCCCCATGTATTCTCCTTCCACCAGGAGCTGGACTGTGCGCTCCACTGGCCCCAAGGCCGGCCAGCAGTCCTCCGTTACCGAAGAGGATGTAATGGAGACAGGTTGGTCCTGCCATCCCTGAACCATCTTTTATTATAGGACACGTCCTTGTTATAGATACTGAGCATAAAACAGGGCCGGCATCATCCAAGAGATTGGAGAGACACAGGAGGAGCGCTCCATCATTTCAAGTACACCATCCATCCATCCGTCAGAGGCCCAGCATTTATGCCTGCAGCTAGAACACTGAAATACCAGGTCAGGATTTATTGGGGGGAGGGCGGGTGTTAAGTCATAATTTATGCCATTCTCTCTCCTTCTTAGGGACAGTCTTTCTGAAACATCTCTGTCTCCCTGGCTAGCCATTCCTAATGACCCAAGACGTGTGTACCACGTCTTTCAGGGGTGTTTTCTCCATTATCTCCCCCAAACTTACCTTGGGGCAGTCCCTGCCTCTGATCTGAGGATACAGGTCCTCAGATCAGAGTACAAACTGAATGATGACAAGAAGATAAGGTCCCTTTGCCTGCTGGATCCCCTGGGGATGTCAGCATTTCAGGGAAACCCCACCGCTTCACCCCTGATGACTCCAAAGGAACAATGGCAACTCTAGGTCCAAGCTGTGTGGCCTTGGAGAGTTCACTCTCCACACTCTTACCTTCTCTGGAAAATGAAGGGGCCTGATTGGATGAACTCTAAAGCTTCCCCCCCACCAGCCCCCCACCAAAAACTGGGTAAGCATGTGTCCTGGAGACCTCAGCTCATGAACTGGTTAGATAGCATCACTGACTCAATGGATATGAATTTGAGCAAACTCTGGGAGATAGTGGAGGACACAGGAGCCTTGTGTGCTGCAGTCTATGGGGGTCACAAAGAGTCAGACACGACTTAGGGGCTGAATGACAACAACTAGCAAAAGGTAGGCCTCCCAGCATTCTGGAGAGAAGTTAAAGTCAAGGACTGTCACAGGGGCTGTGAAGATAATGCTTTGTCATCCCTCATCTTGGGAGGATCCCAAAGGGAGCTGTTCTTTACAGGAGGGAAGTACAGGGGCTTCAGTGCTGGTTTCTGCCCCCCTTTCCCTCTCGTCTCTTATTCTCTCTCTGACTCTTGTCTCTCTTTTCATCCTCATCTGATTTATGCCTGCCTTGAACTTTGCCATCCTGCTTCCAACAAACTGCTTATTTCAAACCACCTTTTGCCAGACCACAAAGAGCCCCAGTGTTGACCCAGATGCAAACCAAAGCCTCAGTCTCCAAATTCTGATTGGTCTTATTGACATTGAATGGCCTCAGAGGAGCCTGTCTTAGCAAGAAACCCCCTCGGACAGGCAAAATTGTTGGAGAAACATTCTTGAACATGGGCGGTGAACATCGAACATTCTTAGAAGCTAGGAACCATGCTCACTCTAATTTCCTCATTCCACTGCGTTCTTTCTAGGTTCAGCTGGTTCTGTCCAGAACCATGAGCTCCAGGGCCCTTTCAGGGAAGGTTGACTTGGGATGGAGTTGTGTGAGATAAGGATTCACACAGAGGAAACGTTATAGCTCCAAACACACGTCTTAACAGAACAGGTAAGTAACACGGTTGTGAAACAGCACTGTCTTTTGATCAGATATACAGATTTAAAAAAATTTTTTTGAATCTGAAATATCTTCACCTAGCCTGGAAAGGAAATACATTAAAGCTATACAGTGAAAGGTTCCCTTTCATTCCCATCTAAGATCCAACCAGTTCCTATGCCCCCACCTCCAAACTGCTACTAATTTCTTATGAAGTCTTCCAGACTTTCCTTATGTCTGTTATAAACATAACCAAATATATACTTACATTTCTCCCCTATTTTCCACCAAAGTTAGTATCCTATATCGTATAGTATCCTATATAGTATTGTATCCTATACTAACTTTCACCAAAGTTAGTATACTATATCCTATATAGTATCCTATCCTATTCTGCTCCTTTCTTATTTCACCTAATGAAATATCTCGATCTTTTTATTTCTTAGAAAGTTCCTTCATTCATTTTCACAGCTATACAGTATTCCATTGCTGACTTTATGTAATCCAAAAATCTTTCTACATCCAAAAACATTTTGAAGTGGCTTGAAGGAGACCATGCTGCTTCCCTGGTGGCTCAGGGGTAAAGTGTCTCCCTGCAATGCAGGAGACCTGGGTTCAATCCCTGGGTTGGGAAGATCCCCTGAAGAAGGGAATGGCAACGCCCTCCAGTATTCTTGCCTGGAGAATCTCACGGACAGAGGAACCTGGTGGGCTACAGTCCATGGGGTCACAAAGAGTCAGACACGACTGAGCAGCTAAGCATGCACACACGAAGGAGAACGTACCCTTACTGGAGGATGTTTGAGAAAAAAGATCAATATGACTCATAGCAGAGAGTCTTCAGTTTACATAAGGATGGACTTGGGATGCAGAAGACATGCTTCCCCACCCCCACACCTCACCCAGATGCTTATCCAGTAGGTCTGAGATCGGACCAGTAAGCTGCACTTTAGCAAGTTGATTCTATTCCAGGCATCTACAGCCCTTTCTTTGAGAAGCTCTGGTGAATGGGAAAGGAACCAAGAACTACATCCTCTGCTGAAAATATTGAGGTTGTTGCAATTAATCATTAAATTTAGCTCCAAGGTTCCTGGCAGCTCAGACCAAAGTGGAACCAAAAGGATATAGTGTTCTCCCTGCCAGAACAAAAGGCCGGTTTTTCAGGAGACATAAACGCATCTCTGGCACTAAATTCTAAGCAAAATTTATCATGGGAGCCATCACTGAGGGGACATTGAGCTGTACAACAAGCAGCATCTTCCCCAACAGCCACAGAAAATGCAGGCACATTCTTCAGAGTTCCTCTGCAGAAGTCATGGCCTGGCCCCAAGCTCCAGACAGTCCAGCTCAGGACACTGTTTCTGCAGGAAGCTCAGCCAATGCTGGCCAGAGGGGCCACCTGAGAGTGAACGTCCAGAACATTCATGCCATGGTCAGAAAGTGTGAATGGAGAAGCTCAGTGCGACTGAGGAGAGAAAACCAGAAGACGTACTCCCTGGGCGTCTGAACCCAAGGCAAGGCGAGACCTCCGTCCTCCGTTCCTAGGCCGTGACCAGTATGAAGAAAGAGGCCTCTCACCTTACCCTAAGAAGCTCCTGGAACAATATGGTGGGAGGGAGGAGTGGATGGACAGCTATTTCCCCCTTTTCCCCACCTGTAGCTTTGAGCATTTCTCAAGTCTTCAGCAAACAGTGTCACTTTCTCGTTAAGCATACAACTCAGGAATGGAGACATGGTGAACGCTCAGTAAATGTTGGCACTGATGATATAGGTAGGGGGGAGGGGCAGGAACCAGTGTGTTCCCCATCCTGCTGTCCTTGGTATATCTTGAAAATCCCCGGTGTTTTATAGATTCCAAGGGGACAAATCAAAGTAAGTATGTCCAATATCCTAAATATGATCCCTTAACCCCAACTTCTGTCTACTCAAACTTGTTGTTATTCCCAGTTGTACTGACACTTTGTGACGCCATGGACTGCAGTACTCCAGGCCTCCACATCTCCCACCATCTCCTGAAGTTTGCCCAAGTTCACGTCCATTGCATTGGTCATGCCATCCAACCATCTCATCTTCTGACGCCCTCTTCTCCTTTTGCCCCCAATCTTTCCCAGCATCATGGAATTTTCCAATGAGTCAACTGTTCGCATCAGGTGACCAGAATACTGGAATTTCAGCTTCAGCATCAGTCCTTCCAATGAGTATTCAGGGCTGATTTCCTTTAAGATTGACTGCCTTCTCAAACTTAGGCAGACCAAAATATAAAGCCATTTTCTCCTCTTGGCTCACCCTCACTCCAAACTGGACAATGACCTCGGCATCATGATTGTCACCAGGATGCCCAGAGACTTGAGGCTGTGGCTGAGTTGGAATAGATGAGGACACATCCCTAGCGGGTATTTATCAGATGAAGCTGTGATCTGGGCAGATTTCATTCCTGTCCCCGTGAGATGGCAGAGAACTAAAGAATTACAGTGAGGACTGCTAGTTCTATACCAAATTCATTCTCCTCCTTCCATAATGATAAAGTTGTAGTTGGCCATGTGGTTGTCAGCTAGGGACTACATTTCCCAACCTCTGTGCAACCAAGTGTAATTGTCAGACCAATTTCTCACGAATAGTGAATGCGGTATACACCATTTCCAGGCCTGGGCCATGGAACCTTAGCATGTGCTCCATTATCCTCCCATCCCACAAGCCCATACTCAAGACATGCCTTTGACTCAGCTACAATGAAGCAGGTAAGTACAGTGCCCTAAAAAGTGGTTCTTAATATTTTAGAGTACCTTAGTTATCTAGGAGGTTTCCCTAGTGGCTCAGTGGTAAAGGATCCACCTGCCAATGCAGGAGACTCGGGTTCAATCCCTGGATAGAGAAGATCCCCTGAAGAAGGAAATGGCAACCCACTCTAGTATTCTTATATGGAAAATTCTATGGACAGACAAGCCTGGTGGGCTACAGTCCCCAGGGTCACAAAGAGTCAGATACAAGTGAGCATGCATGCATACAATCACGATGGTCCTTAAAAGCAGAAGCAGGAGGCAAACAAGTCAATGTCAGAGTGCTGTACTAGAAAGACACAACCAGCATTTCTGGCTTTGAAGATTGGAGGAAGGGGCCATGAGCCAAAGAAGGAGGACAGATTCTAGATGCTGGGAAAGGCAAGGAAATAGATTCTCCCCTAGAGTCTCCAGAAGGGAACACAGTCCGGTCAACACTTTGACTTTAACCAGTGAAACCTGCGCCAGACATCTGACCTCCAAAACTGTAAGAGAATTAACTGTGTTGTTTAGGCCGCCAGGTTTGTGGTACTTTACGTGGCAGCCCTAGGAATCGAACAGGCTTGGGAACTGTTCTCTGAGTAAGGCTGATCTGGCCCCGGAGCCGGGAGCTCCTTGAGGGGGTTTGTCTCCTCCACCTCCCCCATGCACCTGGCTTGGGGCGGGTCCTGGGAAGGACGCACAGTGAAGTCATGTGCATACGGCTGCACGGCCTTTCCTGCTTTCTGAAACAAAAGACGAAGACCATGTTGTGCCACTGTTTGGGACACCTCATCACTGACTCCTACAACTGAGCCCTGACTGTCCAGAGACAGGACTTCATTTTGGGCCTAACCTGAGCCTTCATTCTACTGATCACTTTAGAAAAAAACCTTGACCCCTAGAGACGAGACTGTGTTAGTATGACTGACACAAACTAGCCCTGCCCCCACGGCCCAGCCTTTCACGTCCATCAAGGCCACTGGGGACTTTGAGGAAGTCTTTTTTTTTTTTTAATAAATTTCTAGATTTTTTTTTTAAGTTTTCTTTCAATTTAAAAAAATTGTGTTTTTTTGGTCATACCACATGGCATATGCGAGTGTAATCTTAGTTCCCTGACAAGAGATAGAACCCACACCCTCTGTATTGGAAACGGGGATTCTTAACCACTAGACTCACTGCCAGGGAAGTCCCTGGGGAAGTCTTTGAGGGAGACTGCTGCTCTGTTAGAATATGCTCCAAGCTGGGGGTGGGGAGAGGCGGGAAAAAGTGAGGATAAGATCCAGGCTCCCTCTGGAGGCCCATCTTCAGCTTTTGGACCTGGGAAGGGCATCTGGCCTCTGGAGAAGGAAGCAAGCTTGACCAGGGACTCTGGGCATATGGAGGGCTCTGCTGAGTAAGGGGTTGTGTGGTGGAAAAAAGCAAATATCTACAGGTAGGGAGGACTTAACAGAATCCTCACTGACTCTCCAGCCTCTGTTCCCAAAAGGAGCCCATCACCTCGCTGACACTCCACTCAAGAAGCTGCCCTGAGCCTGCAGTGGGCCTCGAGCCCTCCCAAGTGCTCTCTTCTGGGAAGACCTCGGTGATCTCCCAGCTCTCCTTGGTGTTCATGCACTGACCCCCTTCAGCCTGCACTCCCTTGCTGCATCTCCTTGCTCCCTGAGTCACACTCTTGTCTGCCCACCCAAACATGAGCCTCCTGAGGACAAAGCCCTATTTCTTCCTGAAAGCAGGCACTCATGTCTAAGCAGGAAGAACTGGAAATAAAGGATGACATTAGCTGGCAGTTGTAAAAAAGGTAAAACCACTGTAGTTGATACCTTTGCTGGCAGACTGGAAAGTTGGTGGGAACGCTAACCCTGAGCCAAGTGCAAGAACAGAAACTAGGAGCCCTGGGATTCAGACTCAGCCTTGCCAGGGTCTCCCAGTGTGACATTAGGCACGTCCCTTTACCATCACCTGCACAGGCTTGGCTTCCTTATCTTTAGAACAGAATTATAAATCCATTCATGTTTAGCCATGGGAGATGATTTATGAGAAGGACCTTAAAAGCGTCGGGAATTCTTTTCAGCCCTGAAATTGAAACAGGCAAAAGGAATGGACCCTGCACAACTGAGCCAGAATGAGAATTATGTCAAGCTAAGGACATATTAATTAAATCCAATAATCCTCTACCAAAGTGGACTCCTGGGGCCAAAACGGAGGGATGGGATGTTGGAACCAAGGAGAGAGGGACCAGTAGAGATGTGCTGTCTTATCCATCTGGTCAAACAGCCCTGGAGACAATAACTATCTGGAATGGCCCCTCAGAGTTCCGTGTTTGGGACCAGCAGGCCAGGTCTTGATCAGACAGGGAAGAACCCAGCCTGTCAATCATTTACACTTTAGTGTGAATTCTATAGCCACTTTACCCTCCGTAAGGGGTTAATCTGTCAGCCTGAACCCTCCAGAAAAATGCAAGATTCTGTCCCAGGTATCACAGTGAAAAGAATCAGTCATGGAGCCTTCAACTACACAGCCACTGCTCTCTCAGCTCGGTTCAGTCACCCCTGAATCGCAGAAATGTGCAAATGGTCCTTCTTGCCCTTCTCACAAGCATAAGCAGTGAATGGCCATGCCCGGGAAGTAGAAAGATCCCATACTTAGCGGTGTCAAGCCTTGGACCAGTTCCTTGAACAGGAATCAGCCTCCTGAAGTGTGCATTGCTGCTGCTAAGTTGCTTCAGTCGTGTCCGACTCTGTGCGACCCCATAGACGGCAGCCCACCAGGCTCCCCCGTCCCTGGGATTCTCCAGGCAAGAACACTGGAGTGGGTTGCCATTTCCTTCTCCAATGCATGAAAGTGAAAAGTGAAAGTGAAGTTGCTCAGTCGTGTCCGGCTCTTCTCGACCCCATGGACTGCAGCCCACCAGGCTCCCCCGTCCCTGGGATTCTCCAGGCAAGAACACTGGAGTGGGTTGCCATTTCCTTCTCCAATGCATGAAAGTGAAAAGTGAAAGTGAAGTTGCTCAGTCGTGTCCGGCTCTTCTCGACCCCATGGACTGCAGCCCACCAGGCTCCCCCGTCCCTGGGATTCTCCAGGCAAGAACACTGGAGTGGGTTGCCATTTCCTTCTCCAACGCATGAAAGTGAAAAGTGAAAGTGAAGTCGCTCAGTCCTGTCGGGCTCTTCTCGACCCCATGGACTGCAGCCTACGAGGCTCCTCCGTCCATGGGATTTTAATGATATACAAGTTCCCTCATAAGCTTGGATTCCAAGATTCTGTGTCAAGGACACACACACAGATGCTCTAAGGCCCTGTTGCCTTTTCCTCAGAGGGGCGGTTTTACAATCCTCCGTGGAGCCCCTGACCTATTTGCATAGGGTTACTTCGTGGGAGGACACGGGGGCTGCAGGCCTGGCGCTTGAGGCTCACTCTCTAGGCACCCTGGAAAAGACCCTGGAGCAGCCAACTCCCAGGTAACCGGTTTGCACAGCATTCTGCTAGCCCTGAGAGGAGTTCAGGGGCAGAGGGAGGGCCAGCCTGGACTTGCCACTTTCCCATGCCCAAACCCCTCAAACTGCAAGGGGTGCATTTTCCTTCCTTTGGAAACAGAAGGGACTGGCAGCTTCTCCACCATTCTGGCATTGTTTGAATGGGAATTCATGCCAGAAAGGGCCGAGGTGGAATGAAGGAAGGAGCTAACATTTAGAGAGAGAGTGAAAGACAGGGAAGCCTGGCGTGCTGCAGTCCATGGGGTCACAAAGAGTCAGACATGACTTAGCAACTGAACAACATTTAGAGAGTTCCTGCTGCTGCTGCTAAGTCACTTCAGTCGTGTCCGACTCTTTGTGACCCCATAGATGGCAGCCCACCAGGCTCGGCTGTCCCTGGGACTCTCCAGGCAAGAACACTGGAGTGGGTTGCCATTTCCTTCTCCAACGCATGAAAGTGAAAAGTGAAAGTGAAGTCGCTCAGTCATGTCCGATTCTTCTCGACCCCATGGACTGCAGCCTACCAGGCTCCTCCACCCATGGGATTTTCCAGGCAAGAGAACTGGAGTGGGGTGCCACTGCCTTCTCCTAGAGAGTTCCTACCCTGTGCTCAAAACTGAGGGAGCAGTTTATAAGCATTCATTCATTCTTTTGATCATTAAGTCATTCAGCAGTTACTTCAGCAAATACATAGTAAGCGTCCACCACACCTCAGGCCTGGTCCTGCCTCTAAGGAGTCCACAGAATAGCAAAAGATATGAAGGTTATGTCATTACCTCTCACAAAATCCCTATGATGAAGGTACTATTCTTCCCATTTTACAGATGAGGAAACTGACAAGCAGAGAGATTGAGTAGCTGGCCCAAGTTCACACAATGTCTAGGTGGCACATCTGGGAAACAGCTTTGGGTTTTGATTCTTTACTGCGACCCCCTCCTACAGTGTGTCTGTCCTCACATGTAAAGTGAGCGTGCAGCTCCCTATTTGCAGCATTCCAACAAAGATTAGATCAGAGGCACGGGACATTCAGCTCTGTCATGACGTGGACGTGCAGTAAGTGGTTCATGGCACAGGGGCTCTTGTGGCTCCAAGCCCTGCTTTCTTCCTCATATGTTTGTCGGAGACAGGCTGCCACAAAGCTGTACTTAACAGGGGCGCTGGAAGGAAGGAGGCAATTAAAGGCTTGGGAAAGCCCGGGTTCTGTGAGAAGCAGATATTTATCAGTCTGTCACCAGGTAATAATTGAGCACCAGTTGTGTATCCTCAGGATCTGAGAAGGAAATGAAAGTCCAAGAAGATAAAATCCCCACCTTCAGGGAACTCTCAGCATGGTTATGGAGGTAAAGCAGACACATGAAACCACAGAGGTCAGAGGCCTGGCTATGAGTTCACAGCATAAGTACTATAGGAACCCAGAGGTGGGCATGGGTAATCAGAAAGCTTCCTGGAGAAGAAAAGACTCGAGCTCAGCCCTCAAAGGATCTAGATGGGTGAAGAAGAGGGGCTGATAAGAGGGTATTAAGCAAGCTCAGCCATTGGGCATGATGTATTTTTTTAATTTTTAAATGACTGTAGGCTTCAAGAAGTTGCAAAAATAGCATAAAATGTCCTTAAGTACCTGTCACTCAGCTACCCCAATGGTATGGGGGAACATAGGGACAATTATAGTGATTTCAAAACCAAGAAATTGATGTTAGCACAATACAATTAACTAGACTATAGACCCTACCCAGATTTTACTAGTTTTTGCCTGGATTCACTTTTTGAATATGTGTAGTTGTTGTTGTGTGTTATTTAGCTGCTCAGTCATGTCTGACTCTGCAACCCCATGGACTGCAGCACACCAGGCTTCCCTGTCCTTCACTATCTCCTGGAGTTTGCTCAAACTCATGTCCATTGACTCAGTGATGCCATCCAACCATCTCATCCTCTGTCACCCCCTTCTCCTCCTGCCTTCAATCTTTCTCAGTATCAGGGCCTTTTCCAATGAGTCAGCTCTTCATATCAGGTAGCCAAAGTATTGGAGTTTCAGCTTCAGCATCAGTCCTTCCAATGAATATCTAGAGCTGAATATTTAGGATTGACTGGTTTTATCTCCTTGCAGTCTAAGGGACTCTCAAGAGTCTTCTCCAGCACCACAGTTTGAAAGCATCAATTCTTCATTCTATAAGTTTATTGTGTGTATAAATCTGTATTACCACCACTACAATCAAGATACAAAATGGTTCTATTACCAAAGAGAAGCTCCCTTGAGGGCACAACTTAAATGGCCCCCATTATACCCTGCTCATAGGCACCAAGGACGTGACAGGCCCTGTGCTCTGCTCGCTGATTGGACAGTCTACTTATCCTGTCCGGCTCTGCCCAGTGAAGGAAGTTAAGGCCTGGGTATCCAGGGGCAGATCTCCTGGTCTTGGCTGCAGCCCCCATACACAAACCCTCTGTGAAGAGGCTCATCTTGCTACTTTCTGGCAGAAGGAGAAACTGAAACTCTGCAGACTTGGTCCTCCCCAGGTGAGGCTGGAGCAAGCTCCCTGTTATTCAGCACCACGGATAGATCCAGGGTGCCTGAGAAAGCAAAGGTTTATGAAGATAAAAGAAAGGACTGGGTGTGTCTCTGGGTCACCTCTTACTGGAGATGGACCAGCCCTGGATGAATACTGACTCCCTTCCCTCAAGGTCGCAGAGCAGGGAAGTGAGAGGACATTTCGGGAGCGTGGATCTCTGCTGGCCTGACTCCTCTCTGTTATTCAAGGCTCATCCTAAGTCTCTTGTTCTGAGAATCTCTCCTTGACTTTCCCACCTTGCTGGCTCCCTTCTCTGAATTAATTTACCCCAAGATCTGGCAGAACCACCCAAGGCAGCCTGGGAGCACACCGTGGGCTGCTCTCTGCCTGCTCCCACACATGAAGCGGCACCCCTACCCAGAATGTGCTGCCTTGAGACAGGACCAACTTGTTCTTCACTTGTCTCTTCTGTTCTCTCCTTATCCTCCTACTCATTGCAGATCCACACAGGGCTAGGCACTCAGGTTCTTTCTGTATGACCCATTAGCCAGAGAATGAATTTGTCCTCAGCTTTTTCCTTTCACAGTCCCATCCTGGGCACCTTTTCTATCTGGCATTGTTGGTACAGAGAGTAGAGGGGAAATATTCAGACTTTAAGCTGCCTGCCAGAACTCCTCAGTCCAGTTTCCTTCTCTTTCTCCCATAGGCTGTAGGACCCCTCCCCCTATGAAATCCTCATCCATGGTCTTTATTATGCCTGGATCTTGTCTCCAGTCACCTCTCCCATTGGCATCAGTGAGAAACCTTGCCATGGAGGCTGTGCTGCCCCACCCAGATGGCCCTTACAGGACTCACTCTCACAGTTGATGGGAGGTGCTTGTCTGACAGCTCTCATCTCTCCACTCTCTATGGGAATTGTCTCTGAAGAAAGTGTCCTTGTCCAAGATCACATTCCCTTCCCAAGGCAGTCAACACCCAATTACTGGTCAATGACACAGTATAAAGGCCCAGCTCCTTCACCCCAACTCAAGACAACTCTGAAGGATCATTCCAGCATCAGAGCTCCTGCAGAATCAGCTGAGACTATCACTGAGACTGCCTTGCAGCTCAGCCTCTCCCTCTGCCCAATCCTGCTCCCTTTCCTCCCCCACAAACATTGGCCCTGGGGCCATTCTCCAATAAATTTTCTGCATATTAATCATTTCAGAGTATTATTCCAGGTGAACACAAACTAAAATCTTGGCCCCATGGGATCAGGCTTCCTATTGATACCCCTGCACAATCTGACAACTCAGACCCAGGCCCATCAAGGCACAGTAGAGCCACCTTGCATACCAATTTTTCCCCAATTTCCTAAAGACTGCTCACTCCACTTTCAATGACAGCCCTCAGTCTTGCTTCTAGCAGTAGGCCTTCCCTGATGTTCTCTGGGTCACCTGCCATAGTCAAATGGGCTTTGAATGCAAGAAGATTGGGGTTTGGGTCTCAGCTACCCCACTGACCAGCTAGGTGAACCTGGGCTCATTATCTAATCTTTTCAAGTCAGTATTCCCATGTCATAAGCAGAAATTATAATAAAAGCATCACAGGCCTGTTAAGAGGGTTAAATGATGCAGGATAAGGAAACCTGTTTAGCACAGTGGCTGGCATATAAAAATGTGCTCAACAAATATGAATTTCCTTTCCTTCTTCTTTTGGGTCTGGGACACTTTCCATATAACCGCCTATTAACAAATTTTTGTTAACCCAATACTGAGCATCACAAGCACGGGGTGGCACAGGTCTACAGGAAAAGTTTCGAATTTTCCATGTGCCAGAGCAGGGGAGTAGGTGATGGTCAATCAACTCAACTCTCCTTATATGCTAGCCTTGATTTTCATGGTGCTGGAAAATTCTTGGCATCCAACGAAAATTCTTCACAGCACAAGGAATAGCAGGCATTTTCATTTTGCCCTAAGAGGAAATGGAATCCAGCCAGACCTCCTTTTATACCTGGCTGGAACAGGGGCTGTTTCCTTAAGACGCAGGACCAGCCCTTTTTCCCAAGCAGCAGGGAAATGGGTTGGAGCGAGGGTGGTACCTGAGAGTATGGCTGCTGGGGCCACACTGCTGGGTGCTGGCTGAGAGCAGGTGAGCAGACAAATCAGCCTGTTAAGATCGTTTTGTGAAAGTGCAACTTGTACTGAAATAATAGCACCAAGAATCCAATTTTCCAGCCACTGTCTCTTCCCAAATGCAAGGAGCCTCTGCTCCCCTCTACTGTCTCCCTGCTCCCTCAGCCCAATCCCTCTCCCCCCTCCTCAGGTGAGCAGAAGAGGCCCTGACCTCCCCAGGCTGAGCCACCTTCTCAGAGCAGCATCCTTGCATGAGCTGAGTGTGCATAACAGGAGCTGGAGGGGGCGTAGGAAGCCTGGGGCAGGAAGCCACGGGCCCCAGGCACATCCCAGCTCCAGCTGGGCCCTTTCTGTCAACCTTGGCCCGGCACATGCCGTCCTCAGTGACACTGCACTGGGCTCAGAGAATGCTGAATTCAGCCCCAATTAAGGGGCTGTCTCAGGGCAGGCTGCCGGCACCAGCAGCTGCTATTTTGGGACTTGGTGAAGACACGATCTTCTCTCTCTCTCCTTCTCTGTCTCTGCTCTGTTTTATTTCTCCTCTCTCTCCTCTCTCCATTTCCATTATCTCTCTAGGTTTTTCTACCTGGCTCTGTATGTCTTTCCCTCTCTTGGCTTCTCTGTCTGTCGGTCTCCCCCTCTCTGTGACTGTATCTCACTCTACGTTTCTTATCAAACCAACTTGACAAACATTCCCACTGCTACTGCACCAGGCCCTGTGCTCTGGGGAGAAAATGAGGCACAGTCTCCTGCTCTGGAGGAGCCCTGGGTGTGCTCTGCCTTTTTACGGTTCTCCCCACCCCCTCTGCATCTTAACCAGAGGTTAAGACACTCCCTCCACCCAGGAACTCCAGGTCTTCGGAGGGCTACCTCCTGGTCCTTGTGCAGTTTCTGTATCCCAGGACCTCTCCCCTTATAGGCTTCTAATTCCAGCAGCAAAACCCCTGGCATTGCTCAGGTGGATCTGTGGCAGAAAATGCTCCAGGATGCCCAAGAGGTGCAAGGCCATGCTGCCCCACTATCCTGGGCCTGAGCAGACCTGGCCCAGGGCCTGCAATGTAGGATTGCTTGATCTCCCTGGCCAGACCAGTAGGACATGACCTTGTCAATCAAGAGACCAAGTATTCATAGATCAAAGTCTCTTCCTTCCAGGGGAGAAGGTCCCCTAAAAGGCCCCTGATCAGTACCACACTGGGTTTATGAGGATGTCTTATCTCTATCCTCTCTGCCTTTCAAAATGCTGGGCCCAGCTCACTTCTCTCCTCCTGATCACCCAGCCCATGCCACCATCTCCTGCCCCAGCCTCAAAAGCCTGACCTGGTCCCAGGTCTCCAACCCTGGGACCTGCTGGCTGGATTTATCCTGATCTGTGTCCTTTGATGCAGGGTGTAGGGCAGGAACATTTAACAGGATACACCTGTGAACTCTCCAAGGTCCTTCCCCTCAAAGATTTCTCCCTTCTGGGGCTTCCCCATGTACTAGGAATCGAGGGTGTGTGATAATTTCTTATGCACATTATTGAATTAATGAATTAAAAAAATTACCACCTATGATGTGCCAAGGGATTCACAGACCAGTCTCTGAGGTTTATTAGCATCATTCTAGAGCTGCAGGAACTGAAGCCCAAAGAAGTTTCCCAAAGTTAAATGATAGGAACCCAGGCTTCCTGATTCTGCAGCCTGAGCTTAATCCAAAGCCCAGCTCCTACTGATAAATAAAAGAAGGAAAGAAAAGACTTCAGCAGGGCATGGTTCTTCCCCAGGGAATTCTTAATTTGAGATCCAGGGGCCTCACTGCCCTGAGCAGTCTGGGCCATCTGCACACTGAGCCAGTCTCAGGCTCTGGCAGAGTGGAGAAATCTTTGCTCTGGGCCAGCGGGGCACAGTTAGTGATAAGTTCGACAAGTTCTCAAAGGGAGCCCAGGGGCCAGAGGACACCGTGGGGGAGGAAGGGGTGCTCCTTGAGCCAATGTCAGCCAAAGGTAAGGGGAGAAGGCACCAAAGGCTCCCCGGGGGGCTGAGACTTCCACTTCTGGTGGAAAACAGGAGGTTGGCCATCCAGGGCTGTCTTCGAAAGCTCCCCACGGAGTGGACATGGAACCTGGGTCCTCCTTGGTGATCAGTCAGTCCCCTCAGGCCTGTGGCATGAATGAGGTGTCTGGAGCAGGTCTGGGAAGTTGCTTTGGCACCTCCTTTCTTTGGTGGCTTTTTCAAGACCTCTCTGCTCTCGGTCAGCAGTGCTGTCATGTCAGGATGTGCCTAATGAAGAAGCAGGGGTGGGGGAGACGGGCTGTGCCAAGCTGCTCCTGAGCAACGCCGGGGCCCCTGGGTGGGTGCTGTGCAGAGTCAGGGCCTGAAACCTGTCAGCAGTCCAGGCCCAGCCCAGGAGGCTAGAGCCCTGACCTCTGGGGGTCCCGAGCCACCCTAGCCTAGGTCCAATGACTTCTAACCAGCGGGCAGTCTCTGGAGCTGTAGGGGGTCCCAGCCCCTGAATTCTGGGCCCGAAATGACTCAGGCCACCAAACCCAGCAGATTCTAAACCACCTCCTCTTCTTTGGTTCTACTACCTCTGCTCGGATCAGACATTCCTCACGTGACCCCTGGATTGCTGTCTATATGCTCATTCAGCCTCTGTTCTGCCCCATCCACTGCAGGGCCAGCTTTCCAGCTCAGCTTCATGACCACCCTCATCCTGCACCAACACCCACGGTACAGTGACAGGGTCCCTGTAACCTCTCCAGGCCCATCCACAAGCTCCCCAACATACCTCCCTGGGTTCAGCTTCACACAACCACGGCCATTCCCCAAACACACCCACCTGATCCCTCCTGCTCTCTCCCATGCTATGCCCTCTGCACAGGACAGATTCTCCCAGATCTGCCTAGAACTACTGGTGCACTTCTAGTCCTCAACTCCGCTTCTAGATGCCAGTGAAGCTCTACCTTCTTCAGGAAGCCTTTCCTAGCCACCAGGATAGCCCAGTAATGCCCCTGGTCTCTCTTTGTGCCCCATGGTCTTGTGTCTTGGTCCTTGCTGGGTTGTCACTGCTGGAAGGAGTGTCTCCTTCAGAGAACTGGGCATCCTGGAGGGCAGGGGGTATCTCTGATTCACCTCTGTGCTCCACAGCCCAGCATGGTAGGATGATTAAAAAAAACCCAGCAGGCAGCCACTCACTAGATCCAGTCATCTCACTGAGGTGACAACACAACACACACACACACACACACACACATACACACACACACACACCCCTACCTGAGCCCTCAGAGGACCAAGAAGTTGAGGGCTAAGCCATCATGGAGTGTTCCCCTGAGAAGGCAGGATTTGAACTAGGTCCTGGAGGCTTGCTCTGCTCCTGTGCAAGGATACAAGTGTGGATACTTGCACCAAGCAAGGCTGGACGGAAAATGACTGTGGAGGATCACATTCATGGTCCCAGTGCTTTACCCGCCCGTGTCCATGCCTTTTACTGTGTGATTCTGCATTGCTCTTCCCTATCCTCCCCTGCCCCTGAGAACAGCCATGACTTGCCTGGGCCTATGGGATGCCAGCAGGCTTGAAATGTGCTTTGACATCAGAGCCTGCCTTCCTGCGCTCTGCCATCACCATGAGAACACACCCCCACTAGCCTACTGGAGGATGAGAAACGTGGAGCAGAGCCAGGTCATCATAGCCACCCCAGCCAAGGCTAGTCTAGGGCAGTCAGTGGCCAGCCAACCTCCAGAGATGTGAGCGAGCCCAAGTGAGACCTGAAGAACCACTCAGCAGAGCCCAGCCTCAATTGCTGACCCACAGAATAGTAAGTTAAATGCTTATTATTTCAAAACACTGAATTCCAAGGGTTTGTTACACAGCATTATTGAGACTATACAGTGACTAAGGCTAAGGAGATCAGCCTAGGAAGATGTGAGTTTATCCATAATAGTGCCCACAGTGGGCTGGTTATTAGGGAGTCTGAGTAGAGTCCCCCTTTCCTTTGGCATTTCCCACTGCCCTCACATTTCCGGCCACCTTGGGCTTTGTGAGGCCTCATACATGGACTAAATCTCTGCACAACCTATTCCCTCCTCCTAGAGTGCCTGTTCTGTCTTGTCCTCTTTGTATCCTGTTTTTCCTTCGAGGTCAGGTCATACTCTAGAGACCTTTGTGGATACACAGCCTCCTAGCCACCTTAAACCTTTTAGGAACAACTCAAGGTGTAAGTGAGTAAAATTCCCTACTTTTTCTCTCTGCCCCTCCCCACATCCCACTGTAGTCTGCCTTAGCTTTACTGTGGCACAGTCATTAACTCATGGAGCTCTGCTAGTTTCTGAATAGTAAGTAGGTCCTGCCCGGCCACAGAGGGAGCAGGCCTCCAGGACTCCTAGATCTCACAGAGGCTCATCAGAGTTTCTGATACTAAGAAGCATCTGGGAAGGGGGCAACAAATAGAGATGAATACACTTTCCAGCTTTTGATTTTCAAACAACGTGACATGATGCATTGTAAAGAAAAAAAAAAAAAACTGAAATCCAAAGACCTATTTTCAAATGGGCAGAAGACCTAAAAAGACATTTCTCCAAAGAAGACAAAAGCATAGACAAGAGGCACATGAAAAGGTGCTCGTCACTGCTCATTGTTAGAGAAATGCAAATCTAACAACCAGGCACCACCTCACACTGGTCAGAATGACCATCATTAAAAAGTCTACAAATAATAATTGCTGGAAAGGGTGTGGAGAAAAGTGAACCTTCTTACACTGTTGGTGAGGATGTAAACTGGTGCAGCCACTATGGAAAACAGTATACAGGTTCCTAAAAAAAAAACTAAAAACAGAGTTGCCATAGGATCCAGCAATCCCACTCCTGTGCATATATCAAGACAGAACCATACTTCAAAAAGATGCACGCATCTCCACGTTCACAGCAGCACTGCTCACAATAGCCGAGACACGGAAGCAGCCTAAATGCCCATCAACAGATGAACAGATAGAGGTGTGGTATAAATATACATACAATGGAATATTACCTGGCCATTAAAAAAGAATGAAATAAGGCCATTTGCAGCAACATGATAGACCCAGAGATTGTCAGCCTAAACGAAGCAAGTCAGAAAAAGAAAGACAAATACCATATAAGATCACTTATATGTGGAATCTAAAATACGACACAAATGAATATACCTGTGAAAAAAACCAGACCCAGATATAGAGAACAGACTGTGGTTGCCAAGTGGGGGGAGACTGGAGGAGGGACGTGTTGGGAGTTTGCAACTAGCAAATGTAAACTATTCTATACAGAATGAACCACAAGGTGCTACTATACAGCACAAGGAACTATATTCAATATCTTGGGATAAACCGTAACAGAAAGAATATAAAAAAGAATATATGCGTGTGTGTGTGTAACTGAGTCACTTTGTTGTATAACAGAAATTAAACACAACATTGCAAATCAACTATACTTCAATAAAAGTAAAAAACAAAACCAAAAAAACCCCCAAAGATCTATCTTCAGTGCTTACCTTGCTCCTCAGCAAGGAGATCAAACCAATCGGTCATTTTTTTTTTTTTTTGCCCTCATAGAAAAACTTTATTGGAAAGCAGGGAAAACTACCAAGATATGAATGAAGACAAAAAATAAAAAAAGTTCAGACATAAAGTGTACGACCTTGGTTTAAGTGGAAATGGAACCGTTTGGTGGTTTGTAGTTAGTGACCTATATTTTCACTTTGTGGCACTGCTGCTGCTACAGCTAAGCAGCTTCAGTCGTGTCTGACTCTGTGCGACCCCATAGACAGCAGCCCACCAGGCTCCTCTGTCCCTGGGATTCTCCAGGCAAGAATACTGGAGTGGGTTGCTATTACCTTCCCCAAGGCATGCATGCTAAGTCGCTTCCGTTGTGTCCGATTCTTTGCTACACTATGGACAGCAGCCCACCAGGTTCCTCTGTCCACAGGATTCTCTAGGCAAGAATACTGGAGTGGGTTGCCATTGCCTTCTCTACCAATCGGTCTTAAGAGAGATCAACCCTGAATATTCACTGGAAGGACTGATGCTGAAGCTGAAGCTCCGGTATTTTGGTCATCTGATGCAAACAGATGACTCATTGGAAAAGTCCCTGATCCTGGGAAAGATCGAGGGCAGAAGGAGAAGAGGGCATCAGAGGATGAGATGGCCAGACAGCATCACTGACACAATGAACATGAACTTGGGCAAACTCCAGGAGATGGTGAGGGACAGGGAGGCCTGGCACACAGCAGTTCATGGGGTTGCAAAGAGTCAAACACGACTGGGCGACTGAACAACCTTGTTCTGTGACACCTGGCCAAGCCCTGATCCCTCCGAGCCTCAGATTCCCCATATGGATAATGAGGGGTTGTGCTGAGCCTTCTCCACACTCCCTGCCAATGCTGAGCATCTATGACATTTGCCCATGTGTCTAGTCCTCTAGCTGCTAGCTCTGGTCTGGTTCCTTCCACCACTCCTCACTGGCCCTAAGTTCAGCATCAGATCTTCCTGCCTGCCGGCAGCCCTAGCCAAACCTTTGGAAGGTGGCTACTGAGTTGGCCTGGCTTTTTTTGACTGCCAGCAGCCTCCACTTCCTGAGCCTGCCAGTGAGCTTGGTGTTGGGAGTCATCTCTCCTGCAAGCTCTGCTGGGCAAGTCCGGGTCCCTGTCCGTCTGACAGGGGAGTCCTGGCCTGTCTTTCGGAAATACACACAGGGACACGTACACAAACACACACACACACACACACACATACGTGCGAGCTCCTCTCCTGGCAGCTTCTGCTGGGCCAGTGGGAAGGAATGCTGACATGCTGTGCTAGAGTCAGGTGAAAAGAAGAGAAAGGAAGAAAATGAACCAGGGCAAAATTATCCAGAAAGAGGAAGACCCTTCTAGGCCAGCTTATTGAAAACAAGGATGAGAGATTTCAGACAGCAAATCTTCCTGGGATACAGTGCAGGAAGGGAGGAGGCAGGGGCCTCTGAGCTAGATCGCAGCCTCTAGCTGAGATCATTGCTTTCTCCAACCTCACCTCCAGCTCATTCTAGAGACACTCAGATCTGTGCCCCTCGGGATACCAGGAAGGAGCCTGGGATGGGAATTCACAGGGTCGCTGTGTCCAGGACTGGGACAGCAGGGTGGAGGGACGCCAGGCCTATACTCACATCCACCCTGCCCCCATGGCTTTCAGATACTGTGATGGGGGCTGATGCGATGCAGAGTCCCCAGCTTTGCTTCTCTGCTCCACCTCCTTCCTGGTCTGCCCCCTCTCCAGCAGAGAAGGCTTGAAGGAAGCACAGAAAGGCTGCAGGCAGGCGCTCACTCACTTCTGTGCCACCTCCCACCTCACCTCATGCAAGTCAGAGACAGAGATTAAGAGGCTGAAAGTAAAACCAAACCTGAGGTTCTAGCCAGGGCAACTGCCTTAGCACCTCTGCACCCTGGGAAGATCCAGCTTTTCTTTTCTATATCTGAATGTCTCTTTTGCAGGCAGAGGTCATCAAACTCACTCTATCAAATGGCTGCAGGGATGAAAAAGACCTTCTGAATCCATGAGGCCCTACATATATGGGAGATGTTTCATTATTAAGACCAGAGATTGGTCCCCAGGGAGCTTTGGGTCTCACTGTGGGGGCTTAAGACCCTCTTTGCAGCCTATACTTTGAGGAACACAGCCAAGAGCTGGCCCCAGCCCCCCACCCAACCAGTCAACAGCCTCAGAGCCCCTCTGGGCCCACCCCAGAGTAGGGCTGTCAGGGAGGAAGAGAAGGTGTTCTGGGCATTCCCTTCTGAAGCTCCCACGTAGGGTGTTGATGAGGTGACAGAGCCTCCTAAAGAACAGGGAGAGGCCAGGGCAGGACAGAATATGAGCAGGAGACAAAGAGTGGGGCTCATACTCTCCAGGAAGGGACAGGGTGGCATGGGCTAGATGAGCCAAGAGGGCTTCCTGGCAGAAGGGAAGGGCATGAGTTGATCTTGAAGGACATGGCTGCTGCTGCAGTGAGCCTGGGCATGGCTGATTGAGGTTGCAAGACTCAAAGGCAGGCACACAAAACTCCTTGGGAGGCCACCCATGGCAGCGCTAAGGAACAGACCCCCAGACACAGGAGTGCAGCTGCAGGGGAGCCAGCAGTGGCTGCAGGGGGATTCGAGCTGAGGCAGGATGGGACTGGGGCCCAGGAGTTCCCCTTCTGCCTTTTCTGTGAAGGAGTGAGCACTGGACTGATGAATGAATGACCCAGAACACAGGCCTGCAGGTGGCTGCCTGCTTCTGCTCTTGGGCCTGATCATAACGGAAGCCGACTATCAGCCCTCGGAAGCACAACTTCCAGTCGTAGTGAGAAGGGGCCAGGGAATCCTGCTTTGCCCACAGATCTCCTAGGTCTGGCAGGGCAAACCAGCCCCTCAGAACTAAGCTCTCCACATCCATAGGCCATTTGAGCTATGTGGGTCCAGTGGCCCCAAAATGGGGATTATTATACCCAATCTAGAGATTGGAAATCTGAGTCCCAGGGAGAAGAAGGGGTTTGACCTGTATCGAGGTCCAGGACTAGGACCTGACCTTCTGCTCCTCAGCTGAGTCAGCATAGACAAA
>NW_011495077.1:2919771-2929794 GCF_000754665.1 Bison bison bison | reverse complement strand
ATAACCAGATAAGCTGGGTCAGTGTAGACAAGATAGCCAGATAACTTGGGTCAGTGCAGATAACTGGATTACCAGGAGCAGAAGAATCCATTTTGGAATCAAATTCACACTGCGGAGATATACGGTAAGCCCTGTATATGTGCTCATGCTAGGCACTGAGCTGGACACTGCACAGGGCCTCATTTAAGACTCAGATCTACCCACTGGGATCATGATCCTCACCTCCATGGGTAGGGGAAGGAACGGAGGCTTGTTTTTTTAGAGCCTGGGGATCTTTTCCAAACCACCTAGGGGGACGGGCAAAGCCTGGGTCTGAATATGGGTCTCTGCAAAGCTCTGCATCTTTCAACCACTATCTGGCAACACCAGACAGCTGCCTTCACTGTCAGGAGCTCTGGGCCAAGGAGGGAACAGCCATGCAGGTAGGACAGGACTGAGAGTCCTCCTGCCAACCACCATGTCAGTTTGGTTTTCTCATTGCCTCTCCCAGTGCCAGGGCCTGGCACCTCTGGGAACTGGTTCAGAGCACAGCACCAGCAGCGGTAATAGCTTTACTATTATTTTTGCTTCTACTCCAACTGCTACAGTTTCTATGCTGAGCACTCTACATACACATACACACACAAGCACTTTACATACACCATCTTATTGGATCTTAAAACAAACCTTAGAGGTAGGTTCTTTTTATTTCCATCTTGCAGATAAGAAAACTGAGTCTACGAGGAGTAAAGTAACATGCCAGTTAATCTTTCAACGTTGTTCAGTCCACACTACCCCAAGATTTCAGGTAAAAAGAAAGACATTTTACCAACAGTGAGAGTGCTCTGAGAGTGACATGGTCATCTCTGGAGGAGGTGATCCCCCATCACTGATTTTTAGTGTATGTGCAGAGTGACTGTGTGGGTCACAACAAACTGTAGAAAATTCAAGAGATGGGAATACCAGACCATCTGACCTACCTCCTGAGAAATCTGTATGCAGGTCAAGAAGCAACAGTTAGAACTGGACGTGGAACAACAGACTGGTTCCAAATCAGGAAAGGAGTATGTCAAGGCTGTATATTGTCAGCCTGCTTATTTAACTTCTATGCAGAGTACATCATGAGAAACGCTGGACTGGATGAAGCACAAGCTGGAATCAAGATTGCTGGGAGAAATATCAATAACCTCAGATATGCAGATGACACCACCCTTATGGAAGAAAGTTAAGAGGAACTAAAAAGCCTCTTGATGAAAGTGAAAGTGGAGAGTGAAAAAGTTGGCTTAAAGCTCAACATTCAGAAAATGAAGATCATGGCATCTGGTCCCATCACTTCATGGCAAATAGATGGGGAAACAATGGAAACAGTTACAGACTTTATTTTTGGGGGGCTCCAAAATCACTGCAGATGGTGACTGCAGTCATGAAATTAAAAGACCCTTGCTCCTTGTAAGAAAAGTTATGACCAACCTGGACAGCATATTAAAAAGCAGAGACATTACTTTGCCAACAAAGGTCTGTCTAGTCAAGGCTATGGTTTTTCCAGTGGTCATGTATGGAAGTGAGAGTTGGACTGTGAAGAAAGCTGAGTGCTGAAGAACTGATGTTTTTGAACTGTGGTGTTGGAGAAGACTCTTGAGAGTCCCTTGGACTGCAAGGAGATGAAACCAGTCAATCCACAAGGAAATCAGTCCTGAATATTCATTGGAAGGACTGATGCTGAAGCTGAAACTCCAATACTTTGGCCACCTGATGCTAAGAACTGACTCCTTGGAAAAGACCTTGATGCTGGGAAAGATTGAAGGCGGGAGGAGAAGGGGACAACAGAGGCTGAGGTGACTGGATGGCATCACCAACTTGATGAACGTGAGTTTGAGTAAGCTCCAGGAGTAGCTGATGGACAGGGAGGCCTGGCGTGCTGCCGTCCATGGGGTTGCAAAGAGTCGAACATGACTGAGCTACTGAACTGAACTGAACCGAGAGGGGATGTTGTGCACACAAAAATACTATTTATAGTTGCCTTTTTAAAATTAATATTCAATTTACTAAGGACACACATTTGAAAGCAAAGCTTTTCTTCAGGATTAAGTTCCACTTACTGATCTTATTCTATTTATAAATGTAATATAATCAGCACAAGACCTTCACTTTTTCTTCAATTAAAGTTTGATTAACTCATGTTGGAAAAACTAAACTCTTAAACAATCAGTGCCATTTACAACTTAATTAAATTTGCTTAAACAATTTCAACTACATAGGAACATTTAATATATTTGATTTTCCTAAGTAACTTAAATGTCTAATTGAACAAGTATCTGGTACTCATAAAATTGTTGTGAGTCTGACAAATTAAATTTATAAATACAGTGACTTTCACATTCTTTTAAATTTTGCAGTACTTTTGCAAAATTCGCTAGAGTCTCCCATACCTTTCAATGTAAAACTACATGTCTACAGGCTTCTGTTACAGCTAAGATAGAATAAGCATACTTCTTTTTCCCCCTCCCATTGATTATAAATAAAAACCCTGGAAAAGGTACGTACAACACTGCCTAAGGACTCTGAAAAATAAATAATAGAAGGTGGATTGGAGAGGGAAATAAACACTCAAAGAATGACCAATACGGAAGTAAGTTTCTTAAGTATTTTTTCCTCCACTATTTCCCAGCTTAGACTCTAGAAAGCATGAACCCCAGACTGTGCAGTGGGCACAAACAGAAAGAACTCCAGAAAAACCCTCTTTCTTCTTACCAGAGGATTGGGGAGAGGGACCCTGCTGGATGGCAAGTGGGGTGGGGGGTGCGGAATCTCCACTTATTCTCATTTACTGTCCAGAGTGTGATATGAGGAAAGCCCTGGTCTTGAGGTTATACTCCTGCAGTGTTGGTGGCGCAGGACTAAAACTCTGAGAAGAAACCCTTCTCTCTAGCTGGAGACAGTGAGTAAAGGGGCTCTTGTGGGGAGTAGGGGGGAAATTCTGTTAACTTTTTCTCTCTCTTATCTTGATTTACTCAGAAAGTGAACACAGTCAGGGGAAGTGTGTGGCAACATGAAGAGGCTAAAAGCCCAGGTTTCTAGCCCAAGGATCAGGAAAAGGGCTTTTAGGAGCCATAGAGGGTGAGGTCAATCATGGAGAGCTGGAAAAGAAGCTCTCTTAAATCTGTGTATAAAGTCTTGAACTCACTCTTGAGTTGTGCATTCACAGAACTGAGCCAAAGCAGAAGGCAGGTCAGGACTTGGGGTCTAAAATAAATAGGATTGATTGTACAATATTATATCACATTCAAAATGCCCCAAGTAACTCCACATACAAGGAACTAGGAAAATCTTAGCTACTTTCAAAGGAAAAGATAATTAGCAGATGTTGGCCTCAAGATGATCCAGATGATGGAATTATCACATGAAGACTGTTACATCAGATCAGATCAGATCAGATCAGATCAGTCGCTCAGTCGTGTCCGACTCTTTGCGACCCAATGAATTGCAGCACACCAGGCTTCCCTGTCCATCACAAACTCCCAGAGTTCACTCAGACTCACGGCCATCGAGTCAGTGATGCCATCCAGCCATCTCATCCTCTGTCGTCCCCTTCTCCTCCTGCCCCCAATCCCTCCCAGAATCAGAGTCTTTTCCAATGAGTCAACTCTTCACATGAGGTGGCCAAAGTACTGGAATTTCAGCTTTAGCATCATTCCTTCCAAAGAAATCCCAGGGCTGATCTCCTTCAGAATGGACTGGTTGGATCTCCTTGCAGTCCAAGGGACTCTCAAGAGTCTTCTCCAACACCACAGTTCAAAAGCATCAATTCTTCGGTGCTCAGCCTTCTTCACAGTCCAACTCTCACATCCATACATGACCACAGGAAAAACCATAGCCTTGACAAGACAAACCTTTGTTGGCAAAGTAATGTCTCTGCTTTTGAATATGCTATTTAGGTTGGTCATAACTTTTCTTCCAAGGAGTAAGCGTCTTTTAATTTACATCACATAGCATATATCATATAAAGCAGCTGTTACAACTATAGTTCCTGAAGTGAGGAGGAATAATCTTGAAATGAATGGAAAGACAGAAATTCTTAGAAGGAAATGAAACCTATAAGAAAGATCCAAAAGAAAACTTTATAACTGAAGATTCAATAACTGAAATAAAAAATTCACTCCATGAGCTCAATGGCAAAATGGAGATGAAGAAGAAAGAGTCAACGAACTTGAAGATAGATTAGTATAAGTTATCTAATCTGAAAAACAGAAAAAAATTGGAAAAAAAATAGAGTTTTGGGGATTTATAGGATAAGAGCAAAATCTCTAACATTCCTATCTTTGGTGTCTCAGACAGATTGGAGCAAAGGCTTGGTGCAGAAAAGTATTGAAGAAATTATCATTGAACATTTTCCAAATTTGGTGAAAAGACATAAATGTATAGATTTAAACAGCTCTGCTGCTGCTAAGTCGCTTCAGTCGTGTCCGACTCTGTGCGGCCCCATAGACGGCAGCCCACCAGGCTCCCCATCCCTGGGGTTCTCCAGGCAAGAACACTGGAGTGGGTTGCCATTTTCTTCTCCAGTGCATGAAAGTGAAAAGTGAAAGGGAAGTCGCTCAGTCGTATCCAACTCTTAGCGACCCCATGGACTGCAGCCTACCAGGCTCCTCCGTCCATAGGATTTTCCAGGCAAAAGTACTGGAGTGGGGTACCATTGCCTTCCCCGTTAAACAGCTCAGCAAACCCCAAAAGAAAGACAAATTCAAAGAAAACCTGATTCAAATACATCTTAATCAAACTGCTAAAAAAAACAAAGAAAAAGAAAATATTTTTGAAAACGCCAGAGGAAAGCAATACATTACACTAAAGGAACATAATTAAAATGACTACAGATTTCTTATCAGAAGACACGGAGACCAGAAGACAGTGGAACCCCATCTCTAAAGTGCTGAAACAAAAGAACTGTCAACCCGGAATTCTATATTCAGTGAAAATGTTTTTCAAAGGCAAAATAAAGACATTTTTAGTTGGAGGAAAACCAAGAAGATTAATTGCCAGCATGCCAGCTCTAAATGAAATGTAAGAGGAAGTTCTTTAAGAGAAAGAGAAATGAAGGAATTCCCTGGCAGTCCAGTGGTTAGAACTCAGCACTTCACTGCAGTGACCCAGGTCCAGTCCCTGGTGAGGAACACAAGCCAGATTGTAAGGCTCTCTCCCAAAATAAAGAAAGAAAGAAATGATACCAGAAGAAAACTTGGAACTTAAGGAATAAAAGAAAAGAAACAAAAATGAGAACATCTGAAAAATCCCCCAAATACTAGAAATTAAGCAACACACTGCTTGCTAAATAATACACGGGTCAAAATCTCGGAGTTTGAGGAGCCAGCAAGCTAGTTCTTAACCACAGGCCATGTGGCTCTCAAAGTTCTTCAGAACCTTGAAGGCTAGGCTAAGGAATTTGGAATTGGCACTGTATTTAATAGATAAGCATTTAAGGATTTTCACACATAAGGCACATATTTGCAGATAGAGGCATTTGGATATAGATTGGGGGATGGTGGGGCTGGGGAAGGAAAAATCTGTGTTCTGTCCTGCAAAAGAGGCAAAGTAAAAGTAAAGAATCTGGATGTTTCCAGATGCCTGAAATAAGACATTTTAGAAATAGGCTTATCCCTCCTTTTTCACAGAGGTTATTTTCACAGTCTTTCTGGAGTCTACACATGCTAAGTGAACCGGCTCCAGAGGCAGGAACGTGGCTCTGCCACCAGCCAGGGGACTTTCTGAGGACAAGGGCCATATAACTCCATAATAATGGGGTTAACTAGCCTGTAGCTCTGGACAAGTCACTTAACCTCTCTATGCCTCAATTTGTCCTCTGTACAATGAGGCTAATATCAGTTCCCATAGACTGGGTCATGACCTTGGGCTGAGCTGCCTGGAGAAAATGGACGCCTGGCTCCTGGTAACTGCTGTGGGATTCTAGCTGGAGGACGTCTCTCTAGTATGCAGGGAGACTTGGAGTAAGGCCTCAGCATGAGGAGAAGGAGTGGGACTTCTGCTCCAATGGCCTGAAGCAGGGGAGGGGAGGGCACGCGAAACATCCTCTGCAGAGACTTTGATCAACAGTCATGACAGGGACGGCTTCCATCCTCTTTGAAGCAGCAGAAAGATCAATCCTCCTTCTTATCTCAGCTTCTTTGTGCGGTGGCACCACGTGCTTCTGCAGCCGCTGCTACTCCGGGAGAGACCAGAGTAGCAGGTGATGCCTGACCCAGGCCTGCTGCCTCCCCTCAATTCCTTATCCACCCCCCGGGATGAGAGGAATCTGGCACTTTCTGGCCTTCACCTGGCCCGACCTCAGAGGGGAGGAGAAGGAAAAAGAACGCCTACACCCCAGAAAGTGAGAGCTTCTTCGACTCCTTCATTAAACTTTCATCAGGGTCCCTCCTCATCTGTACGTCCCCCTTCTTTTGTTCAAAGCCTGGCTTTAAAACATCACATTTTGCTGAGATCTAAAGATACCAAGACAGGCGGCAGGAGACTGGATTCTACTTACAAGTCTGCCTTTGATTTGCTGTGTGACCTTGAGCAAGTTACTTCCCCACTCTGGAGCTTAATTTCTCTATCTATGAAGCAGAGTTGCTGTAAGTGTTTTTTCAGCTTTCAGTTTACAACTCTGGGATCAAGACCAGCCTGTGCCCAGGCCAGGGTTCCATTCAGGTTCAGATGGTAGAATCGTCTTTCTCAGATCCTGTCACAGAAGAACTGCCCTCATAACTCTGATTGCCTCCAAGTCCTTGGCCAAATGTTTTTCTGTATAATCCCATCACTGGAAAGATAAGCCCATGGGTTCTGCCCATGAAGGGGAGGAACAATTCCTATAACAGCTGTCCCCAGCTGCTCGAGGACTACAGAAGGCAGAGAAGTCTGCAGGCTGTGTCCCTGGAATGCTGGAGGAAGAAGAGAAGGGGGCACAGGACAGGGGAGGAGTAGGTGGTGGGAGGAGGAACCTCTTAGGACCTTCTGCTTCCGCATGTGGCATGCTTATAATCCCACCAGACTGGTGAGTTAGGTTAAGGGCTGGTAAGCCTCTTCTACCCTGAATGTCAGCTTACCCCACACAGGTACAGCCCCTCCCCAGCTGGGCAAGTGAAACAGTTGCACACACAGAAGAATTAAGATTCTCTACTCATGTTCTTCCCCACCCCCTGTCCCCCAGTTCAGTTCAGTTCAGTCGCTCAGTCGTGTCCGACTCTTTGCGACCCAATGAATCGCAGCATGCCAGGCCTCCCTGTCCATCACCATCTCCCGAAGTTCACCCAAACTCACGTCCATCAAGTCGGTGATGCCATCCAGCCATCTCACCCTCTGTTGTACCCTTTTCCTCCTGCCCCCAATCCCTCCCAGCATCAGAGTCTTTTCCAATGAGTCAACTCTTTGCATGAGGTGGCCAAAGCCAAAGTACTGGAATTTCAGCTTTAGCATCATTCCTTCCAAAGAACACCCAGGGCTGAACTCCTTTAGAATGGACTGGTTGGATCTCCTTGCAGTCCAAGGGACTCTCAAGAGTCTTCTCCAACACCACAGTTCAAAAGCATCAATTCTTCGGCACTCAGCTTTCTTCACAGTCCAACTCTCACATCCATACATGCTGCTGCTGCTGCTGCTAAGTCACCTCATTCGAGTCCAACTCTTCATGACCCCATGGACTGCAGCCCACCAGGCTCCTCTGTCCATGGGATTTTCCAGGCAAGAGTACTGGAGTGGGGTGCCATCGCCTTCTCGGCTCACATCCATACATGACCACTGGAAAAACCATAGCCTGGACTAGACAGACCTTTGTTGGCAAAGTAATGTCTCTGCTTTTTAATATGCTATCTAGGTTGGTCATAGCTTTTCTTCCAAGGAGTAAGCGCCTTTTAATTTCATGGCTGAAAAAACCATCTGCAGTGATTTTGGAGCCCAGAAAAATAAAGTCTGACACTGTTTCCACAGTTTCCCCATCTATTTCCCATGAAGTGATGGGACCAGATGCCATGATCTTCGTTTTCTGAATGTTGAGCTTTAAGCCAACTTTTTCACTCTCCTCTTTCACTTTCATCAAGAGGCTTTTTAGTTCCTCTTCACTTTCTGCCATAGGGGTGGTGTCATCTGCATATCTGAGGTTATTGATATTTCTCCCAGCAGAGCAGGCCCCAAAGACAGGACCAAGACTGCAGGGGTCCTGGTCCTCCAAGCAGGACCCACGAACTGACATGGCTTAGGCACCAGCCAGACACCTCCTTCTGAGAATCCCAGTAATAGGTTTCCTGTGTCTGGTCCCTAGAACAATCACGGACCTACTCATGAGGTCAGGGCCAGTGCTCTCAGTCTCCCAGGGTCTGGAGGATAGAACTGTTCCAGAAAAGGGAAAAAATAGGTGGGAAAGGAATACTTTCGACCTCCCTGCTTTGTGAGGTGCTGATGTGTGTCAGGATCTCCTCTCTGCCTCCAGTACTTGGTCTTCAGCAACCTCCTCCACCTTCCGGGGCCCCAGCATGGCATGCCCCCTCCCATCACTCTGGACACCTGGGGTTGTCCTATTTCACCCTCCAGGAAGTCCCCAGAGTCAGCCCTTGGCCTATCACCCCTCACTGGCCTCTGCAGCTCGGGCTGTCTCTGGAATGGGAACCACCTGTGATCTGCTGCCCGGATTGGTTAGGCCCAGCTGTGGCAGCCCTGCCACCTGCCCATTGTGTGTACCTGAGGGTGGGTGTGTGTTTGTGTGCACACGCATACACACTCATGCATGTACTCTGTAGTACATACTGTATGAAAGTATAAAAACATGTAAAATGAGATTTTATCAAATTTGACACACATGCATACCTTCCTGAAAGTCCTAATTTTGTATGTATCCATGATAGCACGGTTCTTTCCCACCTTACTTTTCTAGTCTTTCTAATCTCTAGTAGCAAAACCTCTTGTACATGATGTTGAATTTGAAGCCATGGGTAACTCGACCTATATTACTAAATGATCAGCATGAAGAAGACTAAGATGGAGTGAAACTGGAGAACTCCCAATTTAGAATTTCTTTTCCTTTCATGGCCTTGCAGCTAAAGCCCTCTACATTTCTTTTCACGAGAGCCCTGGCATCACTGAACTTCAGGCCCCCGTCCTACCACAGCCAACCTGGTTACCACAGAAGACCCCTAAAGCCAACGCGGTTTCCCTTCAGTCTCTTCTCCATTTCACGTGTAGACCAAAGAACATCGGTAATCGTGGCTGATAAACACAAGAGCATTTCCAGTGCTAGACCTGAGAAGTCACCTGGGGAGGCTCATTAATTCAACAAACCGGCTTCTGGTTTCAATTTGGCTTTTAACTGGGGAGGGAACTTGATCTTCTAAAGGAGCTCTGTTTCTATAAAACTGATAAAAAGCCTGTTTTCCCACCTCCCTTTCAGAAACACACGTGCTCACGGCAGGCTTTACCATCCCATCATCTGCAGGACACACTTTAGATGGCAAGTTTGGCGTAGAGGTGAGGCGCCCTGGATTGACATCATGCTGTGTTTTAGGAAATGTGTGGATGTGTGTATTGAGGGGGCAGAGTATATATGTGTGTTTGCACACACTTTGATGGGGCTGTTTGGGTGTGACTACGTGGAGAATGATACTAAAGCCTGTGGTCCTGCAGTTTAGGGGTGCTTGTATATTCCTGAATTTGAGGGGTGTTATATGAACTCCTTATTGCCAAATTCAGACTTAAATTGAAGAAAGTAGGGAAAACCACTAGACCATTCAGGTATGACCTAAATCAAATCCCTTATGATTATACAGTGGAAGTGAGAAATAGATTTAAGGACCTAGATCTGATAGATAGAGTGCCTGATGAACTATGGAATGAGGTTCGTGACATGGTACAGGAGACAGGGATCAAGACCATCCCCATGGAAAAGAAATGCAAAAAAGCAAAATGGCTGTCTGGGGAGGCCTTACAAATAGCTGTGAAAAGAAGAGAAGCGAAAAGCAAAGGAGAAAAGGAAAGATATAAACATCTGAATGCAGAGTTCCAAAGAAT
>NW_011495077.1:2918638-2919671 GCF_000754665.1 Bison bison bison | reverse complement strand
AGACTAGAGATCTCTTCAAGAAAATCAGAGATACCAAAGGAACATTTCATGCAAAGATGGGCTCAATAAAGGACAGAAATGGTATGGACCTAACAGAAGCAGAAGATATTAAGAAGAGATGGCAAGAATACACAGAAGAACTGTACAAAAAAGATCTTCACGACCCAGATAATCACGATGGTGTGATCACTGACCTAGAGCCAGACATCCTGGAATGTAAAGTCAAGTAGAAAGCATCACTACAAACAAAGCTAGTGGAGGTGATAGAATTCCAGTCGAGCTATTCCAAATCCTTAAAGATGATGCTGTGAAAGTGCTGCACTCAATATGCCAGCAAATTTGAAAACTCAGCAGTGGCCACAGGACTGGAAAAGGTCAGTTTTCAATCCAATCCCAAAGAAAGGCAATGCCAAAGAATGCTCAAACTACCGCACAATTGCACTCATCTCACATGCTAGTAAAGTAATGCTCAAAATTCTCCAAGCCAGGCTTCAGCAATATGTGAACCGTGAACTTCCTGATGTTCAAGCTGGTTTTCGAAAAGGCAGAGGAACCAGAGATCAAATTGCCAACATCCGCTGGATCATTGAAAAAGCAAGAGAGTTCCAGAAAAACATCTATTTGCTTTATTGACTATGCCAAAGCCTTTGACTGTGTGGATCACAATAAACTGTGGAAAATTCTTCAAGAGATGGGAATACCAGACCACCTGATCTGCCTCTTGAGAAAGCTGTATGCAGGTCAGGAAGCAACAGTTAGAACTGGACATGGAACAACAGACTGGTTCCAAATAGGAAAAGGTGTACATCAAGGCTGTATATTGTCACCCTGTTTATTTAACTTATATGCAGAGTACATCATGAGAAACGCTGGACTGGAAGAAACACAAGCTGGAATCAAAATTGCTGGGAGAAATATCAATAACCTCAGATATGCAGATGACACCACCCTTACAGCAGAAAGTGAAAGAGGAACTAAAAAGCCTCTTAATGAAAGTGAAAGTGGAGAGTGAAAAAATTGGATTAAAGCTCAA
>NW_011495077.1:2880394-2918538 GCF_000754665.1 Bison bison bison | reverse complement strand
GTGAAAAAGTTGGCTTAAAGCTCAACATTCAGAAAACGAAGAT
Organism: Bison bison bison; assembly: GCF_000754665.1. Taxonomy (NCBI): domain Eukaryota; kingdom Metazoa; phylum Chordata; class Mammalia; order Artiodactyla; family Bovidae; genus Bison; species Bison bison. Next base: position 2,918,495 of record NW_011495077.1, on the reverse strand, counting down.
CATGGCATCCGGTCCCATCACTTCATGGGAAATAGATGGGGAAACAGTGGAAACAATGTCAGACTTTATTTTTCTGGGCTCCAAAATCACTGCAGATGGTGACTGCAGCCATGAAATTAAAAGATGCTTATTACTTGGAAGGAAAGTTATGACCAACCTAGATAGCATATTCAAAAGCAGAGACTTTACTTTGCCAACAAAGTTTCGTCTAGTCAAGGCTATGGTTTTTCCAGTGGTCATGTATGGATGTGAGAGCTGGACTGTGAAGAAGGCTGAGCGCCGAAGAATTGATGCTTTTGAACTGTGGTGTTGGAGAAGTCTGTCGAGAGTCCCTTGGACTGCAAGGAGATCCAACCAGTCCATTCTGAAGGAGATCAGCCCTGGGATTTCTTTGGAAGGAATGATGCTAAAGCTGAAACTCCAGTACTTGGCCACCTCATGCGAAGAGTTGACTCATTGGAAAAGACTCTGATGCTGGGAGGGATTGGGGGCAAGAGGAGAAGGGGACGACAGAGGATGAGATGGCTGGATGGCATCACTGACTCGATGGCCATGAGTCTGAGTGAACTCCAGGAGTTGGTGATGGACAGGGAGGCCTGGCGTGCTGCGATTCATGAGGTCGCAAAGAGTCGGACACGACTGAGCGACTGATCTGATCTGATCTGATCTGATGAATGATTTTGGAGCTCTCATGTAGAATGAGTGACAGGGCTGTGAACCCACTGAGGGGTGAGCATGTGGCTATAGAGCACTGACGTAGGGATCTGTCTGCCCTGAGGGTAACGTGGGCTGGGCACCTGTAGACCTTCGAGCATCATGGTCACGTTTTTTCCTGGAGAAGCCTCCTGCAAACTCTCTCCTTGCTGCATCTTCTTGCACCAGAGGGTAAGCTGGGCCTCTGACCAAACAGCCTGTCTGAGTCAGCCTTGCTGACTGTTGAGTCAGCAGCAAGCTCAGTGCTCCTAGCTGTCCCTGTGGTTCTTAATGCCTGGCCCAGGTGGCCATGCTAGGTAGGGGCTGACTGAGGCTGGGGTATATCAAGTAGCTACTGTTTCCCCCTTTTTCAGGTGAGGGAACTGAGCCTGGGAAATTAAATAACTTTCTCTGGGGACCCAGGAGAGAGTTTCTTGGGAAGTTCAAGGTTAGCCTAGATGTGTCCTGGAAGAAATAATAACACAAACAACTGCTCAGTCTGTGCTGGACACTGTGCTAAGCACCATACAGACATTATTTAAACCTCACAGTAGTATATCAAGTAGCTACTATTTCTCCATTTTACAGGTGAGGAAACTGAGCCTGAGAAATTAAATAACTTGCCCTGGGTCACACAGTAAAGAGGTTGTAAGACTCGGATCTGAACCTAAGACTGTTTGACTCTAAAATTTGTGCTCGTCTCTCCCTATTCCCACTTACAGAGTGTCCCAGAAAGAGGGGAGAATGGGGCTCACTTCTTCACAAAGCCATGGATAAACCTTAATTTCACAGAAGGAGTTTTGTACCCATGGATTTAAGATCCATGACTCTTGATGAGAAGAATAGGAGGGGGTGGGCAGGGGAAATAAAAAGCAGAGACATCACTTTGTTGACAAAGGCCCATATAGTCAAAGCTATGGTTTTTCCAGTTAGTCATGTACAGATGTGAGAGTTGGACCATTAAGAAAGCTGCGTGCCAAAAAATTGATGCTTTCAAACTGTGCTGGAGAAGACTCTTGAGAGTCCCTTGGACTGCAAAGAAATCAAACCAGTCAATCCTAAAGGAAATCAGTCTTGAATATTCATTAGAAGGACTGTTGCTGAAGCTCCAATACTTTGGCCACCTGATATGAAGAACTGACTCATTGGAAAAGACACTGATGCTGAACAAGACTGAGGGCAGAAGGAGAAGGAGGCAACTGAGGATGAGATGGTTGGATGGCATCACCAACTCAATGGACATGAGTTTGAGCAAACTCTGGGAGATGGTGAAGGACAGGGAAAGCATGGCATGCTGCAGTTCATGGGGTTGCAAAGAGTCGGACATGACAGAGCGACTGAACACCACCACCACCACCTAGAGAAGGCCCCTGGAACTACTGGAGAGAACTCTCTCTCAGCTCTGACAGGTGATGGAGCTTGATGTACAGATCTCAGTCCACACTGCTGTCCCTGGAGCCCTGTGTGTACAAGGTTCCCGCTGCTGGTTCTTATGCCTGCTTTGCATCACCCGAGGGGTAACGATGCTGGGAAGGGACTCAGGTCAAGTGGTCAGAGACACCACTGGACACACAGTGGCTCTTGCCTGCGCTGGGAGACGCTGCCCATTCCTTTTTTTCTTGGATTTCAGTTGCAGGGGAAATGCATTATTTTTTCATTAAAAATTCATTTTGGAACAGATAGCCTTCAGAGATGTAATTAGCCATGTTATTTCTCTCCATTAGCTGTCCCTGGAGTTTGCTGGAATTCCTTGTCCTTTTTCCTCTCCATTTCACTCTTTTCCATCCTCTTTACATGTAGGTTGTAACACTGCCCCACTATCTCCCCCAACACTGCACACTCTGAATTTGGGTGGAATAACTATTTTAAAGCCTGGATGAGGAGTTAGAGCAAGCTCCCTCCTCCCGCCTGGGTTCTGGGATCATAGTCCCCTGAGCCTGCAAGGGGTTCATAGATGCCCACTTCTGCTCATAGGATGAGGGGGTCAGCTTGACATGACACAGAGCTGGCCTGGCTGGTAGCCAGTCTAAGCAGAGTATGGAGGTTCCTGGCTCCCCACTGACTAGCTGGTCGATCCCAAGCAAGTAGATTCTGTTGCCCTCACCAGGCGGTCAAGGTTGGCAATGACATATACAAAGTCCCTCCCCTGATGTACGTAGCGGGTGCCCTCTAAAAGGAAGTCGTGGTCAGGATGTCCAGGGACAAGACAGGGGCTTCTGGGGACTGAATGAGCAGTAGACAGTGCAGCATGAAAGAGGCAGCCTCTCACTGAGAATCGAAGTCCCGTGCTTGGAGGGCAAGAGTCAGGAAGAACCATGATGAGGATCCCCTAAGGAGCAAGACCACCTTCAGAGCAGGGGCAAGCTTGTGGGGACAGCTGCCCAGGGCTGAAAGCACCTCTTCTTTGCTGACTGTGGTGGTTTCTACCTAGAGTTGCTCCTATGAGTTATTCCTGGCGTGCATGACAGCTGGATTGAAGGTGACAAGTGCTGTCATCCTCAACTAACTAAGGGGAAGGATAGAGCAAGGGAGGGCTCCCCAAGATGATGAGGTTGGCCCCCAGTGCAGCAAATAACCCAGGACACCCCAACTGGCTCCAGGGACTTCAGGTGGCTGGGCAGGCTATTGCTCTGGGGAATTCCAACACCACACGCTCAGAAGACAGCTGTCTCCACCCCCAACCCCCAGCCCTCTGTTCCCCTCCCGCTAGTGACACATGAGGTGCAGCTGTCTCCAGCATTGTCAGAAATACTGCACTCCATGGGGGCGAGGGCAGAAAACCTGCTGCTGAAAACCTAAACTTATCCCGGTTCCCCACAAGGAGGGGCAAAGAGAAAAGCACTGCTTTAGCATAAAAGGTTGTTGGCACTTCGCGGTGAAATCAAATCCGAATGCATGTGATTTATACCAAGAGGTAGCATGGCCCAGACTAGACAGTCAGGGGTAGGCGTCCTTTGAAGGAGGCTACCTGATAACTGTTCCAGGGACCTGGCGCATCTCATTTCACAGAGTCGTGTCATGTCGCATTGACATGAAGGGAACTGGAGGGAACTTGGTTTCTAATACAGGCCTCACCCCGCTTTCATAGCAACCGTGGTCCTCGGGTTCCTGGAAAAAGGCAGAGAAACAGGAACTGTCGGGCTCACAAGCTCTTTGAACTTTTTCACTGATGTTCTTGCAAGCCTGGTGGAAGCCGGCGGCATCTTGACTCAAGTCTAGTTCATAGAGATTTTCACAGACGTTTCCTGGGCATTGGTAATACTAATGTTGATGCTGAGGTTTCTGACTACGCCCGCGCCCTGGGCTCTTGGACCCTACTCAGCTCTCAACACAGGCTGCTTCATACCCTCCTGTTCCATGAGGTGCTATCATTCCCTGCCCCAGGACATACGATGCTGAGACTCAGAAAGGTTAAGAGATGGTGTCAAGCAAATGACACCTGTTACCACCTCTGGGGTGGGGAGGGGGCAGTCCCACTGCATGGAGGAGAGCAAAGAGCACAGAATGCCTGCCAGCAGCAGCCCAGAATGTCAACCTGCTCCGTGGTCTACATGTGTGTCAGGGTTCCAAGAAAGACACGACTCCCACAGGCACTGGAGGGAAGAGTGCTTTACTCACGCAGAGAGGCGACAGAGCAGGATCAGCTTCAGTAGCTGGCATCCGTCCCCCGGGGCCCCAAAAAGACCCCTTTCCCTCCCTGCCAGGTGGAGATACAGCAGCAGGATTGGCCAGGTGCCATATGATGCACACACTCAAGCAGAACAAAGGAGCACACACTAAATCTAAAACAGGGAAAGCTACCCCACACGAGGCGGTCAGTCCAGCATAGCCTGCAAGGGCTCCCTATCTCTTGGCAAGGGAGCGCCCCAGGCCTAAGGCCCACTCTTACACGCTGAGCAGGGGCGGAAAGACAGCACAAATGGTCTTTCCCAACAAGTGGGGCCAAGTTCACATCGGGGCTGGGCGGCAGGGTCAGGGTCTGAACCTGGGCTTTTCTGGCATCAAAGCCCACGAGCCTTCTCATTGTACCAACACTGTATATCACTCTGCCAGGTACCTCTCACCAGTTCCATACAGGGAACTGAGGCATGTTTCAGTATCATTGTGTTTCCCTTGCCTGCTTCTTCTATTTAAGAAGTTCAGAAAAACTGTACCACAGATCAGCACTGCGTGTGTGCCTGCTAAGTCACTTCAGTCCTGTCCGACTCTTTGAGATCCTGTGAACTGTAGCCTGCCAGGCTCCTCCATCCATGGGATTCTCCATGCAAGAATACTGGAGAGGGTTGCCATGCCCTCCTCCAGGGAATCTTCCCAATTCAGGGATCAAACCCAGATCAGCATTACAAACAGCAAATAAATATGCAGTGTGGAACAGGCATAGATTTATAGGCTCTGGTGGGGGTGGGGGTAAGTTATAACCAACAGATTCCCATAGCCAGTCTCTCTTCTGCGTCTGCCTCCCCACCACTGTCCCGGCAGCCCCTGGACAATCAGAGTCCTCAGAGCAAAGATGGACTGGGAGGTTTTCTCCCTCCCAGGATTTCTCTAATAACAAATGCTCTATCTCACCAACCTTTACCCACACTCTAATACCAAGAATAATATTTTAAAACCTGGGATTCTTGTGCCCTGAAGAATCCCCACATACAGGAATTTAAAGCAGAAAAGTGGGCCCCCATCAGGGACGTGGGGAGTGTAACGCAGGAGAATCTACAGAATTTGGAAAGTGAAAGTCACTCAGTTGCATCCAGCTCTTTGCAACCCCATATAGTCCATGGAATTCTCCAGGCCAGAATACTGGAGTGGGTAGCTGTTCCCTTCTCCAGGGGATCTTCCTGACCTAGGGGTCAAACCCAGGTCTCCCACATTGCAGGCGGATTCTTTACCAGCTGAGCTGGTAAATGCAAATAAATGGACATGGGAAGGACCATTCAGCCCTAGAGAAAATGAGATTGACACATGTAAATCCCTTATAAGAATCAGAAAGAGGGGAAAACGGGATCAAAATCCTCACTTCAGCACAGGGTCCTCTTTGAATATTAAGTCTCCATGCAGTTGCTATGAGGCTTTTGTGATATGACCAAACTATACTGGCTAATTGGGGAAGGGTTATTATCTGCAATTTGCAGATAAGGAGCCAGAGGTGAAAGGAAGTTCAGTAGATGATCTATGCCCGTCATGTTCATTTTAGAAGCCACATCGGATTTAGCACTCAGATTTTCCAGCTCCCTGCCTGATTCTAAGTTTCTCGAGGCAAAAATCATAGTTAATTCTCAGTTGTCGACGTCGTTGATGTGGAGGAACAGAGGCATAGATAATCCCAAATGGTGAGTAATGCCCTCGCCACGCCTCCCGCTCTGGACATTTGCTTCGAAAGGCGCAGAAGGAAGGTATCCTGCTGTTAGAGGCTGCCCTGTCCTTATACCACCCCTCCCCTACTCAAAGCTGCCCCACCTCCTGCTCCTTGAAGACCTAGGGGCAACAGATCAAGAGGAAGAGGCTGTCACGCTTTCCTAGGTTGGGATGGAGTAGTGGAGAGAGGCAGAGAATAAAGCATTTTGATTTAAAAGGCCTCCTACAGTGCCGCAAGCGAGCAGAACAGTAACAGTAAATGAGACAGTGAATTGTGTCCACTGAAGACTTCCATATGGATGCTGATTCATTATGCTAATAAGGACGTGCAAGCCAGAGGCTGACTGTATTCTGATTTCATGGGTGGGGGATCCATGGCTCAGAAGGGGGGGGAGCATCCAAATTTGAGGTCAGAGTCCACACTCCAGCTCTAAGCTCCTGATTACAATTTGGTTGGTCTAATTACTTACTCCTAATGACTAAGGATGCTTTAGAGCCAGGTGGCTTTAACGGTTGAGACCTGAGTGGGAATGCAAGCAATGCTTAAGGTTGGAGAAGTGATGCTGGAGCCAAGAGAAGCCAGCTCCTCAGGTTCATTCAGCAAATACTGAGCACCCACCAAGTGCCAGGAGGTGGGGCTGGCACTGGGAGGGGAAACACAAGGATCAGACACTGACCTTGGCCAAAAGGAACTCAGGGACGGAGTGGGGATGGGGCACGTACAGAAACCTCTGTAATATATACAGAGAGGAAAGTAAGAGGAGATCTAAGGGCTTCATTTACTCTTCTCTTCAATTAAATTATTTGTTCAGTCACTTGGGCACTGTCTTTAGTGCTCTAGATATAAAGATAAATGAAACTGATCTCTACCCCTTGAAGCTACCATCCAAATACCTAATCTGAGTCACCCAGGGAGTTTTTCAAAATACAGTTCCCCGTGTCCCCAGCCCAGACATTCTGATTCTGAATCTCTGAAAGTTATACTCAAGAGACCTAAATCTCCTATTCTAGGTGCTTTCCAGGTTTCTGTACTAGTCTGGTGAGATAACAAATGAAGCGGGCCCAGAAGAGGGAGAGCCAGAGATGGAAAGACTGCCTGGTTTGCCTCTTCCAGGAAGCCCTCCCTGATCAGCCCAGCACACTGGTCTACATGTCCTCTGATCCCAGCCCCCATTACACATCCTGTGAGCACTACAGTTTTTCTGGGTGACTGGGAGGTTTAGTCCCCTTGGTTCTTGGGTGTGTCTTACCTCTAAAGTTGGGTGCTCCCATGTTCCAAGGCCATTGTGACGAGCATTCCAGGGGCTTTATGACATATTGGCTGGCTCTGTTCGAGTATGGGAGGTCAGCAGAGGCCCAGTTCCTCCTGGGAAAGCAACGCATCCCCCCAAAGGAAGACCACCTTCCCCTGCTTAATTAAAGCATCACTTAGGGCTCCAAGTAAACTCCAGTCAGAAGCTGCTTGAAGACAGCCAGCAGGGGCCATGACCACCCTCTCTCCCGAAAACAGTCTCTCTGCCAGGCAGTCAGCCTCCTTCATCCTGGTAGGTGTTCTTCATCAGCTCCAAGTCCCTCCCTCCCCAATCTCTGGTTTGCATTAGGGCTATTTTCCCCTGTTAGGGCTATTTTCCCCTGTTGGGTGGGAAGGACTGGAACCCTGAGCTGGCCTAGAAGGTGGAGCAGGGTAGGTCAAACCTTGGTCTCACCGTCATCACTGACAACAGGACTGAAAAACACAAGTCCTTCCTTTACCCTTCTATCTAAGCCGGTGTTACTTTTCTCCCATAAGTGACATTCTAACTTTAACGAGTTCCTGGTTTGCAAATTGTCTTAAAGATGCTGAATTTTCCTTGGTGTTTTTGCCAACAATTTTGGTATGCTGCCACCAGGTGGCAGTAATGCTTTTGTTAGCAGGTGGTTTCCACGTCCAATTAATAAGAGAAGCTATTCATTAGAATTCAGCCTCAGTCAGAATTTTCCACACTGTATATTTTTCAAAATCATGGTGACTAATTATAATGACCTTAACCAATCTCAAGTCTCATTAATCATTGTGATTTAGAGAGTGATACATAGAAAAGCAGAAATGCAAAATGGGTACCTCTCTCCCTGAGTTTTAAATGTTACTGCTTTATTGCAAGTTATCACCAGGCCTTGATTTGAATTTTCTTTATATCTCTCTTCATTTCTCTAAATTTAGAGAAGGATAATAATAAAATAACAAACTATCATATGGCATTTAGTATGTACAATGACTGTTGTAAATGATTTCTTTACAGTCTCATCATAACTCTGTGAGGTGGGTGAAGCTATTATATTCACTTTATAAATGAGAACATTGAGCCCGCCGGGCTAAGCAACTTCCTACAGACCCACTGCTAGTAAATGGCAGCTGTGCTGTGCTCAGTTGCTTCAGTCATGTCCAACTCTTTGTGACCCCATGGACCACAGCCCACCGGGCTCCTCTGTCCATGGGATTCATCCAGGAAGAATACTGGAGTGGGTTGCCATGCCCTCCTCCAGGGATCTTCTTGAACCAGGGATCGAATCTGCATCTCTCATGCCTCCCGCATTGGCAGGCAGGTTCTTTACCACTAGCACCACCTGGGAAGCCCAGTCAGTGGCAGAGTGGGTATTTAAACCAAGCTGTGGAGTCCATCTCCTAATCAGTGATTCTCCAAGTGTGGTGACTGAGTCTGCAGCATCAGCATCAACTTTGGTCTAATAAGGAATGCAGATTCTTGAGTCCCAGATCTTTTGAACCCAAAACTCTGGGCAAGGGGCCCATCAATCTATAGCTTCACCTCGGGGTCATTCTGATGTGCACCTAACTTCTTTGCATCACACGAATCTCTAGTTGCTCTGCGGCATATGGGATCTTAATTCCCAACCAGGGATCGAACCTGCATCCCCTGCATTGCAAGGTGGAATCTTAACCACTGGACCACCAGGGAAGTCCCTAAGCCATTTTTTAAAGATAACTATACTACTCTGATGATACACACTCCACACCTGGGTTGATAAATATCACCCAGATAACTCTCTCAAGTCACACACATCCCTCCCTCAAACTGTCTACTCTTAATATGCCTGCCCTCCTTGAGACACTCCCTCTTTCCTTGGTAGGAATCTCTGAGACGATTATGGTTACTGTTGGGAGTATGTCTTGTCCACAGTTGAACTCAGGCTTTATTGGGGGCTCTGTTGCTACGCGGGATGTGAGAGTTGGACCATAAGAAGGCTGAGCACCAAAGAATCAATGCTTTCAAACTGTGGTGCTAGAGAAGACTCTTGAGAGTCCCTTGGATTGCAAGGGAGCTCAAACCAGTCAATCCTAAAGGAAATCAACCCTGAATATTCATTGGAAGGACTGTTGCTGAAGCTGAAGCTCCAATACTTTCGCCACCTGATTCGAAGAGCCAACTCATTAGAAAAGACATGGATGCTGGGAAAGATTGGCGGCTAGAGGAGAAGAGGGCAGCAGAGGATGAGATGATTAGATGCATCAGCAACTCAATGGACATGAATCTGAGCAAACCCCAGGAGATAGTAAAGGACAGAGGAGCCTTGCATGCTGCAGACCATGGGGTCGCAAAGAGTCGGACACGACTTAAAGACTAAACAACAACTGTTGCTATGAGGATTCAGAGCAACTTGGCATCAAAAAACCCATCAAGAAAATTTTTCTTATCCTCCAGTGGCTTTCTTATTTCACTAAAAAATACTGGAGAAAATCCTTAACCTAATGATGAAGTGGGGGAAAGAGGCTGGAAAGATGTATGCCTGCAGCAAGGGCCACTAACAGCTGTTAGAGAGGTTGAACCATTTAAGGCTCCCACCTCTGGCCCCCTTCTCCAGGGGAAGCATGGCCCACCATTCCCCAGGTTTGCCGGTAGGGAGTTTCACCCTGCTGAGGTACACCACAAAGGCGGGAAGAGATTTCCATACCTGCTTTGCCTAGCAGTACTCTTCCTAGGGGAGTAGGAAAGGTGTTATTGCAGAGCTGGTAGCACCACACGGTCTACCAGACTCTCCTCCTGGGTGACCAGGTCCTTGTACCCAGATTGTGGGCAGGGTGTTAACAGGTTGGTGGAGCAAGGAATAGAGGAATATAGGAGGATGAAGGTGGATTTGAGTGGCCATTGAGGTCACCGTCTCCATTATTTTGAAGAACCCCAGATACAGATTCTGTTTTCTGGCATAGACAGGCGATGTTGATGTACTAGTGAAGAGAGGGAGGGGACTTCCTGTGGAAATTCCTATCGCCACCCACCTTGCCTCTGCCCCCTACCCCCGCACCAACCTGCAGGCCTCTGCCGGTGGTCAGGCTTTTTGAGCTTGTCCTTGGCTTGCTAGCAAATGTCTTACAAGTTCTTGTGGGTGCCCCGTAGTTTGCTTGGGTCCAGGGACATACAGGGAAGAGGCTGGGCAGAGAGAAGCAGAGTTTACTGGAAGAAGTCAGTGGCTTTTTAAAAACAAATTCAGCCAAGGCAAAGTAGGCAGATGGCCAACTGTTGCAGGTAGAGGTTTAGTGATGCAAATTCTCCGAGCGCTCAGCAGATGCCTTCTTTTGATGTTTCTAATTATCTCTGCCTTATTATGTCGATGCCCTATCTTTTACTATAGTGTTCTGTGCATATTGCTTTGATTAGTTTGCCACTATCATTATGTTTAACCCTTTTTTCATGTCTTCGTTCATCATTTATTTTTTAATCTTTCTATGGCATTTAATTTTAATGTATACCTTTTGTTAACAGCTCTCATGCATGCTTAGTCCCTCAATCATATCCAACTCTTTGTGACCCCATGGACTGTAGCCCACCAGGCTCCTCTGTTCATGGGATTTTCCAGGCAAGAATCCTGGAGTGGGTTGCCATTTCCTCCTCCAGGGGATCTTCCAAACCCAGGAATCAAACCTGTGTCTCCTCAGACTCCCATATTGACAAGCTGATTCTTTACTACTGAGTCACCTGGAAAACCTAACAGCTCGAGTAGGGTGTATATCTTTTATTTAAACTGAAAATCCTTGCCTTTTACACTCCCTGGTGGCATGGCATTGGAGTTAAGCACCCTGACTCTTGCACCAAACAACTCTGGGTTCAATCTCAGCTCTGATACTTACTGTGTGACTTCAGATACACTAATTAACCCTTTAGACCTCTGGTTCCCTAACACGTAAAGCCGTGTAACAACCTCACCTGCCTCATGGGTGGTTGTGAAGATTAAACAGTTGTAAATATAAAGTGCTTAAAATAAAACCAGTGCTTTTAAAGTGTTTGCAACTATTAAGGAAACTTAAGCATTTGTTTCCATAATTAATTTCTTTGGGTTTCAATCATTTTTATGCTTTATGCATTTATTCATTCCTTGCTGTTTCCTGCATTGTTTATTTTTTAAAGTGAATTAGAAGGAAAATGCCCTATTCTGATAAATCTCTAATTTTAAAAAGTCAAAAATAAAATTATTTCTTCTGACACTATCTTTCAATCTAATAAAAAATTGAATTTGTAGTTAAAAATCTTCCCACAAAGAACACTCCAGACCTAGCTGGCTTCACTGGTGAGTTACACCAAATACTGAAGAAAGAAATAATACCAATTCTATACAAACTCTTCTAAAAAAACTGAAAAGCGGGAATAGGTTCCTACTTATTCCATGAGGCCAACATTGCCCTGATATCAAAATCAAAAATATTACAAGAAAACAAAATTATAGACAAAGCTCTTTCATGAACAATGATGCAAAAATCCTAAATAAAACTGTAGCAAATAATATCCGATGATGTCTAAAAAGGATAATACATCACCACGAGGGTTTATCCAAGGAATGACAACATTCAGAATAATTCAATGTAATTTACCTTATTAACATGCTAAAAAATGAAAAATCGTATGATCATCTCCATTGATGAAGAACATCCATCCCTGATAAAACGCTCACAAAACTAGGAACAGAAGGGAGCTTCCCAGCCTGATAAAGGGCATCTACAAAAAGCCTACAGTTAACATCACACCGAACCATAAAAGCCCAAATGCCTTCCCTCTAAGATTAGGAACAAAGCTAAGATGTCTGTTCTCACCACTTTTATTTGACATTGCCCTTGAAGTTCTAGTCAGTGCATAAGACATGAGAAAGAAATAAAAGACATCCAGCTTGGAAAAGAAGAAGTGAAACTGCCTTTATTCATGGATAACATGCCCATCTATGTCAGGGTTGGCAAACTTTTTCTGTAAGGGTCAAAGTAGTAAGTACTTTAGTCTGTGTGTGCCATACTTCTCTGTTGTAACTACTAAACTCTGCCATTGTAGCATAAAAGCAGCTTCAGACAACAAATGAGTGAACAGGCGTGACTGTGTGCCAATAAAACTTTATTTGAAAAAAAAAATGGATTGAAGGCCAGATTTGGCCCATGGGTTATAGTTTGCTGATTGCTGGCCTATATAACAAATCCTATTGACCCACCAAAAAAGCTACTAAGACTAATAAGTGAGGTTAGCAAGGTTGTAGGATACAAGATCAAAACATAAAAATCCGCTATATCTGTAAATACTAGCAATGAGGAGTTAGAAGTTGAAAGTTTAAAAATGACACCTTTTACAACAGCATCCAAAATATGAAATGTTTGTGAATAAATCTGATAAAATAAATGAATAACCTACACATACCAAAATCTCACCAAAACATTGCTGAGAGAAATTAAAGAAGACCTAAATAAATGGAGAAATATACTATGTTTTATGGGTCAGAAGATTCAGTAGCATTATCAATTCTCCACAAATTGATCTATAGGTTCAATGCAATCCTCATCAAAATCACAGCTCCCTTTTTTTTTTTTTTTGTAGAAATTGACCAACTGACTAAAATTCATAAGGAAATGTATTCCTAAGGTTCAGTCATTCCCTTCTATAATGAAAGATCCCAGGACACAGCCCTGCTCTTCCTACTCCCTTCTACTTCCTGCCAAGTGTTGCAGTTTCTGAGTACAGGTTGTGAGAACATGACTGCTGTCAGAGGGCAGAAGCCTGGCTCTGATCAGCTCAGACGACAATGTCTATACAACTGGGACGTGGCATCAGGGCAGACCCTGCTTCCCAAGGTTAGGCCAAAGCGAAGATTTTCTGTACCTTCTTGGGCCCATATATCCTATTTTGGTTTAGAAGATGGAGCATGTATGAGTAATTAAAGTATATTGCTCGATCCATCTCTACCAAACAGAGTTAGCAGAAATTACCCCAAATTTGGGCCTGTGGGCTCTAATTCTTAATTTCCAGTGCTGTTTTTGTTTCTAACACCTTTCTACACCTGTGGTCCCAGCATGCTCTGGGAGTTTGTTAGAAATGTGTCATCTTGGCTTCCACCCCAGACATTTTGAGTCAGAATCAGAATTTTAAGATCTTCAGGTGACTTGTATGCAAATTTAAGTTTGAGTCACACCTATGCATATTCAGGTATCTATCAATGGGAAGTTGGGAATATATATATCAGACATGTCTAGTCACCTGCCAAGCTCTGTCCATCAGCATACTTTCAAGACTGAGATGTGACATTTCAAGATATTCTCTTCAATGCAAGACTCCTCTAGGCATCTTCCCCTATTCCAATAGGAATTCAACTCCTAATTATTGTCTTACGAGCATTTTAAATTATTTTGCACGCACTGCACTCACCTTTCCCCAACACACACACACACACACACACACACACACACCACTTATGTAAGCAGAAACCATTCCTTATGATGTACCATTTTACTCTTCTAGAAAAGGTAAAATGTATCTCATAGATGTGTTCAATTAGTACTTATTTTATTTTTCCATTATCAAGGCAAGTATACATTATAGAAAAGTATACATATAGTTATAGAAAAGCTTGAAAATACAAGAAAAAGGGAAAGTTATAATCCTATCATTCAAAGATAATCATTGTTTTGTTTTTAGGTGGTTTTTTTCAGGGGTTTTTTTTTCAGTCTTTTTTCAAACAGGATTTTTATAGTGGTTAATTCACCTCAAGAGTATATAAGGTGTGGTTTTTACAATATGTAACATGTATATGGAGTATGTACACAGACAGAATGCAGACTGAATGCATTCTGAATGCTTTGCTTTCTGCTTTTTTCCATTAACATTTTGTATTTTGTATTTTCCCAGATTATTCATTCCTTGTATCGATTTAAATGCCTCACAATATTCCATTGAGCATATAAACCATAGTTTACTTAACTATTCCCTTATTGCACAACATTTAGAGAGTGCTTGCCTTTTTCATTCTAGTAAGTAGTGTGCAATGAAAATTATTGTGCATACAGCATTTTTCTATATGTTTTCAGTAATTTCCTGGGGTTAAATTTCAGAAGTGAGTCCGAGGCTGTGAATTTTGATTCATGTTGCAAAATCCAGAGTATATCACTTAAAACTCACTCTTAAAGAAAAGCCAAAGGTTCCTAACCGAGGGCTGACGTGGTTGTCCTTGCCAGGTGAAGAGAAAACCACCCATTGACAAGACGGAATGGGATGGCTTCTTTGACGAGAACGGTCACTTGGCCAAGTCACGAGACTTCATTTGTGTTAACATCCTGGAAAGGGTACAGTCCTAAGCTACCCTCGGTCTCACCCTGGACTGGGGGCGTGGGTGGGCAACAGGGCGGGCATGGCATTGGAGGGGGCTCTTTCAGGCATTCAGGGGGCTCACAACCTCTCACCTCTGCCCCCACCCAGGGCCTGCACCCCACAGTGAGGACAGAAGCCTGGAAGTTCCTCACGGGCTACTACTCATGGCAGAGCTCCCAGGACGAGCGGCTCACGGTGGACAGCACGAGGAGGTAGACCGTTTCAGATCCTTTCAAGAGGGAGGCGACAGTGTAGGTGGGAGGGGGCGCCCACCCCAGCCTGCTAGGGTCAGGGTGCTTCCTTCAGATGGGCTTCTCTTTTCAAGAGGCAAAACCCCCATGGCTCTCCTGACTCAGGACCCCCACACAGGGGGCACAGGCACCTCCCCCACCCCCACCCTGGACCCTGCATGCTCCACCTGCTCGGGATTACCAGTCCACACCCTGCCAACTTGAGCTCGACCCTAGCACCTCCTCACGCTGCCCCGCCACCCTGCCCAGCCCAGCCATCCCTAGGCCTGTGCAGCCTTCTTGAGCTAGGGAATATCCACATGCTCAGGGGCCAGCTAGAGACCACTCCAGGACAGTTGGGGGATCTAGGGCCACCTGGATAATTCAGCTCAAGATCCTTAATTAAGTATACCTGCAAAGACCCCTTTCCAAAAGAAAGTCATATTCACAAGTTCCAGGTGTTAGGGCATGGACCTATCTTTGGAGGTCACCATTCCGCCCACCACACACCTAAGCTCATTCCAATGATGGGCACAAAACTCCGCCTCATCCAGTCCTTCCAATCCTGAGGCATGGGCGCTAGTGTTAGCCCCACTCTACAGACAAGGAAACGGAGGCTTAGGGAGGGCCAGTGATATCCCCCAGTCATGATATCCCCTAATGGCAGACATCCAGTTCTTAAACTATGGATCCAGGATTCAGGTGCAGGGGTCAGACTACAGAGCCACCTCCCCTGCACTGCAGGTGCCCCCCGGAGGATGGTTAGGGTTGGGCAAGTTGGGGGGATGGGAGGCAGCACAGGGAGCGCGCACCACCTGGGTCAGGGCACTGCTCGGAGTTCCCCCGACTGGCCTGGAGGGAAGGATGCCTCCTTCAGCCTCGGGTCTGTCCTCACAGGAAGAACTACGAGGCCTTATGCCAGATGTACCAGAAGATTCAGCCCCTTCTGGAAAACCTGCACCGGAACTTCATAGAGACTCGGAACAGCATCAGTGAGCCGAGGAGGGTGGGCGGGGCCCGGCAGAGGGGAGGGTTGGAAGCCCTCCTCTCTGGCTCCTCCTACGTCATGTCTGTGCCCTGGTTCCTGGGTGCTGCCTTGACACATGCTGCGGATTTTGCCGGCTCAATCTTGGTTACCCTACCAGCCTGGCTCCACCGGCTGCCCCAAGCGGCCCAGTGTGTGTCCCTGGGCGTATGCTCTTTCTCTGGTTGTTTACATCTCTTCCCCTCTTGGCCTTGAACTAGGTTGGATTTGAACTGCAGGAAGGAGGGACATTCCTGGCAAAGGGTACAGACTGGTCAAAGATTTGGAGGCAGGAAAAACTCCAGGCAGCTCAGGTTGTGGTGAAGGGTAAAGCTTGGTGGTCTGATATATCTTTTTTCATTTCATTTTTGGTTGCTGCGCATGGGCTTTCTCTTGTTGCACTGCATGGGCTTCTCATTCCAGTGGCTTCATCTTGTCCTGGAGCATGGGCTCTAGGGCATCTGGACTCAGTACTTGTGGCACTTGGGCTCAGTTGCTCTGCAGCATGTAGGATCTTAGGTCCCGGCCAGGAGTAGAACCTGTGTGCCCCGCATTGGCAGGAGAATTCTCAACCACTGAACCACCAAGGAAGTCCCCGATGTAAATTTTTTCATAGCCCCCTTCCCAGGATGTCCTGGGTCCTACCCTCTTGGATTGGGGGTAATAAACTCACCCATGGACATTCTGCTAGATGTGATCTGGTGACGCCCACCTGTCCCTTGCCCCCAACCTAGCATACGACATTAAAAAACTCTATGACAAAGACCCCCTGGGCAATGTCCTCCTCGATAAGAAGAGGCTGGAGAAGATCCTGCTCCTGAGTTATGTCTGCAACACTCAAGCAGGTGTGCCACAGGGTGGGGCCTCCCTTCAGCTCCCCCTTCTCAACTCCTTCCTGGGACAGTGCCCTGCCCCAGCCCAGGCTCCGCCGTAACCCCCCACCATTCCCTGCCCCGGCCCCTCCTCACTGGCCCCCCATCCACTCCAGAGTACCAGCAGGGCTTCCATGAGATGGTGATGATTTTCCAGCTGATGGTAGAACATGACCATGAGACCTTCTGGCTTTTCCAGTTCTTCCTACAGAAAACGGTGAGAGCTGGGCCTGGCTTAGGGACCTCCGAGTTCCTCAAATGACCCCTTGAGGTTAGGCAGGCACTGGCAGCCCCAGTCATTTCCTCCAGCCCTGAAACAGCCCTCTGAGTCCCAGAGGAGCTTCTCCCAGAAAAAGGCAATGCCAGCCCCCGTGGGGTTTGTTCCGGGTTGTGGGGGTGGAAGCATTGGAACTGAGAAACGAGGATAGCGATGCACTGGGTCCAGCTCTTGTCAGACCTTGAAAGGTTTGGAAAGGCCCAGTGAGGGCACCTTTCCCCGGCATTCGTCCTGCCCCAAACACGGCTCTGCTCCTGCAAATCCTCCAGGGCTCCCTACAGGCTCCATAGTAGAATCCCCAAACCTCAGCCAAACACTTCAGGCCTCGTCTTCACTGTTGTCTCTCACCGCTACTTTCACTTGACCTGCACCCAGGCCCTCCAGGGACTCGATATTCCCACACTGTGAGGTTGAGAGCTTTAAAGGTGCTGCTCCCTGTTACTCCCTTTCCTCATGATCTGTGAGAGGCTGCCCAGAACCCACCCTCATCCCCTTCTCCATCCCTGAAACAACATGCCACTGCTCTTTTCTTGTCCTGATTGGTTCAGACCCATGGTATGTGTCTGGAAGAATATCTGAGTTCACTGCATTGTGAGCCATACCTGGTCCATCTCTACATCCCCACTACACACACACATCACACAGGCAAGATGTGTGTTTATAAACACCCATGCTCCAACACCCAGACACATACAGAGACTCAGGCCAGGCCCAGCCAGACATACACAGGGCCTCCAGCATTGGGAAGTTGATGGAGCAAGGCTGACTCATCTAGTGCTTTCAAGGGGGTCCCTCCTGCCCACTCATCTCTCCCAGGAGCACAGCTGTGTCATCAACATCGGGGTAGGGAAGAACCTCGACATGCTCAACACCCTGATCAACTTCCTGGATCCCGTGTTCGCTGAGCACTTAAGTGAGTGGCTCCCTCTGCTACCATACACCTCCCTCAACCCCAGGGAAGGCGTGGGAGGGGGCCGGGACCCAGTCCAGGGCAGCAGCTCCCAAGCATGGGGGAGGAAGTGAGATCATTTGGTCTTTTCTTCCGGCCCCGGGAGGAGGGTTCATCTGGATGGGGTTAGGATCTGGACAGTTGAAAATCCACCCCGAATAGTCTCCAAGGGCAGATGGAAATGTGACAGCCTGGGTTTTTTTTAATTTCCCAAGTGTGCTTCCGTGCTCAGTTGTTCGCCCATGTGTGTTTCCGCTTTATCTCCCATCCCCTGACCATGGCCTCTGGGCTTCTCTCCCCACAGAAGGGAAGGGTGCGGGGGCTGTGCCATCCCTCTTCCCCTGGTTCTGCCTCTGCTTTCAACGTGCCTTCAAGACCTTTGACGACGTCTGGAGGCTCTGGGAGGTGAGGTGCCTGCTGCTCTGGGGCAGAGGAACAGGGAGGCCCTTGTCCTTGCTTCCCTTTACTGCCAGCTTTGGACGGGTTCAATCTCTGGATTGGGAAGATCCTCTGGAGAAGGGATAGGCTACCCACTCCAGTATTCTTGGGCTTCTCTGGTGGCTCGGCTCGTAAAGAATCCCCCTGCAATGCAGGAGACATGGGTTCGATCCCTGGGTTAAGAAGATCCCCTGGAGAAGGGAAAGGCTACCCATTCCAGTATTTTGGCCTGGAGAATTCCATGGGTCCATTGGGTTGCAAAAAGTCAGACACAACTGAGCAACTTTCACTTCACTTCACTTCACTTCATTTTGGATACAGTTCATTGAGATTTATTGGGCCAGTGGCCCTGCTCCTGCCCTGTTGAGAGATGTGAGAACATCAGTTGATCCCTCTGTTCTTCTTATCCCTCCACTGCACCTTCTCAGGGCAGTGCAGGCAGGAGGGTCCTCGAGGCTCGTGCAGCAGAAGGCTGGTCTGTATTCAGCTTCCCTGCCACCCTGCCAGCCCAAGGGCCCTCACTCTGCCCTCACTTTCCCAGCTGCCTCTTCCTTGGCCTTCCCTTCCACCTGAGTGCCCACACCTTCTGAGCCCTGACTCCTGGAGAAGGAGGGGCCCCCCAAGGACAGGTCACACCTACACTTCTTTGACCCCAGTCTCCAGGGCAAGATGCACTCCCCGGGGAACACACCCACCACCCTATCCTATGGCCATTGCTGCCTGCAGGATTGGGCCCACTGCTCAGCCTGGCATTCAGTGCCCCACAGGTCAACTCCCCCCACCTCACTCCTCACTCCTGGCCTGTTGATCTCTGTGCTCAACCATCAGGCCTTTAGTGACACCCCTGACACAACTGTTGTTTTGCCAAAGCACCACTCAAAGCTACAGAGTTAACCAGTCATTCTTGGAGTTCTCTCCCCCTGTCTCTCTTCTTTCCTGCTCCCTCCCTTCCTCCTTCCCTTCCTTCTCTCTTTCTCTGTCTCTCCTCTCTAGCTGATGAATCCCTAAAGCCTTTTTCCTTGAGTCCCCCAACAGCAAACACAATGCCTAGAACCCCAGAGGTTGAATGAATGAATGAGAGTCAATGAATGAGCACACGGGCAGCAAGGCCCAGGCATGGCTGACAGGTCACGTGGTTGGTGGGAACCGCACCATCCGAAGGGCATCTGAC
Organism: Bison bison bison; assembly: GCF_000754665.1. NCBI lineage: Eukaryota > Metazoa > Chordata > Mammalia > Artiodactyla > Bovidae > Bison > Bison bison. The sequence continues at coordinate 2,898,883 of NW_011495077.1, read as the reverse complement.
CACAGGCCAGACTGAGGTTCACTGGCCCCTGCAGGTGCTGCTCACAGGGAAACCCTGCAGGAACTTCCAGGTGCTGGTGGCCTACAGCATGCTGCAGATGGTGCGCCAGCAGGTGCTACAGGAGAGCATGACGGGCGACGATATCCTCCTGGTGAGAGCGTCCTCCAGCAAAGCCCAGTCCAGCCCCACCGGCTCCCGGAGACCCCTGACACAGACTCAGAGGCCCTGGCTGCCCCTGGGCAATACTGGGGAGACTGACATACTCCAAACACTGTGCCAAGTGCTTGTATAGACCAGCTCATGTAAACCTCCAGACAGGCCTGACACAGAAGCGTGATAACCATCATCATCGCCAGTACCCCTGTTTAGCATCGGCGGTGGGGAGCTAAGACCCTGAACGGTTCTTAACCTTGAGGCTGGACTGACTGACAGTTAACTCTTTGGCCCTAGGGTCCTCCTGTGACAAAAGACCTAGAGTTTTCCAACAATTCTGAAAAGCAGCTGAAGTCTGTGATCCAAAACATCTTAGATGGCACCCCCATCATAAAACGAGTCCTCCCAGAATCCCATGAAACACTCGGGGAAACCCTGGGGACCCTCTAGTGCCAAGAATGAAAACTGCATTCCCCATCTCTCCAATATATAAAATTCCAATGGTAAAATTCAGGCACTGTGCCAAGCTAGTTGAGAAGAGATTGGGTGGCCCCAAGTGACTGCCATGAGCAGCGGCCTCGTCCCCTTGAAGCAGCGGGTCGCTGCCTGTGCCAGCCTGTGCCCAGGGAGACCTGCTTCCACCCACCTTCTTCCGGCACAGGCCTGCAACAACCTCATTGACCTCGATGCCGACGAGCTGATCTCCGCTGCCTGCATAGTTTACGCTGAGCTCATCCAGAAGGATGTAAGTCACTTTGATTATTTGTCTTCCTTCCCTTCTTCCTCCAAGAGGCCTTCCCCGATCGCCCAAGCCCCCTCCATGGCAGGTGTATTCAACTTCAGAGACATAGCTTGTGCTATATTCTCCACCACCAACCCACGGGGGTTGCTCTGCACAGACTTCTCACTGTTCGCATGCATAACTCGTGCTTCACAGAGAAGACTGGGCTTCCTGAGAACGCAGCCCTCATCCCTCATTCCCTGCATCCATCCGGGCAGATCTGGGCACAGGGCTGGGCACCCAGGGGCTCAGGGAAACATTGCTGAATGAACTGAAGAATGAGAGCGACAGACCGATGTCTGTCCACCGCTACCTGTGAGAACCCTCCTCTCCCCCAGGTTCCTCAGTCGTTAAAGGATTTCTTTCTCTGAGACTGCTCACAATGGACAGACGCCCTCCATGGACAGGATGAGGTGGTACTTCAGCTGTGAGGTCAGGATGAAGTCCAAGGGGGCATTCCGGTGAGGGTGTAGGTAATACAGCTGTGATAACAACAGCCTTCTGGAGTCCTGGTTTGTGGTGAGCAGTGTTTTTCCTGGGGTGGGGAGTGAGAGTAGAGACAGGATTGTCTAATGAGAAGAGAGATGGGAGAGCTAGAGAAAGGGCACACACTGGGAAGCGACAGTGCTGGTCAGCGACTCCTCAGGGGCTGCGGGTTTTCCAAGGCTGCAGTGGTCCGCCAGGCAACAAAGGGTTTCGGGCATAACTGACTCTGAGTGGGCTGCCTCCTGTGGAAGAGATGGACATGTCCAACATGCTTGCTCAATCCCTGGTCTGGAGAGGGGCAAGAGCCCAGGGCTTCCCAACCCATAGCTCTTCTATACTCCCCACACATGAATCATACATGACTGTTTTTCCAGAACCTCCCCAGCAGCCTGTGGAAGGATACAGCACAAATCTCTGGCTAGCAAGAGGCTCCTTCCTTGGTTTCAAAGCCCCTCACAATTACATCTTGTTTCTCAGCCTGAAATGCCGCCTCAAACTAAACTCCCCTTTTCAGCCTTAATCTCTCCAGATAGTGGCATCTCTTCCCTGACTCAGGCAGAGCAGTCTCTCCCTGAGGGCAGAAGCTCCTGCCACCTGCTCTCCCCAAAGTGTGCGCCTGCCCCAAGCCCCCCACCCAGCCTGCCCATGCTCTGAGGGTCACCCTGAGGGCAGACCCATAGCTGCTTGGCAAGTGTGCGCACCTACTGTGTGAGTGTACATATGTACGCATACACACGAGCCCTGCCCAGCGGCTACACTTTTTCAGAGGGGGCTGATTGATGGGTGGGAGGGATCTGTGGTTTTGCTGTGGACCTGGCTCTTGTGGGTGAGGCACGACTGTCATCGTCATGCTCCTGCTCCCACCTGTCACTCTCAGTGACCATCACTGGAAAGGCACTGTGTCCCCAACTAGTGGCTGGTCTTCTTCCCCTCAGGTGACAATCTCCCATCCATGGCTGGCTCTGAGTCTCTTGTCTGCTATGTCTCTGATGGAGGGGGTTACTCGGAAGAGTGGGATCCTGCTTCCCCCGCACCCCAGGGTCTTTTCTGCAAGGTTAATAAGCCAGCATTTGCTGGGCAAGAGGGTACATGGGTAAATTCATATACTGTGCACTTCCTCAAGCTTCTGTCCCCAAGACAATTTATCTAAATAAGGATCCTGTGTGGAATAAAGTTCTCTAAGAACAAAACTGTTTTCCACTTCAACAAAGAACCAGAATAAAAGATGAGCTAACTGTGGCCTTGGGAAGAGTCCATAAAAATATCACGTGTGCATCTTCTAATGCTTCTTTTGGCCTAGTGGCATTAATTGGCTTATGATTTTTGCTTGGGACATCAATGACAAACATCTACTCCACAACTAAGCAATTCAAGTACTTGCCTTCTAGGCCAGTGGTTTTCAAACCTGATTTTAAAATTACTGGAGCTCCATTATTACAAAATCTGCACTAAGAGTTCTGTGGTTGAAATTTGGTTGGGAAGTCCAGAAGCCTGCCTGCCTGTGATCGCTCTCTCAGACCCCTTTTTGAAGCTCATCGTTTCCTCCAAGTTACCTCCAAGGAGGCTCTGACTTACTGGGAGCATGTCTGAACACCACTGTCTGTCTTCAAGATGAGCTGGATTGAGTCTTGATGCTGAACTGATCCAGGTTCAGATAAATTCCAAGTGATACAGTGATGGCAATGAAGATCTTCGAAGACTGAACATCTCTCAGCTCACCTGCTGTGCTCCTGGCTGGTGGCCTGCGGATTAAGATCTTCCCACACTGTTACCGTGTGCATCACGGAGCCAGCACAGGCTTCTCCTCTCTAAGTTTATCACTTTTATCACCGCATGTTTTTTTCCCCTCCAGTAAAGTCCAGTCCTGAGGTAGAACTATGGGGAGCATTCAGATCCAAGAGACTAAGTTCCCTTCAGTGTAGAGATTGTGTGGGTCTAAATAATTTGCTAATTCAACAGACATTTATGGAGTCCGTACTGTGAGGCACTGTCCAGGCACTGAGGATTCCACCATGGGGAAAGGAAGGACACAATCCCTGTTTCCATGGCAGTCGCAGTTGAGTGGGAACCAGACAATTGCCTTGAAGAATATATAATTGCATATTCCTTTTGTGCTCTGAAGGAAGAAAATGGTTCTAGGAGAGAAGATGGCAATGGGTGGTGCCGGTGGCGCCAATGACAACGGCGGTGATTCAGGCATGATGGTGATGAGGAGGACAGTGGGTGGGAGGAGCTGCAATGTTGGTAACGATGGTGGTGCATGGCTGTAGTCGTGATGTCAATAAGGACCGCAGTGGTAATGTCCATGACGGTGGTGGTGGTGGTAGAGTTGATGTCAAAACTGGTGTAGTAGTGGAGGCACAGGTGGCAATATAAGTTTGGGTGATGATGGTGGGGAGGCTGGTGATAATGGTGGTTGTTAGCAATATTGCTGTTATCAGTGGTGGGGGGGTGGGGGGTGGCAGAAAGTGTGATTAATTGATGACAGTGGAGGTGGCTGCAGGGAGGATTTGATTCTGGCAGTGGTAGAGATGAAGATGTCAGGGGTGGTGATGGTAGTGCCGGCTTTCATTCAGTCAACAAAAACGATCTACAATGGCCATTTCTGTATTGATACTGGTGATGGGGTTGGTGGTAATGGCAGTCATGGTGGAGATGAAAACAGGGACAAATTCATTCTGGAAAGACTAGTGTCTACATACTTCCAGTGAGCAAGACCTAAATATAATGTTTTAAAAGAGCGACAGTGGTCATGAGCACAGAGATAAAGTAAATAGAAGCACCCCGGCCCTATCCAAGCTTCCTAAAACTTGGTCCTGAGCCTCAGGTGAAAGCATGGACTGGCTTTATCCATTCTATGATCTCATCCCACCCCTCCTGCTTTCACTCTTGTTCTAAGCCTCTTGCCTGGAGGTTATTCATTTTCCCTTCTCCAGCAAACCTGAGTGACCCTAAGCCCACTCTTTGTTCCTGGAACCAGGAAAATGGTTCTCTATCCAGCTAAGGCTGCACAGAGGTGGCATGTGTAAACGCAAGTTCTCTGGGCCCCAGAGTCTGTATTTTTGACTCAGAGAGGGATAAAGGAAATGGGTGGTGGCCAGCAGAGCCCAGTCCTGTGCTGAAGCCCAGACCTTTGCCTGGGGGGTAAGGGCCTTACCTGCTGCGGAGGGGAAGGACATAGCTGGTGGGTGGGGCCTCCGCTACCCAGGACTCAATTGCACTGATGTGACCGGGCTTGAAGATGTAACACTGGCTTCTCAAGGGGACATAGGGAGGAAGAAAGAGAATGAACAGGAATTTAAGGAAAGAAAAAGAGACGTGTTAGAACACTGGGGGAGGCAGTGAAATAGGAGGGAACGTAAGGTTTCTTTTTCAACTAGCGATCATCCTAGTGACCATCAACAGACACATTAGTCTTGGCAGAGCATGGCAAAGTGACAAATGGCACTTGTGTGCTGAGTCTTAAGGCTGATGCTTCTCGCGGATGTGTTTCCCAGGCCTCTGCCCCATCCCAGCCACAATACACATGTGTGCACAGACACACATGCACACACACACACACTCTACACACCCACACTGCGGCCCCGGGGTATCCCTGGTGGTTTTCTTGTTCAACCTGATCCAGATATAACTAAGTTGGAAATGTCTTTTTCCTCCACCTTTCAGAAGAAGGATGTTCAGGTCCATTTAGACTAAAGGAACTCTCTACTCCTCCTCCCTACTGCACTTGCCACCTCCCCTCCACGCACACACACGTACACACTGCAATCCATCACCGAGTTCCGCCAGTTTTACACCTACTTAGACCAGTTGCTCAGTTCTGTCACTGCTGGGGAGGGAATATGGCTTGACCATGCCCAGACCCTCCTCCCTCTGGGTGGACTCGGGCCAGGGTCTGCAGGAACAAAGCTCGTGAACTGCAGGACCTGAGCTGCATCCTGGTAGGTGGCAGGGGCTGCTCCAGCTCTGGTGCTCCTGCTACTGTCACCACCAACCCCAATTAGAAGCCTCAGGCCCCACAAGGTGGAGCTGAAGTCCCCACCCCAAAGGGCAAGGGCACAAGTCTTCCCTAATCCCACTTTCCCACTAACCGCTTAGGGGCCTGAAACCCAAGGGAGAGGGGACTGTGGCCGTAAGGAGTGGCTGGAGCTCCGGGAGGTCAGGAAGGAGACCACAATAATCACAACAGCACTTACTGAGCAACTGCTCTGTCCCAAGCCCAGCTCAGGTGGTAACGAATCTGCCTGCAATGCAGGAGACCTGGGTTTGATCCCTGGGTCAGGAAGATTCCCTGGAGAAGGGAATGGCTATCCACTCCAGGACTCTGGCCTGGAGAATTCCATGAGAAGCGTGGTGGGCTACAGTCCATGGGGTTGCAAAGAGTCACACTCCACTGAGCGACTGACACTTTCACTTTTCTTTCAAGCCCCATGCTACATCACAGGCTTCCTCTCCCATAATCCTCAAATTCAGAAGACAGATGCCAGCATCACACTTTTTTTTACTGGTGAGGAGCCCAAGGCACTGGACTGCACAGCCAGTGATGGCAAAGTCAGAATGTGAGCGCTGACAGCAAACCCCGTAGCCCACACTGCTAGCCTCGGTCCCCGAGTTCACATCTTCACCTACCCGTAGTCTCTCTCAAGGTCTGCCATCTCTCCGGAGGCACACACCTGCCTGGTGTTCTGTCTGTTCCTCTGTGGGCAGACCTCCATCTCACAGGCCCCTGGCAACTGAGGACCCACAGGTGGGCCGGGATGTGGGGGGGTGTGCAGAGGCCCCATTCTACTTCCCTAGTCCTGCCCTGTGCAGGACAGGCCTGTTAGGAGCCTAGCAAGTTTGGGGAAGACCAAATGACAGCCATGTCTACTACAACTTGGTTTGAAATAATGCTCAGGCTGCTCTGGACATTCCTTCTCTAGAATGGGTCTGGGGGCCGGGAATGGGGACGTGGGGTGGGAGAGGAGAGGGGGCTGGGCTGGGGCTCTGGGGCTACAGGGAGAACACTGCACAGGGCTGAGGGTAAGGAGCCAAGAGGGGCTACCAGGCCTCTCTGCCGGGTGGGGAAACAGTGACAACCAAGCCTGGGTGGGTGGGATGAGCTGGATGCATGAGTCTGGGAGAGGAGTGGGGAGGAGAGCTGCACAGAAGAAGCCCCCAGCTCCATCCTGGCCCCTGCAGACCCCTCTCTGGACCAGCCACGGGCAGAGTGATGAGATTGAGGGAGCCGAGACTGGGCAAGGCCAAGGTGGAGACAGGAGTTTCCAGCCCCTGCCAAGTACTATCCTGCCACATGAGGGCCATCAGCCACATGGTCAGGGGGAGGCAGGGGAAGGGATTTATTTCTGAGGCCTCCAACAGAAGCACTAGCATCCAAATGGTCCTGCCAGACCCTGCGGCTAAGTAAGCCTATAATGAGAGAAAGATTAGCAGCAACTGGAAATGAGGGAGGTGGGTCTTGGGAGGCTGTGGGGGGCAGGGGGCAGGGTGGGAGGATAGAGCCAGAGGCAGTAGCTTTTAATCTTGGCTGCACATTAAAGTTACCAGGGAGCTTTTATTAATAACCCGTACCCAGGGCCCACTGATGAAATCAGAATCTCAGGGGGCAGTGCCAGGGCACTAGTGTTTTTAAAAAGCTCCTCAGTTAACTCCAATATGCAGTCAGGAGAACCCCTGCACTCAGAGCAGACAGTGGATGGAGTGAGCTTAGAGGCTTAATGCCTTCCACACAGGATGAGGGAGGGACATTCCCAAGGTCACACAGTGAAGGGATCATAGTGGGGGAGGACAGGAGTGGCTGTGTAGGCCACTATTCTGAACTGATACTAAGAACCAGAGCTCATCTCTGCAACCAAACCCCCCACCATCGGTTCCACCCTGGACACACCAAAGGCTCCAGCTGCCCTCTCCCCACTGGCTCTTAACTGGACCTTCCCAACTCCCCCACCCTCAGAACCCTGCATCTGAATGACTCTAGAATTAGGCATTTCAAGTTCTTTTCTGAACCAGCACATAAAAGAACAGGGGAAAAAAAATAATAATAAAAATAAATAAATAAAAGAACGGGGAATTAATAAGTGCCCACATCTCAAAGGCCTGAGCCTCACCTGCAGTGATATGCAAATGGCACCTAAACACCCACAGTGCTGTGCTTAGAAGCTGAGAGCAAATAGGATGCAAATATATGCAATCATTATGCAAACAAGGGCAGTCCCAGATTAATGGCCTTGATCCCTCATCCAAACAGCAGCTGTCTCTTTAGGTATAGCCATGGCTGACACAGAGGGCTGAGCTGTCTCCTGTCAGAGGCATCCTGAGGAAGGGTCAAGAGGAAGGATTGTTCTGACACCCACTTGCTGGCGGTCTTCTCTGAGAAATCTGGGAGCCAGTGTCTGTCGGGCAGGAGGCTGTTCCCTGCCAGTGTTCCTTTCCCAGGTCCCTTGGTGCAATGCCGGTCATTCTCTCTGGGGCAAAGAGTAGTGTTGGCAGGGGTGGTGGAGGTGGTGGAGGTGATGGGAGAGATGATGGTGGAAGCGGCAGGGCTGGGGATGGCTGAGAAGATGACACAGGGGGCGGGGAGGGTGAAGCTCCTGGAACGGTGACGATGACAGATGGTGGCCACGGCGCTGGTGACGGTAAAAGTGACGGAGGTGGCGGTGGCGGTGGCGCTGGTCATGGTAGCTACGGGGGTGATGTCGGATGTGATGCTATGGGTGACATGGGGATGCTAGAGGTCACGTTGACAATGGTGGTGGCGGAAAGGATGGTGACCAGGAGGGGAGACTGATAGAAGTCAGGAGGAGGAGGACAGTGCGATGCTGCCGGCAACGGCAGGTGATGGCAGTGCGTGCAGAGGCTGGGGGGTACAGGTAAGAGGCAGGGGGAGAGGTGGGCGTGGTGAAGGTCACTGTCACAAGCAGCATGGGGTGAGAGCAACGCCCAAGTGGCACAGAAGTGGCGAGGCGGAACTGGGGAAGATGACTTCTCAAAACTCTTAAGTTCAGTAGAGGAGGATGTTAGCCTGTCAGAACAAAGGCAGGAGGAAGGCGGGAAGGAATCTTTAGAAGACACACAAGGTCTGCTGTGATGGGGAGAGAAGGGGCGAGGCTCCCAAGCACAGACCCAGAAAAAACTCAGTGACAACTCCTGACTTCTGTCTCCTCAGCAAAGACGCAGCTTCATTACTCAGTCCCACTCACCGACAGTAGCAGGCCTGAGGGCTGCAAGCGACCAGTGAGGTGACCCATAGCTGGGCCTCAGTTTCTCCCTCTGTGAAATGGGAGGAAGTATGAAAACCAAATCAATGGGTGAGTTTTTCTCTCTTCCACAGGGACCCTGTGGCTGACCACAGAGCGTGTACAGCAGAATGAAGCTGCCTTGGTGAGGGGAAGGGAAGCAGTGGGGACTTATCACACACAGCTGGGGTTGGGAAACTGACACATTCTTCTCAGGAGAACTCAGAAACGGCCTGGTGTTACTCCTACCCCAGGGCCCATGTCCCCTCCACTTCTCCATCAGCCTCCCCTCATTTAGGCCACCACAATGACAGTCACCAAAGCTGTCTGCCCTATTTCCCTCCTGGGAGGCCACACCCTAAGCAGGTTGCAGGGTAAACTGGTTTAGTCCGTGAACTCTAGAGTCAGACTCCAGATAACTATTGTGTGGCCCTCTGGACAACACACATAACTTCTTTGCATCTCTGTTTTCTCACCTATAAATTAGCAATAAAAAGACATACTTTACAGACTGTAAGACAAATGACTATAAATGTGTTTAGTCCAGTAAATGTCAACTCAAAGAACTGGTAGCTATTGGGCAGATACTGCAGGCTTCAGGTGCACCATGATCATTTATGCCCAGCAGTGGCCACAAACTGGAAAAGGTCAATCCTCAGCCCAATTCCCAAAAAGGACAGTACTAAAGAATGTTTAAACCACTGGACAATTGTACTCATCTCCCATGCTAGTAAGGTCATGCTCAAAATCCTGATGCTGGGCTGCAGCATTACATGCACTGAGAACTTCCAGATGTCCAAGCTGGGTTTAGAAAAGGCAGAAGAACCAAGGTCAAATTGCCAACATTCGCTGGATCACAGAAAAAGTGGGAGAATGCCAGAAAAACATCTACATCTGTTTCACTGACTATGCTAAAGCCTCTGACTGTGTGGATCATAAACTGTGGAAAATTCTTAAAGATATGGGAATTCTAGACCACCTTACCTGCCTCCTGAGAAAGCTGGATGTGAGTCAAGCAGCAACAGTTAGAACCTTGTATGGAACAATTGACTGGTTCAGGACTGATAAAGGAATATGACTAGGCTGTTTATTGTCACCCATATATTTAACTTATATGCCAAGCACATCATGAGCAATGTCGAGCTGGATGAGTTACAAGCTAGAAAATCAACATTACCAGGAGAAATATCAACCTCAGATATGCAGATGATACCACTCTAATGGCAGAAAGCAAAGAGGAACTAAAGAACCTCTTGATGGGGGTGAAACAGGAGAGTGAAAAAGCTGGCTTAAAGCTATTAAAAAAAAAAAAAAAAAAACACGATCATGGCATCCAGCCCCATTGCTTCATGGCACATAGAAGGGGAAAAGGTGGAAGCAGTGGCATATCCTCTACTTGAGCTCTGAAACCACTGAGGATGGCGACTGCAGCCATGAAATTAGATGACTGCTTCTTGGCAGGAAAGCTATGACAAACCTAGGCAGTGTGTTAAAAAGCAAAGACGTCACTTTGCTGATAAAGGTCCATTTAATCAAGGCTATGGTCTTTCCAGTAGTCAAGTATGGTTGTAAGAGGTGGATTATAAAGAAGGCAGAGCACCAAAGAACTGATGATTTTGAACTGTGGTGCTAGAGAAGACTTAAGAGTCCCTTGGTCAGCAAGGAAATCAAACCAGTCACTCTTAAAGGAAATCAACCCTGAATACTTAGTGGAAGGACTGATGCTGAAGCTGAAGCTCCAATACTTCCGCCACCTGATTCGAAGAGCTGACTCACTGGAAAAGACCCTGATACTGGGGAAGACTGAGGACAGGAGGATAAGGGGCCGACATAGGATGAGATGGTTGGATGGCATTACAATGGACCTGAACTTGGGCAAACTCCAGGAGATGGTGGGGGACAGGGAGGCCTGGCATGCTGCAGTCCATGGGGTCGAGAAGAGTCGGACACGACTTGGCGACTGAACAAAAACAATGATCCTTTATTCTTCAACCCAAGAAGCAGTAGCCACAGGAGGAAAGGCCTTTTCAAGACTGTGTCTTCCTACAGCTGCAAGGTATGGGCTCTAGAACCAGCCACCACCTCCTTGCTGTGGAACCTGCGCCTGCAGGTTAGTCCTGCAGAGGGCGCACCTCCTCCACAAACCAGGCCTCCACTGGAAGGCCAGGCTGCCCCAGGGAAAAGGCACCTTGCCTGCCCATGGAGTCACTCTGCAATCCCTGTGCTCTGGCTGGGGTGGAGGGATGGCAGGGGAAGAATCCTAGCCTTCTGGGCCAGAGACACTCTGGGGGACTGGAAGAGGGTGGGGGAAGAAATCTGGTGTTGGTGTTGGTTCTCAGAGGTCCTGAGCCTTTCACTCTGGCTGCAGATTTGCTGGGAACTGGCAACTAGCTTAGGACAAAAGAGCCATCAGGGTCTCCCTGAAAGCATCTCTTGACAGCTCCAGAGCCCCGTGGGTGGATGCACTGAGACCACGGCCTCCTTCACACCCAGTTCTTGGCTGGGAATCCTCTCCTCCCCACCCCTAGTCCCCCCACACACTGTGGTTCAGAGTGATTTGCTGTGAGTGGTGGTCATTTACGCATGGTGGCCCAAGGGAAGCAGGGTCTGGATGAGTCACCTCTCAGAATGGTAACAAGAGCCTCTTGGAAAGGATCTGTCTGCTTCCTCCCCAGACTCACAGATCTTCGTCTGCACACACCACGCACTCAGACACCCAGGATGCTGCCATTCCCACCAGCAGAGGCTCGGCTCTGAGATGCACCCAGAGCAGGAAGCAGCTGCACCAGCCATGCCCTCCTGCCCCAGAGCAGCACTGGGACCAGCACCTGGCAGCTGCGATGGTCTAGGCTCCATGTGTTGCCTGTTTCCTCTAACCTGTACCTAAACATCACCTGCTTCACAGTGTGAACAGCCATCCAAGGCCCTCTCCTATGTTTTCTACACCCAGACCAGCAGAAATACAATGTGACACACAAGTGTATTTTCTAATATTTTCACAGCCACATTAAAACTGTAAAAAAAAAAAAGTGAAAAGATTTATCTAACCCAATATATCCATAATATTATTAGGGACTAGTATAGTACACTTTCAGCACATCTTAACTGGGATGAGCCACATTTCAAGCGCTCAGTAGCCACACATGGCCAGTAAGTGGAGCATATGTGGGGGCAGCATGTTTAGTCACTGGCCCCTGTCACCTTCTGGGCTCTAGAAGTGTGCCATCTGGCTTACAGGCTGGGGTCTCCTGGGGATCCTACCACAGCAGAGGCCAAGGGGCCCCGGGAACTGCAAGTTCTCCACCTTTGATCCTCCCATACAGGGGGTCCTGGGTGCCTCTGGGAGACCTGGAGCCCACTCACAGCTAGCAGGGCCTGAAAGGTTGCAGTTGTGAGCCATGTGCTACGCCAGGATTCATGACCTCCAGAGGAGAGGATTTCGATCCGGGGCCAGAGATGAGGCTTGACTACTCGAAGCTTTTTGTGTAGCAAAGTTTTATTAAAGTATGATATAAAGATAGAGATAGAGATAGAGAAAGCTTCTGACATAGACATCAAAAGAGGGCAAAAAGAATGCCCACTTGCTAGTTTTTAGCAAGGCTGTTTTCCGTTTATGTCTGTTAGCGAGCTGCTAATCAGATAAGAGGGACACCTCAAGGCTGCGGGAGTCTCACCAGGCCCCTCTCCCTTGCACTTTTGAGATAGAACGGCACCACGTGTGTTATCCCCGGCCATACAACAATTGACATGAATACTGGTTTGTTGAGCCATTATCAAACCAAGGTTTGAGGAAAGTAAAAAAGTTAGCCTTAGGTGGAACCGATTTGAAGGCAGATTCCAAAGCAAATACATCGTTTTATTAACATAACTTAAGAAAAACATTTCCATAAGAAAAACTGCATGGTTAGCTCAAAGTTTGAGAAAAGTTCAGGAGGAACCAGGTGTCAACAGAGAAGGGGAAAAAGTCTGCCTCTTGTAGTTTATTTCCTCCTGTTGCTCCCTAACCAAGGCTGCCAGCACCCTCAGGCCCCAGAGTCCCGCCCGGGGAGGCCCCATCACACAGGAAGCTGCCGTCTGGTGCAGGCCCCACAGAGCACCTGCTTCACATCCAGTCCTCAAGACACTTGAGGCACCGAGCTGCACCCCAGAGCTGCTTTACCTGGCCTACAGCACCCCCTGAAATCAGTGGTCCTCTGCCCGGGATGAGGGGGCTCTGTATCGCCCATAGCGGAAGTTGCTATTTAGAGAGTGAAAAAGAGTGGGTGAGGATACAGATGCAGGAGGCAAAGGTCTGAAGGTGAGACCTGGGGACAGGAAGTGGTAGGTTGAAGGGAAATTAAAATTAGGACAGTGTGTGTGTGTGTGTGTGTGTGTGTGATCATGTGCGCTGAGAGAAAGCAGCTGTGTGTGTGTGTGTGTGTGATCATGTGCAATGAATGCTCGACATGTTTCTGAGCCAGGGAAGGAAGGAATGTAGTGAAGTCTGGGTTTGAGGCATGTTAATCTGGAGCCCATACAGAAAGGACTGGGAAGGGAGAGATGAATAAGGAAGTAACTTCTCTGGAGCAAGCAAAAACATAGACTGTGACTGACTGTGGTTGCTCTAGGGAGTTCAGTCTGGAATGGGGCCCTCCATGCACAGGTCTGCAGAGAGCAGTGAGCTGAAGGCTTTGAGAACCCCTCTGCATGTATCTGGGAGGCTGGGCAGTTCCCAGGGAGGGATCCCAGTGGCTTCTGGAACTGCACCTGTAAACCCCCTGCATCTGGGGTTTACTTTTTACTCCCCTTCTCCATCTGGATTCCAGGGTCTGAGGGCTGAGCTGCAAGCCCTGGGCTCCTGCAAAGCCAACACATTCCAAGCCCACGGCGAACTTCTGTGTAGCCTTTGTAAGAGTTTTAAAAGGCTGTCCCCTCTGGGCAGATGCATCCTCTTGGCAGATGGTGCCTTTGAGCCAAGCAAGAGGTGCCAGCGTGGGCTGGATTTCAACCCCCCACTTCTTCCTTGGCAAAGCCCCAGCACATACACCATATGATCATTCACAGCAGTCCTGCATAATTCCCAGCATTAAGAGAAACTACAAAGGTGACAGGTCAATCTTGAAAACCACAAGCAGCCAGAGATAGATCTTCCCCCACCCCACCCCTCCTCATTCCTCCTCCTCTTCTGGATCAGGGGCCGAGAGCTACCAGGGGCCTGGATGAGGGGGAGCACGGGGTGGGGGCAAGCTGGCTGGGCCCAGGGAGTCAGAGAAGCAGGGTCACAGGCCCAGGCACAAGGTCTACTATGCCTTGTCTCCTTGAAAGTCAGACAAAAACAACCCTCGGAGGGAGTCACAGCGGAGACTAGAATTCGTTTTCAAAACACTGAGGCCAAAAGAGGTTAAGCGACCTGCTCAAGGTGACACAGCTAATAAGAAAATGGTGGATGGTGATGTTAGGTAGGTAGACTAGGGAAAAGGAGTCCAAAATGGTGGTGGCTAAAAGACAAGGAAGGGAAAAGCCTGCGAAAATAGAACAAAGGAAGGTCCGAGGACCGGAGTGAGGACCTCAGGTAAAACAAACAACACTCCTGGCTGGCCCAATTTACATAGGATAGGCCCAGGGAGAGAAAAACATATAAAAAGAGGAGCCAAAGCTAGCTCTCTCTCCCCATCCCCCGTGCGTTGGGGCGCTCTTCTCTTCGCGTCTTTGGATCGACGTGCCCTCATGTCTTGAACATGGATTTTCCTGCTATCTTCTAAGCAAAATAGAGCTGTAACACTGAGCTGTAACACTGATTTGTCTAAGAGCTATAACATGGTCCGTTCGAGACCTGAGAGCTATAATACGGTCTGTCCAAGACCCAAGAGCTGTGACACGCTGAGGGGGCTTTAATGTCCATCACTCCAAATCTTTGTTGTGACGAGACAAAGAACCGAGGGGCATACACTCGCCTGACAGCGAGAGGCAAAGTCACAGGGCAGTGAAGGAACCAGGCAGACCTAGGGTACATCCTGACCCTGACCTTGAGCATTCATTTCACCTTTCTGAATATCACTTTGCTCATCCATAAAATGGGGATAACAGCTAATGCTCCTCCTAGAATTAAAGTCAACAGTCATGTATAGTACGTAGTGACAGTTCTAGAAACTGAGACCAAAAGCCTCCATTTCTTGCTCAGAGAGAGATGTGGACACACCATGGAGCTCCCCAAATAGACGAGGAAGCTCAGGATATTACAAAGTTGTCCAAGTACCAGGCCTGGTGACCCTAGGAAGAAGGCTCAGAGAGGTGTGCCTTGCACAGCTGAGGAGCCCTGCAGGGTCAGGGTGAGCGTGGCCTGTTGGGGGCTCACAGTCCCTCCCCAGGAGCTGCTCTCATCCAAGGCCACATCCCCTGCCCAGGGAAGCGCCATCCAAGAACTGTTCCGTGAGGATCATGGGCCGGCTCTCTGGCCTCTTCCAGGGCTGCTCTGCAGGGCCGTGAGTCCAGAAAAAATAAGCTCTTCTTGGACAGAGAGTGTGGAAAAAGCTGTTAATGGCACACTGATCAACTAGTTTACCCAGAAAAAACAAGATCAACCAGTGTAGATTTGATTCAGAGATGCAGAAAAAGCCACTGCTCCGGATATCAGATGCTGGGGTTTGATAAGAGGAGGGAAAATGTTACATCTAGAGTAGAATTAGCTCAGATAAAAGAGGATTTCCCCATGTCATGGAAAAGAACAACCCAGGACCTACCCAGGACAAACCCTAACAATCAGAGTCCAAAGCAGCCAGTTACTCTGGGTTCTACCAAAAAGGCAGGGACAGAAGTCAGGAGGCTAGGAACTTCCTGGCGGTCCAGTGGTTAAGACCCTGTACGTCTACCTCAAGGGCCACCGGTTTGATCCCTGGTCAGGGAACTAAGATACTGCAGGCTATGAGGCACAGCCACAAAATAAATAAAACTTTTTTAAAAACTGCTTGTTTCTGACTATGTGCCAAGATCCAGCACCGTGTATGTAGTAAGGGTGGGGGAAATGTGTGTTAGTATGGGGGTTCTAAGGCAGGGTTTGTTTTTCCTGGGAAGACCCTGGACTTTTCCTCTTCTCACATGATTGAACATCTCATCTCAGTCCACCAGGCCAATGGATCTCTGGCCAGCTTACATGGTTTGCAGCTGGAGCTATTAATTACTAAGTATATGTCTTTCATTAAATGATGGATAGCTTCTGTCCTTATTCAACCTTTACAGTGCTTTCAGTTTATTTGGAAGTTTCTGTAGTTTGGGGAATTTGTTTCTGTTACATGGCTTTAGGGCTATTCAAAACCACGGCTCCCCAGAAGAGGAGTTCGGGTTCATTTCAGGTTCATTTTTCTCATCAATAACTGTGCCATTAGCAAGGGTAGACAGGACAATAAGATCTTTGCTAGTTTTCATAATGGTTTTCCCGATGAAAATCTTCTCTGATTTTCATCTCACACATGAGCTTATCTTTGCTGGGGCTACTGGCTCTGAAAAGCACACCACACCAAATGAATGTTTCCATCACGAACTCCACCTCTGGACTGTGGAACAACCACATCAACCTGTTCTTTGGGCCTTTATCCTCAAAGGGTGTATCTGTCAGGTGTGTCTGTTCAACAGCACAGTTGCACAGAATAATTTAGGAAAAGTTTAATGGAGGCTCTACTTGCAAACGGAGCAGAGTTACAGGAAAGCAATAGTAGGTGGCGACACACCCTAGAGTTGGCAAGAGTGAGAAGCCACCACCGCCCTTGGGCATGAGGGCACTTGGGGGAGGGGTGGTTCCTGGACTTCAGAAGGAAAGTTGAAGCTCTGCCTCCACTAGCTCCAGCTGTGGCTGCAGCACAGGAGCCGTGGGCTCTGGTAGAAGAAGGATTCACAACAGGTGGTCTGGCACAAAGAGGCTGAGTGGAAAATTCCACCATCTCACTCTTCCCTTGCCCCGCAGTTCCTGTCAGTGCCCCCACTTGCCAATCCAAACTGAAAACCAAAGGCCAAGGAGGACTTTAGAAGCAGGGCAAAAAATGGGTCCCAGAGCAAGGTGGAGGGTGGATCTGAGGAGCTGAGTGGAGAATAGAGCTTTTTCCTGTCTGCGCCCAGTTCCTAAGAGAAACTTCCATTAAGTCCTTTGGCCTGTTTCCGTCTCTCATGTTTTTGGTTGACAGTCCTAAAGCCACATCCCTTCCAGGAATCGCATCATAAATAAATTACTTGTGCTCAAATCTTTGTATCACTGTCTGTTTCTTGGAAAACCCAATCTAAGATATCCCTCGAAATCAAGATTTATTAAATCTACTGTAATTAGTACAATATGATGTTGATGCAGAGAATCAGAGCAATGAAACAGAGTCCAGCAAAAAAGACACATTTATTCATGGATATTTGGTTTAGGCAAAGGAGGAAGTGCAGGACAGTGGGAAAGGACACTCATTTCGGTGCATATTGCTGGGCCAAGTGACTATCTATTGAGAAAAATGAAATTTGACCCTCATCTCACACACACACAAAAATCAATACCAGGTGTTCCACACATTAAAGGTAAAATAATAAAACTTTTAGACAACATGACAGGAGTATCTCTATTACCCTGGGGTTTAGAAAGATTTCTTCAAGGCACACAAAAATCACTAAACTTAAAGCAAGTTTCCCAACCATGCACTACTGACATTTGGAATGGGATAAGTTTTTGTTGTAGGGAATGTCCTGTGCATTATAGGATGTTTCACAGCATCCCTGGTCTCTACTTATTGATGCCAAAAGCACCACCATCACAGCCCCAGTCAAGACAACCAAAAATGTCTCCAAGACATTGCCAAATGGTTCCTGGAGGGAACTGCTGCCGTTTGGGGAGGGAGACAGAACACCCAGGTAAAACTGAATCTCAGCTCCAACAACAACAACAAAAATAGTGTGTGTCCCAAAAATTTCCTAGGCAATAAATTTTTTCACTACTTATCTAATATTCAGATTTAACTAGGGGCCCTGTATTTTACCTGAAACTCACTGCCAGTTGAGAACTACTGTCTTAAAGGGGAAATGATTTGATAAATCAGATTATAAGAAAGACTTCCACTCATCAAAAGAGACCTTTAAGAGAGTAAACAGGCAAGCTACCCCACGGAGGAAGATCTATACACCACATATGTCAACAAAGGGCTCATGTGCAGAATTTATAGATAATGCCCATCAATAAATAAGAAAAAATCAAACAACCCTAAAGAAACACTGACAAGAGACTTGGAACAGGACGTTCACAAATCAGATATCCAAAAGGCCACTGAGCATGTGAAAGGCACCCAATCTTATCAGTAATCAGGAAAATACAAATTAAAACTACAATCGCTACCACTACACAATCACCAGAATGGCTTAGAAAGACTGATAATACAAGTCTAGGCAAGGAGAGCCACAGGAACTCTTCTAGTGATGAAAGGAGTGTAAACTGAGTCAACCACTTTGACAGCCTCAGTCCGGAAACTGAAAACTTGCATATCCCCTCACCTAACAATTTCACTCCTAGGAATGTGCCCTAAAGAAATATCTGCATCATAAAGCACAAACAAGCACGCTCAAAACAACAGCGTATTTGGAAGCAGCCCAAAAGTCCATCCACAGTAGGAGGAAAAAATACAATTGTGGAATGGTCTTTTTAGAAAAGGCAAAGGAACCAGAGATCAAATTGCCAACATCCGATGGATCATCGAAAAAGCAAGAGAGTTCAAGAAAAACATCTATTTCTGCTTTACTGACTATGCCAAAGCCTTTGACTGTGTGCATCACAATAAACTGTGAAAAATTCTGAAAGAGATGGGAATACCAGACCACCTGACCTGCCTCTTGAGAAAC
>NW_011495077.1:2877516-2879836 GCF_000754665.1 Bison bison bison | reverse complement strand
AGATTATTTATTTAGGACCATGGCGGGCAGTAGGACCCATGAAGGAACTGTGGTGCTGGAGAAGACGCCTCAGAGTCCATTGGCCAGCAAGGAGATCAAACCAGTCAATCTTAAGGGAAATCAACCCTGAATACTCCCCTTGGAAGGACTGATGCTGAAGCTGAAACTTAAGTATTTTGGTCATCTTATACGAACAGCTAACTCACTGGAAAAGTCCCTGATGCTGCGAAAGATTGAGGGCAGAAGACGAAGGGGGCATCAGAGGATGAGATGGCTGGATGGCATCACCAATGCAACGGACATGAACTTGGGCAAACTCTGGGAGATGGTGAGGGACAGAGAGGCCTGGTGTGCTGAAATCCATGGGGTCGCAAAGAGTCAGACACGACTGGGTGACTGAACAACAACAATGGTGGTCAAGCTTTGTTTTAAGTGCTTTGCTACTGCTGTTAAGTCGCTTCAGTCGTGTCCGACTTTGTGCGACCCCATAGACGGCAGCCCACCAGGCTCCTCCGTCCCTGGGATTCTCCAGGCAAGAACACTGGAGTGGGTTGCCATTTCCTTCTCCAATGCATGAAAGTGAAAAGTGAAAGTGAAGTCGCTCAGTCGTGTCGGACTCTTCTCGACCCCATGGACTGCAGCCCACCAGGCTCCCCTGTCCATGGGATTTTCCAGGCAAGAGTACTGGAGTGGGTCGCCATTGCCTTCTCCGATAATAATAATTACATAGAATGGATTTCTACTTTCTTTTGCTTATGTGGTGCCAAGCACTTAGAGACTGAATAATGCTGAAAGTACTATTCTTCTTATAAACATAATGTTTATGGGTGAATGACGTGTGCTGGGCACTATGATGTAGCAGTTCAGTTCAGTTCAGTCACTCAGTAGTGTCCGACTCTGTGACCCCATGGACTGCAGCACTCCAGGCTTCCTTGTCCATCACCAATTCCCGGAGCTTACTCAAACTCATGTCCATTGAGTTGGTGAGGCCATCCAACCATCTCATCCTTCATCGTCCCCTTCTCCCGCCTTCAATCTTTCCCAGCATCAGGGTCTTTTCAAATGAGTTAGTTGTTCACATCAGGTGGCCAAAGTATTGGAGTTTCAGCTTTAGCATCAGTCCTTCCAATGAACACCCAGGACTGATTTCCTTTAGGATGGACTGGTTGGATCTCCTTGCAGTCCAAGGGACTCTCAAGAGTCTTCTCCAACACCACAGTTCAAAAGCATCAGTTCTTCAGCACTCAGCTTTCCTTATAGTCCAACTCTCACATCCTGGAAAAACCATAGCCTTGACTAGACAGACCTTTGTTGGCAAAGTAATGTCTCTGCTTTTTAATATGCTGTCTAGGTTGGTCATAACTTTCCTTCCAAGGAGCAAGCATCTTTTAATTTCATGGCTGCAGTCACCTTCTGCAGTGACTTTGGAGCCCCCCAAAATAAAGTCTGACACTGTTTTCATTGTTTCCCCATCTATTTGCCATGAAAGTGATGGGACCAGATGCCATGATCCTAGTTTTCTGAATGTTAAGCTTTAAGCCAACTTTTTCACTCTCCTCTTTCACTTCATCAAGAGGTTCTTTAGTTCTTCTTTGCTTTGCTATAAGGGTGGTGTCATCTGCATATCTGAGGTTATTGATATTTCTCCCAGCAATCGTGATTTCAGCTTGTGTTTCATCCAGCAAAATTTAGTAAATCACAAGAGAAATAAAAAGATTCATGATCCAGCAATGAAATAGGAGGACCATATCTCTCACCTGGCTTGGCTTTTTCTGCCTTTGTCTATTTGCTGTACTATCGGTCAGGGAGAAACAAAACCAGGAAAAGTCTCCTGATGGCCGTTTCACAGCCCAGAGCCAGAACCCTGGAAACAATCTGCAGCCTGTAGCCTGTGGAGCCCTCTACCAAGGTCACAGATGTGGAGCTCTATACCAAGGTCATTTCCAGAACTGACCAAGCCCCATAGCATGAGTTGCCCCTAATCTTAACCGGCCAGCTACCTGACTCCATAGTAGATAAAAATATGCACCCTATAGCACCCTAACCAATGACCTAATGCCACCAATGGAGCAGGAATTTTCTGTTTTGAGGCTATAAAAATTTGCTATTAACCCTTAAAAGGTTCAGTTCTCCCTTGACCGGGAGCACTCTTCAAATGTCCTGTCCCACTCTGATAAACTCTATTCGTTTCTCATTCTTCCTCGTGTCTGGAAATTCTTTTCCAACCTGCGCTCAGATCACAACATAGCCCTTCCTTTGAATGGCTGCTGCTGCTACTGCTGCTAAGTCGCTTCAGTCGTGTCCGACTCTATGCGACCCC
>NW_011495077.1:2875528-2877416 GCF_000754665.1 Bison bison bison | reverse complement strand
AGGAGAAGGGGATGACAGAGGATGAGATGGCTGGATGGCATCACCGACTAGATGGACGTGAGTTTGGGTGAACTCCGGGAGTTTGTGATGGACAAGGAGGCCTGGTGTGCTGCGATTCATGGGGTCGCAAAGAGTTGGACACGACTGAGCGACTGAACTGAACTGAACTGAATATCACATGAGATACTATCAATAAAAATTAACCACTGGTATGCACAATAACCTGGACGAATCTCAAAAACATAATGTTGAGGGGAGGAAAAGAGGCAGATTTAAAAGAAGACCTATTGTCAGTCCATCTCTATAAAACTCAGAAACTAACAAAACTAATCTATGGTATTAAAAGTCAAAATAGACAGCTACCTTTGGTGAAGATCAACGAGGCAGGACTCAAGACCGTGACTGAGGTTGGAGAATATGGGACCTCCTGCAGGGGGCTAGGGGGGTTGGTGTGGATGTGCTCGTCCTGACTGGGGTGGTGGTTACATGGATGTGTTCACATTGAGTTATGGCAGTGTTAGACTGTAATTAAAGGTTTAGGAGGGTTTTTTGTTAAGTCGGTTTTGAGTCCAAGTTTTTTGGTTGCCTTATTTCTAGTTACCATCTAATTCTTACTATTCAGTGACTTCTCTTTTTCCCCAACCAGCCAATTTCACCATATTTTTAAAAGGGGTATTTTTACCTATAGCAGCCTTTTTGACTAGGCTGGTTAATCACCAAGGAAAATTTAAGTACCTGAAAACAGTAACCCAGAAATTTATTTCTTAATTTGTAGGGTTCTTATGGGTTGTTGCCTTTTGATATTGTATCTTTCAACTTTTCACTAACAAATCTTCCTATGGTATCTCAGTTACCTCCCTTCTCCGACTTAACAGAGTGTAAACACCATTACCTGGTATGGTTTATATTGCAGTCTATTTCTAAAACCTAAAATCTTGTGTAAAAACATCACCTCTAATTTCCACCCTAAAAAGGCATTTTCCATCCTTTGTTTCCTCAAATAGTCCAGTCTGTATTAAATTAACAGCTTCTCTTATCTCACTTTGCACTCTCCGGTCTGGTTAGGGGGCCCACAATAGAGAGTGGTCCGCTTTTTCACATTCCCATTTCCCTCTTCCATCCATCCTGAATCACAAAAGTATACTTTGCCCCTCACTACCTCACCCACTCATTCCAGAGTTCCTAAAAAGGATGCCAAATAGTTCTAGCAAGCCAATGAATACATAAAGTTTTATTCATCTGGCAATGATATGTCTTCTAAAGAAACTTCTAAGACTATATTGTGTCACACAATCAGCAGACATTACAAGCAAGTGTGATTTTGAGAATCACATGAGAATGTTATTTCCTCCCAAACATTTAGTAAGTTTTCACTTCAAGATCATCTACGCCTTCCTCACATACAGGGCCACTACACTCCTATATGCCTATCCATGTCCTTTACTCTGGAATTTTGTCCCGGTAAATCAGATAAGCGCTCTTATGCTGTTCATTTGCCACAGAGGGTTTCAAACCTCCGTTTTTAATTCGTGACCCACCCCGCAGCCCGGGCGGAGAGGCGGGGCGTTTCCTCAGGATTTGAGCTCTTCCTGCGGCTCGGCTCCGAGGCTCAGGACTTAATCCCGCTTCGCCATGTTCCTTTCCTGGGTGGCCGGGCAACTCTGGCCCGGACACCAATGAAAGGCCGCCTGCGGAGGGAGGCGTGAATGCTGCATCTTTAAATACAGAAAGTGGGCTGCCTGCCGGGGTGTGCGGACTAGAGTGGCGGAGGGAGAGGACGAGGCCGTGGTGCCCAGCGAGAGCATGGCACGCGACCAAGCACACAGCTAGCGGGCCGGCTGGGCTCAAGCGCGCGCTCCGCGGCTGGTAGCTGAGCTCGCGCAACACC
>NW_011495077.1:2872945-2874803 GCF_000754665.1 Bison bison bison | reverse complement strand
GGAAAAAGTCAGTTTTCATTCCAATCCCTAAGAAAGGCAATGCCAAAGAATGCTCAAACTATCGCACAAATGCATTCATCTCACACGCTAGTAAAGTAATGCTCAAAATTCTCCAAGCCAGGCTTCAGCAATACATGAACTATGAACTTCCAGATGTTCAAGCTGGTTTTACAAAAAGCAGAGGAACCAGAGATCAAATTGCCAACATCCGATGGATCATCGAAAAAGCAAGAGAGTTCCAGAAAAACATGTACTTCTGTTTTATTGACTATGCCAAAGCCTTAGACTGTGTGGATCACAACAATCTGTGGAAAATTCTTCAAGAAATGGGAATACCAGACCACCTGACCTGCTTCTTGAGAAATCTGTATGACGGTCAGGAAGCAACAGTTTGAACTGGACATGGAACAACAGACTGGTTCCAAATAGGAAAAGGAGTACGTCAAGGCTGTATATTGTCACCCTGCTTATTTAACTTAAGGTTAACTTAAAGGTCCATCTAGTCAAGGCTATGGTTTCACCAGTAGTCATGTATGGATGTGAGAGTTGGACTATAAAGAAAGCTGAGCACTGAAGAATTGATGCTTTTGAACTGTGGTGTTGGAGAAGATTCTTGAGAGTCCCTAGCACTGCAAGGAGATCCAACCAGTCCATCCTAAAGGAAATCAGTCCTGGGTGTTCATTGGAAGGACTGATGATAAAGCTGAAACTCCAATACTTTGGCCACCTGATGCGAAGAGCTAACTCACTGGAAAAGACCCTGATGCTGGGAAAGATTGGCAGGAGGAGAACTGGACGACAGAGGGTGAGATGGTTGGATGGCATCACCAACTCAATGGACATGGGTTTAGGTGGACTCCGGGAGTTGGTGATGGACAGGGAGGCCTGGCGTGCTGCGGTTCATGGGGTTGCAAAGAGTTGGACACGACTGAGCGACTGAATTGAATTGAGGGACTGAACTGAACTGAAGTGAGAGTTGGACACGACTGAGCGACTGAATTGAATTGAGGGACTGAACTGAACTGAAAGTCAACAGAGTTTTAGATATCCAAAAAGAGATATCTAATGGGAAGTTTTTATAGAATTCAGTAGCTCTCAGGCTCTCCTATAGTTCGCAGGTGATTTGGGAAGTCTTATTTTTAAAAATTGGTAACTGAGTTCCCCGAGATACATACCTGGGAGAAAGTGCAGAACGGGAAGAGATGAAGATCCTAGGACCCAGCTTCGAGGAATATCAACATTTTAAGACATGGAAGTAGAACAAGCAACAGAGACTGAACAAAGATAAGCAAAAGACCCAAACGAGAGTGAGACTTTTGTTGAGGCTGAGAAACAAGCATTTCCAAAGGGAGGGACGAGTCAGCAAGTGTCCAGCGATGCAGAGGTCAAGAAAAACGAAAACTAGGCATTAGTTTTGGTGACACATTGGAAATTGGTGATCTTGGCGAGAGAGGCAGAGAATGATAAAGGCAAAGCCAGCGGATGCGAAGTAGAAGTAGAAAACGGACCCCGCTCTTTAAAGAAGTTTGATTATAAAGACATTAGCAGAGGAAGAACAGTGCAGGAGAAGGATTATTTTAAGTAGAAGAGAACTTGAGGACGTTTAAATGCCGACAGCAAGGAGCTGGAACAGGCAGAAGAAAAGGTAAAATAATAGGCTGGGTAGAAAGAAATCCATTCTACCGCTGGACAGATTCTCTTGGACTACTGATCCGTCTAACCGAATAGACATCCAGAATTCGGCGGTTAGAGTAGCTTCGGGCTTTAGGTCAAAGGTTTTTTCTACGCTAAAATCTTCCCTCCTTCACCTCCTCTCCTCTTTGGCTTGTCCCCTCAGTCTACTCCCCGGCCCCGCCTC
>NW_011495077.1:2870525-2872845 GCF_000754665.1 Bison bison bison | reverse complement strand
CATTTCCTTCTCCAATGCATGAAAGTGGAAAGTGAAAGTGAAGTCACTCAGTTATGTCCGACTCTTAGCGACCCCATGGACTTCAGCCTACCAGGCTCCTCCGTCCATGGGATTTTCCAGGCAGGAGTACTGGAGTGGGGTGCCATTGCCTTCTCCGTTTGAATGGCTAGGAAGTGTAATTTCTGGGTTACTGAGACCTCTGGTGGTGCAACAAGAGCTACTCATGCTAAACATTTCCCTTCAGCCTGACCAAAGGTCAATCCCTCACACACACACACACACACACACACACACACACACACACACACTCTCTCCAGTACTCAAACACACAGGAGCATCTGGAAAGAAAAAGACAGATCTCAAGGGCACTTGGTCTTCATGGTAGATCCAGAGCAAGAGCAGAAAGACATGGGGCTGATGCCAGAGGTGAGAAAGTATCAACTCCAGAGTAAGGCCCCACTGGGAACGGATGTCTGGATAGTGGTCTAGCTGGAGAGGGTGGCATCTAGAAATCTTCATGGAGGGAAGAGAAGAGGAGGTATGGCCCTGGGAGAAGAGTTGGCATCTGCACAGAGGTTAAGGCTCAGAGGACATTGTTTCTATCACCACAAACTCTGGGGTCTGAGACTGTGTTAAAAAGGTAGACCAGAGGGGTTCTAGGGTCCTCTATCTGTTGGGTCTCCATGTAAGGATTTTGGTTGATTGGTTCTATCATATTTTAATCAGAAACTACCTGAAATGATGGTGTGAACAGCATTTAGCAAGTCACATCCAAGAGCCTGAGAGAAAGTGCAGATTAAAAAAAAAAAAGTGATGATGTGAATAGAATTTAACAAGTCACATCCCAGAGCCTGAGAGAAGTTGCCCAAACAAAATGAAGAGGGCATTCACACACATTAGAGCTTGCACGGGGGAAGGTGCAGAGTCACCAGCAAACACCCCATCCCTTTAGTCCCTGCTAAAGGAAGGATACCTCCCTGAGTCCTGGCTTCCTGTCCTGCCCCACAGTGATGGCCTGACCACCCAGAGGGACTGTGCTCAGCTCCTTTTGCTGTTTCAGGAAGCAACTATAAGGGAAACAGTTTCATTTCAATGAATGAAGTCCTTATGATTACAACAGACTCAGGAGGGACCCCTGTCTTCCTGAAGGGCACCAGCTGCACCTGCCCTTCCACCCAGATGTGCAGATGGAAATTTCTCATGTCTTGTTATCTGGCTCAGATTTGAACGTTTTAACCGCCAATGCGTCAGACGGACTGTGAGATCTGCGAACCGTTTAATCTAACTACATCAGTTGTCAAAGCACAGGCTGAAGAGGAAGGAGAAGCTGACCCACCAATCCCCAGAACCCCAAACAAAAACATCTTTAAGGCATTAAGAGCCTGCTCTCTATCAGCCTCCCAGGGGAGGAGTGGTGGCTGGGATCAGAGTGCTGTCCCACTCTGTATGTAAATCTCCTCTTACAAAGGGCATAAAGCTCTGGAAGAGATTCCCACCTCACCTCCATGAGGCTATGGATGGACCTCCACTCTCCTGAATCTGTGGTCTAAAGGTACCTGACTACCAAACACTCCTCCGCTTCTCCCCATAGCTCCTCACCCTTGCCCCTTCCCAGGCACTGTCTGGCAACCAAGCCTTTGGGTTACAAAGATAGTCTGGCAACCCAGAAGGTAGCCTCAGTCCCAAAACACACTTTGTTTTTGGTCTCTAGAGATTTATTTTCTAGCTAACTCAACAATGCATTAAAGTGAAGATGAGTTCAAGTCTATCCAGCACATTCAGGAACTCTGTAACGGAAATTTATGCCACACAGTGTTCCTCCCACATATTTTTAAAAACTCATTCAGCTTTTCAGTGTGTGGAACAGTTTGGAAAGGAAAAACATGCAAAAACAGAGATCTATTCAAGAAACTATTGCAGAAAATAGATCAAAGAGGATAATATTAATAACTTGAAGATGAGTAATGGTGGCACAGATAGAAATAGATGGATCTAGAAGATATTTAGTAAGTAAAGTCAACAGATCTCTTCAAGAAAATTAGAGATACCAAGGGAACATTTCATGCAAAGATGAGCTCAATAAAGGACAGAAACGGTATGGACTTAACACAAGCAGAAGATATTAAAAAGAGGTGGCAAGAATACACAGAAGAACTGTACAAAAAAGAGCTTCACGACCCAGATAATCACGATGGTGTGATCACTCACCTACAGCCAGACATCCTGGAATGTGAAGTCAAGTGGCCTTAGGAAGCATCAATATAAACAAAGCTAGTGGAGGTGATGGAATTCCAGTTGAGCTATTTCAAATCCTGGAAGA
>NW_011495077.1:2856778-2869999 GCF_000754665.1 Bison bison bison | reverse complement strand
TGTAATGAAAAATACCACCTTCTCTACGAATTCTTCCGGGTCGCCAGGCAGGGCCACTCCCAGCCTCAATCCGGCCCGCCCCACAACTGGAGCGCGCCTCCCGGAAAAACGCATGCGCAAAAGGCTACAGCGGCGTCCTAGAGAAGAGACACTCTAAATCTTGCGCAGGCGCGTTAGGTCGTGGTCGCGATGCGGGTTCTTGTGGGTGAGGGAGGGCGGGAAGCGGGTGGGCGCGGGAGGGGGCAGGTTTATAAAAAGAAGATACAGCCAGAAATTGAGGGCTTAGGAGACTGTTTCTGAGAGAGGGTACCGTCTCATGCACAGGCTACTTGGCCTTTGCCTCCAAGCCCTAGGGGCCGAATCTCCCTAAACCCTGTGTTTCACCCTGCAAGCATCGCGGGGAGGGGGCAAGAAGGAGGGGAGAAGTCTGAAGTCAGATGGGAGGGAACCAGAGAAGGGGGCTACATGTGAGGACGGAAGGCCCCCCCGGGCGGATAAACACCTCGTATTTTCTGATCAGGTGGCGGGACGGGCTTCATTGGGACAGCCCTAACCCAGCTGCTGAAGGCCAGGGGCCACGAAGTGACGTTGATCTCCCGAAAGCCAGGGCCAGATCGGATCACGTGGGTATGTCCATATTCTGGAGGCATGGAAAGAAGGCTTAGTTGGGTGGCTCCTAGCGAGGCCTCGAGGCCACTGTGTGCTTTCTCCCACAGGATGATCTCACGACGTCGGGGTTGCCCCGCTGCGATGCTGCAGTCAACCTGGCGGGAGAGAACATCCTCAACCCTCTCCGCAGGTCAGCCGGGCCCTGAAGCTGACATTCTTCAGAGCAGAGGGCCGATTCTGATGGGAACCTGTGAGCTGTGGAGATTGGGGCTGGCAGATGGAGAACTCAACCCATATTCCGAACTTCTCGTTCCCTCACCCTCTCTCCTCCACACTCACTTACCCTTCTTCCCAGTCGGTGGACCTTACTCCCCATTCAGGATGCCCCCAAGTACCTGTGCCTTTTCCCTCTACAGGAGAGGTGGACCGTTTCTCTAAGCCGCAATGAGGGCTTTACTAGGCGTGGATATAGATGGGCCCCAGGGAAAGAGGGAAGGAAGGGTACGTGCGTGTATTTAGTGGTATTTTAGTCCCCATGTGTTACTCCTGTGGCTGAGCACGCATGCACGCATGTTTCTCCTGCAGGTGGAATGCAGCCTTTCAAAAAGAAGTTCTCAGCAGCCGCCTGGAGACCACCCAAACGCTGGCTAGAGCCATAGCCAAGGCCCCACAACCCCCCCAGGCCTGGGTCTTAGTCACAGGTGTAGGTATGCCCCCCACGTCACCAGCCTTTAGACTAGCCAGGGAAAGGAGGGAGTACAGTGAGGGGTAGCTCAGGCTCCAGAGTGCTGGTCTTTTCCAGGCACAGGAACTACCTAGGCCCTCATTCCACGCACATTTTTTCTGACTTTTGTGTACTTTCACTGAGAAATGGGGACCTCAGAGAAAGTGAGAGGAGTGGCACTGCTCCCAGTGCCTGAGAAAGCTCCACCTACTCCCAGGCCCCTTATTTCTCACAGCACAGAGCTTTAGGAACAGAATTGTCAGTTTTTGTATTTTGCCTTTGGGACCAAATTTTATATATATATATACACATACACACACACACGTTTAGTTGCTTAGTTGTGTCCCACTCTTTGTAACCCCACAGACTGTAGCCTCCCAGGTTCCTCTATCCATGGGATTCTCCAGGCAAGAATACTGGAGTGGCCATTTCCTTCTCCAGGGCATCTTCCCGATCCAGGGATTGAACCCACGTCTCTTGCATTACAGGCAGATTCTTCACCAGTGAGCCACCAGGGTAGATATATATCTACACACACACGCACGCATACACTATATACACTACACACACATATACACTAGTCACTATTCTAAGTGCTTTGCCCATATTCCATATAATCCTCACAAGAAATCTATGTGATAGGTATTATTCCTATTTTAAAGACGTAAAAATTCTGCACAGACAGGTTATGTAATTTGCCTAAAGTGACAAATAATTTTGGAGCTGAGATTAAAACTCAGGCAGCCTGGCACCGAAGTCTGTTCTTAGCTTCTGCACTCTAGCAGTCTCAGCTTAGCCCTCTAATGAAAGATAAGAATGACTCCAAGGCAGGAACGGGTCAGCTCATGGAGAAGTTGTAGGGGAAACTATCCACGGCTCTGACTACCCATGGAGAGACTCCCAAGGTGCCAAGGAGGGCGAGGTAAGGAAGCCTTGACTGCAAAGGGCCAGATGGGACAAAGGACACCCAGGGCAGACCAGTGCTGTTCCTCCGGCAGCTTACTACCAGCCCAGCCTGACTGCGGAGTACGACGAGGACAGCCCAGGAGGGGATTTCGACTTTTTCTCCAACCTCGTAACCAAATGGGAAGCTGCAGCCAGGCTTCCTGGAGATTCTACACGCCAAGTGGTGGTGCGCTCCGGTGAGAACAAGGGGTCTGGGTATCAGACAGGATTGGAATGTCTTCTCTGGACCAGGAGGGGGTGGGGTTAAGGGAAGCTGAGCTCACAGGAGATGCCACTTCTGGCTGACCTGCAGGTGGGTGGACAGGACAGCCCAAAGAGAGCCACAGCCCTCACCTGCCACAGAGCAGAGTCAGTATAGGTAAAGAGTGATGAAGGCAAAGTGGAGAGGAACAGTGGGGGTGCCTGGAGGTTGAGGGACCTCCGTGTACCATCCTTCTTGCCTGCTCTAGGGGTTGTGCTGGGTCGTGGAGGCGGTGCCATTGGTCATATGCTGTTGCCTTTCCGCCTGGGCCTGGGGGGCCCCATTGGCTCAGGCCACCAGTTCTTCCCCTGGATTCACATCAGAGACCTGGCGGGAATCCTGGCCCATGCCCTTGAAACAAGCCATGTCCAGGGGATCCTGAACGGAGTGGCTCCCGCCTCCTCCACTACCAATGCTGAGTTTGCCCGGGCCTTGGGCACAGCCCTGGGCCGCCCAGCCTTCATCCCTCTCCCCAGTGCTGTGGTACAAGCTGTCTTTGGACGAGAACGTGCCGTCATGCTGCTGGAGGGCCAGAAGGTGGTCCCACGGCGGACACTGGCTGCTGGCTACCAGTATTCTTTCCCAGAGCTGGGGGCTGCCTTGAAGGAAGTCATAGCCTAAACAGGGAGGCTCAAGGCAGGGCCTGAGGCCTGTTCCTCAGCAGGGGCTTGCTGGTGAGAGACTGCATAAGCTCGGGTTCTCCTCTAGTGACTGAAAACCATCCGGTTCTTAAGCCCCCTTTCTTGCTCACTGTCCCACTGCTCCATCTTATTTAACTGAGAGGTTTCCGCTATTTCAGGGTTACAGTCACATCAATTTGGGACCTTAACTTCTTCAACTCCTCATAGATATATATCTCAGTTTGGTCTCCTTGTGTGTCCTGTTCCTGCCCCATTTCTCCTTCTTGGTATTCAGAGAATGTTTTGCAGTTTAGGCAATAAAGACAAATTAATTGACTGGCTTCAGCTCATCTCTTTGTTCTAGATTCTCCTGAAATTTATTTCAAAGAATGTCATCCGAGATGACCCTTTCCTTTACGTGGAGTTTTGAAAATGGTAACGGGCAACATCTCCCTTCTTGGTCCCTTGACTGCCAAAAGAGCTGGCAACAAATTTGAGGCACAAGGTTATAACAAAGGCAGAGGTGAGAAGACAAGAGGAACAGTGATCCATTTCCGGTGGGCTGTGTGGTCACCCTGCATACTTACTTGTTCACACAATGCTGTTAGGGTACCAGCAGAGGAAGAAACAGGCCAGAGTCTAGGACAGCCTCTGGTCTGTCACTGGACAGCAGTGAACTGATAAACAATCACACTCTGGCCCGTTCATCAAGCTGCAGCAGGACAAAGCTGTGCAAAGCTTAGGACTGTCGGTAGCCAAGGACCTGCCTCTCATCTCAGCCCACTTCAGTCAACCAGAGTCCCTAGCACAAAAGGGCAGATGTTACCTCAAGCCCACTGCACATCCACCAGCACTGAAAGTGAAAAGTACAAGGAACCTGTCAAAAACTACAAACTTGAACATTTTGGGGGAAAAACGTCCCAAGTATTCATCGAAGACCATCTCCCTCTATCAACCCTGATTTCTGCCATAGTTTCACTAGAAGTAATTCCCCCAGCTCCCAATTCAGACCATGTTAACCAATTTCTTTTCTTCTGAGGGGACTGTGGGTTATCTTTGAATCATTGTCACAGCCCCAACTAGTCTCTCCCCAGTACGACTGCCCCCAGCCCTGCTCAGTGTGGTGTACCTCAGCCATGGGCAGGGGTGGCAACACTGGGACTCAAGGACCTCCTCCATCATCAACCTCCACATGCTAGCTGCTGGTATGAGGATCTCAGGTGATTTCAACTCTCTTTATCACTCAGGCAGCAAAAGTCAGAGCCTAAACAGAGGGCATCGTCTAGGGACTTGCTGCAGGGCTCAGACAGCACTGAACCCAGAGGCAACTGTCCTACTTCTTTACCTGGTCTTGGACTCTAGGAAGTTGCCTGGCTCTGTACTGTTCCTGAGGGAATGACTGGCCTCAAAGGTAGAAGTAACAGAAGCATATTTAGGACTGCACTAAAGGAAGGGCTGACTAGTACTGTCTATAGATGAACGTACTGCCTCGGAGCTCGTAGATTTCCTGGCACGGGAGGACTTCAGATACAATGACATGTAGGAACCAAGGTGGACAGAGAAAGTCCTGGGGTGACAGCAGTTGGTCCGACTCTGATTCTTCCATTTTTGTTTTCCAGATTAGTTCCTCTAGGTACAACAAGCTCTATAAACCCTTCCCATCCGCATACACGCACACACAGAGCAGAAGTGGGATTCACTTTATGCGACACAGCTGTTCTGTAGAGAAAATGCTGGGGTCAGGTCACATGATCGTTGTCCTCACAGAACATGGCTTCATCAGTTTGGTGACTGCTCAGCGCTCGAGCAAGTGCGTTAACCAGAGACTGGGACTAGCCGACACATTCGTTCATCTGTAAACAAACACCTGGATGCAACAGGAGAGCTGCCGTTGAGAGGAACAAACCCTGAGAGTTTACTGGTAATGCAGTCACCCTAATTACCTGTTCTGTAAATGTGGATTGGGGGGGAGGGTTGCCCAAAAGGGACGCAGCCATTACAGGGCACATTATACTGAGGATGCAGTGTTAAAATCCAGGGCACAGGCCCTGGGGACAGAGGACCCTCAGCTCTCTGAAAGTGAGGTTCTGGTTAAGAAGCCTGTGCAACCACAGACAGACACACCTGAGACTTGGTCCAAGTACCTTTCGTCCAAAGGGTTTTTCCTCCACGTTCTCATCTCTCCTCCCAACAGGCATTTTTACCCCCGACTTGTAGGCAAAAGTAAAGACCAAGATCAGTCAAGGTGACAGGCAGGCACAGCTGAGACCAGAAGCCAAGTCTCCCTCTGCCTTCTCCACCAGCTCGCTGCTGCCCCACTGTGACCCAGACCCCGGAACACTAGCCTTTCCAGGGGCCAGCATTCCCTTTGGTGCGCTCAGGAGCCCAGCCAGGCCTGGGAAGCGTCCCTGTCCTCTGGCCTTCAGAGCAGCAGCCAGGAGGAGGAAAGGCTTAGCTTCCCGGCCACCTGTTCTCCATTCCCCTCCCACCTACCCTAGCCTCTACCCCCAGCTCGGCGTGGAGGAGGGGCCAGCAGTCCCAGTCTCCGGAACCCACCCCTTGCAGCAGCCCCCACTCCCTACAGAAACCCTGCGAAAGGCAAGGTTGAGAAGTTAAGGCTGAGAAGAACCTCCTGAGAGCTGGTCGAGGTCCTGACTCAAGATGAGATCAGGTCACGTCATGGACCTGTCCCCAAAGTGCTCCACACCAGAGCATTCCTCACATACGAATGCTCTTCCTCAGAACTTCCCTGACACAAAGCACCAACTCAGGGGGAGACTGGGGCAGGGTGTGAGCAGCAGAGGGACCCTCACAGGATGAGCTGAACTGGGTGAGACGAGCTGAGCAGGGGGGCAGCCACTCAGCCAGGTGAGGCTCAGAAGTTGAGACTAAGCAGGGCCTCAGAGAGCTGGTTGATGTCCCGGCAGTACGGCTCACGCTGCAGGATGAAGTCCACCTTGTGATCCTGGCCCCAAAACACCTCCAGCAGTTGGCGCCGGAGCCGCTCTGTCTCCCGCGTCTTCCGAATGCCGCCATTGCCTTTTTCCTCTTCTTTTCTCCCCTGCTGCTGATTACTGTGTTCTGTGACGCCCCTGGCAGACTGCTGAGGCTTAGAAGACCCCGGGGCCCTGGGAAGAAGCAGAGACAGAAAGCTGATAAGCGTCCTAGAGTGAGTGAGCCTGAAGTTCTAGAAACTGACCACCGAGTGGCAGTATCAACTCACTTCTGAAGGGAAAATGGACGGTTCCTTTGGAACCGGATGGTGAAACCAGCTTTAGTCTAATAATTACTTTCTGTCCAGCAGAGGGCGTACTGAATGCAACCAGCTATGAGTAAAAGCAACCATTTACCAAATACAACACACTGATCAGGGAAAACAGGAAGCAGGAGCTTCCTTCCCAGCCAGAAGGGTCTGCGTCAGAATTCCTTGGGCCAAAGCCCAGGCAACCTGAACTACTATAGAATATAGCTGGCCTGGATTGAGTCATTTTCCACCGACTCTCCAGGCCTGCTAGGCCCCTGCAGAGCAAGAGCAGGGCTGCCTAGGAGCTTGCAGGGCCTTACCTGACCGGTTTCTTCAGGAACTCATCCAGGGTGGGGCCGTTTCGCCCCAGGGGGTCATCCGGCACCATGAAGAGGTTTCCCACAAAGGTGAAAGGCAGCAGGCTGGATGGGCACAGAGAATGTGTCGTCACAGAGGGGCCCTTGCCCGCTACCCGGACAGCTAAGACCAACACCATCAGAAGCTGTTGGCTACCATCCTTCAAAGCAGTGTCAGCCCCTTCCCAGAGTCCTCACCCGGTGGCAGGGCACAGCTGGCTTAAGAGAAAGGTCTGAGTCTGTGCCCTGTTCTCAGGGGAGGGTTCCCTCACCGCTCTCTGATGATTGCCATCCACTTCTCAGACTCCTCTGCCAGGTCCCGGAACTGGTCGTTGGAGACAATGATCCCATCAGTCTCTTCAGCCAGTTTCACCATGAACCTGTCTCGAAAACCACAGCAGCCATATTGGGATTCTCCAAGGTCCCAACCCCGGACTGCGTTATTGACTCCTGTGACGCACTTCTAGTGATGGAGATCTGGCCCCTCACCTTGAACCAGCCACCAGATGACTGACTGGATATAGGCGCCATGGGTTAGAAAGGAAACAAAGATGAACCCTTTCATGGCCTCCCAAGAGCAACCCGTCCAGTCACCACAACCCTCCACAACACTTTGTGTCTTGTCTGTATGAGACAGAAAGACCTGGCTCTGGCTCTGGCTTCTTCCCTGCTGCCCCTTGAATCAGTCACAGATCCCTCATGCGCCTCCCCTGAGGCCTTCCACTCCGCTTCCTTCATTTCCAGTCCTGCCAGTACTTGCGCTACTTGGACAATGCAACTTAGGTACCACTGCATAGCCTCCCAATAAGGGGGTCTCCTGCCCCCAGCCATTTACCACCCTCCAGCCTCTCCTCCCCTCAGAGAACATGCTCTTCCCCTACACAAAAGTCTTCCAAACTTGCCCTTTACCTACCAAATGTTTCCACATCCCAGGCTTGGCAGCTACGGCCTAGCAACCAGCTCCAAACCACTCTTACTGCCTTATCTCTCCCCATCCTCCCTAATGCACTCATAGCTCCTGCCAAAAACTAATGATCAGATTTCACCCTGTTCTTCAAACATGCCCTGCGCTCTCCGACTTTCATGTTTCTCAAACTGTTCCCTTTATTTCCTCCATCTGGAAGGAAACCAGACCTCACTGATGAGAGGAATCATAAGGGGAACATCAAAAAAACATGCCTGGGCCCCATTTTAATAATTCTGATTCCACAGGACTGGGGTAGAACTCATAAGTCCTTAACAGGTTTAGAAACCAAGAGATCCAGTGCATCCGATATCCTTGTCAATCAACAAAGACTCTCAAATCCTTCCCTTCCCACAAGACCCCAGCCAGAAGGGAGATCCCTTTCCTCTTGGTTCTATACTGTTTGATTTACAGTTTCTTTGGGCTTTTTGAAGTCATGAATCCAGTCTTCCCTGATTCCTGCCTCCTTTGGCAGGCCAGACACCTAGTACCACACAGGCAGTCAGTATCTGAAACCAGTGTGGTATAGCCTTGGTCGTTCAGTCGTGTCCAGCTCTTTGTGACCCCATGGACTGTAGCCCGCCACACTCCCTGTCAATGGGATTCTCCCATCAAGAATACTAGAGTGGGTGGCCATTCTCTTCTGCAGGGGATCTTCCTGACCCAGGAATGGAACTCTTGACCCCTACATTTCAGGCGATTCTTTACTGTCTGAGCCACCAGGGAAGCCCTAGTGTGGTATAGAGGGGACCATTAATCAGGATTCAGAATGACAGATGTCTGGCTCTGAGCTTCTGTCTGGGAAACAAACAGGTGACATTATAAATATATATGGTATCATATAACAAAAGGTATTTTCAAATTAAGGATAATTGTACTATCATCTCATTAGATCATATGTTGTTCCACAGTATTCAATAGGTTTGTGCTACATGCCACTGTAACTAGGCAAAATACAAAATTTATATTGTACCTCTGCCTATCAGGACCTACACAACTGTAGACACGTGCCTTCAAAATGTATTACAAGTGACAACCTTCAGTTTTAATTCTGTGTCAATACTGGCATGTAAAGAAGGTTCTGTATTCCAGATAACCTGTGAAATCTAGGCATAAAACAGAACTGCATTGGGAGAACATGAATTGTCTGTTTTGTAGAATACCATTTACCTGTTAGGGAGTAAAAGCTAAATATTTGAAAAAACAAAATATATAATCAGTACAGCTTGGGAACTCTTTTTTAATTTAAAACTGAGAATCCTAGAGAATAAAGAACTTATCACTGTAATTTTTTCAAATTGGTTAATTAGCTTTTAAAATCCACCCATGGGACTTCCCTGGTGGTCCAGTGGTTAAGAATACACCAGCCAATGCAGGGAATGAGGCTTCAGTCCCTGGTTGGGGGAACTAAGACCCCACATGACACAACAAAGATCCAATGCAGCCAAAGGCAGGGAGAAAAGCCTATTAAAAAATAATAAGTGAGATCCACCTGTCTCCCACAGTGTGTGCACCAGGGAGGAAATGTGTCTTGTGTTCCTCAATTAAACCATCTAGCAGCTTTACGTTCTCGTTCTTCCTTTGCCATGTCATAGCCTTTGCCAAGAGAATTAACTACTCCGACCCTCTGTCTCCATTTCTGTACAATGGAGATAAGACGCGCTGCCACACTTGACTGAGTCTGTGAAAAACTAAAGAATATCACTGTCCTCCAGCAGAGCACCTTGAGTGAGGAAAGCACATACCTTAGCTTCTTTTGATATTCACAAGGAGGACCAATGAATGGAAGAGGAACTTGAGACAAAGAGGTTAATCCACTAAGAGAACCCACAATGACTATGCGACTTGAGGCTCAAATTCAGGCCTTCAAATTCTAAGACCATTGATCTTTCACTTATCTTTTTTTAAATACCATGTTTTGTACAGCTGTATTATGCATGGAATCCATTCTTTGTATCATTATTTGGATCATTTACTCTGGTTTTCCCAGAAGGTTGGAGAATTTCTCTATGTGTTTGGACATTTAGGTTGTAAGAGGCATTTGTCAGCTAGCTATTCATATCACCAGCTTTCCCATGCTTCCATTAAACCAGTGTTTTCTAGATGGTAAGGCACTATTAATATAAACACGAAGCATCCTTTAGTTTGATCAGTGAAAAAGTGAAGGATGAAACAGAGTTGTTCACCATCCATCTCATCCTGTCTGCAGGGCCGGTTTACCTCCCCAATCATACGGGCACATGGAGAAGTGGCCCTTTTTCCACGACTCAAGTCTTAGTGTGAAGGGGCCAGAGCTTCTGTCTCCCCCTCAGTCTCCCACCAGGCTCCCTGAATGTCAAGTCTGTGGACAAGAGAGAAGCAAGTACCTGTCGTCATAGGAGGAGATCCTCTTGCCATCTAAGACCCGGGAGGGTGTGAGGGAGAGCAGGCTGAGGGAATACAGCTTGTGCAGGAAGTGACCCTCTGGAGAAACAGAGGAGCACAATGGGGTTATCCCTGAGGTGAACACGGGGTCCATCCCCAGACACAAGAGACCAGGCCCAACTCACCTCTGACCTTGGAGTCCTTACTGAAACGCCACTGAGGCACAAAAACAGTTATGTCTCGGTGGCCCCGGTCCCAGAAGTACTGCACGGCAATGGCGATGCCCCGGCTGGAGAAGTAGTGCTGGAGGCCGTGCCTGCAGTGGGAAGGGGTCAGCACTCAAGGGCCCTGGAGTGGAGACCTGGCAGCCTGGCTGGACTGCCCTCCGCTTGGCACATGTCCCCAAGGTGAACACAACTGCCCATCTCTACCTCATCCCCTCCCTGGGACCCTCAGCCCCACCAGATACTCACACCATGGCCACGTTGCTGCCATCAATGACGATATGGCGGAGGTCTGGCTTGCCTGGCACGTTAGCAAGGCACAGGGTGAAAGGGTCTTGGAGAGCCTCCTGGAAACGCTGTGTGCCAGTCACCAAGTTGCCCCCCCGGGTGCCTCGTTTCCATGGAGACCCTCGGCCTCGAGCCACAACCAGCTGCTTGTCTGCTCGGTCTCCCCTGTCCCCTCGGTCTCCACAGTGCCACGGGGGTTCAGGAGCAGGTGGGGGGCTGGGCACTCTTGGAGGTGAGGCTTCCCCATTATGGAGCCGCTGGAGGAGGGAGGCTCCCCGGAGCTGAGATGCCCTCTGATAGGGGCCCTGGGTACTAGGGGGCTGGCCCTGGACCCCGAGCCTTCCTCTTTCCTGGGGCACTCCCTCCTTCCCCAGGGCCTTCCCTTTTGGAGGCCCTGCCTGCCCGGCCTCTCCTCCTCCCGAGGCCTCTCCTCCTCCCGACTGTGGCCTGAAGGCCACTTGTCTCTCCCAGGCCTCTTCCCCGGGCCACTCCTTCCACCCCAAATCCATCTCCCTGGCACCACCCTGCTTTGTTCCCTCCTTCTCCACGGCATGTCTCTCTCCCCTTGACTCTTGCCACCCTGTAGGTCCTGTGTCCAAAGACACTCCACCGTCACCCAGGGGAGTCCTGACTCCCTGCTGCTGAGCGCCCAACGGACCTGGGCCCCCCCAACCCCAGGACGGGAATGCTTGGGGCCCCTGCCCCCGGGATGCCTCCTGCACCAGGCTCAGCAGCTCCTCCTGGACGGCCTGGGGCAGCTGCAGCAGGGCCTCTGTGTGGGCATCCCCCCGGGCCTGCAGCAGGGCGGAGAACTCTCTCAGCACTCCAGCACACTGAGAGGCTCCAGGGGATGGCCCCAGACGAAAGTCCCAGCTCAGCCGCTCCACCAGCTCCTCCACTCGACTCTGGACCATGACGAAGGCCTCAGTCAGGCCACTGACCATCAGCGAGCCGGGCACTCCAGGCACCAAGTGGGCAGATGTGCTCCAAGTCAGGCAATCAAGGAAGAAGCCCTGGGCTCCCAGAAAGATGCAGTGCAGTTTGGGTGGGTAGTGGATTTCATTCTGTAGCTCCGGGCTACAGAGACCCTTCAGGTACTCCTGGGGGAAAAGGGAGGGTAGGAAGGTAGGAAGAAAAAGGAGATTGCTGGAGTCTTAAGTGGTCCGATAGCCCCTTCGGGCCCACTGCTGTCTCCTGAGCTCCAGGATGCCTGGGCAGAGAAATAGAGCCCTATAGATCCTGAAAAAGGTGGGGATTAAAAGAGGTTGGAGAAACTCACTCCTTTCCCTTTTCAGTTGACAACCTGTGGCTGAATTTCCATTTAGAACTCGACTCAACTTAAGATATTGTTGTTAAGTAATTGGTTAAAAGGCTGTCTCTTCTAAACATTTATGTGTATGTATGCTGCATATTTCCATCATAACGATCATCAACACTAACTTTTACAGAGCTCATGCATTACGCCTTACGTGCTTTATCTCACTCACAGTAAGTTCAGTGAGGTGGATACTGTTATTATTCATACTTTAAAGATAAGGAAACTGAAACTAGGACTACAAGGATAGTATTCAGTGGCGGTGCCTTACTGGAAGCCCTGACTAACTCCAGAGGAAGCAGTGTGGGCTTCTACCACTCAGTGAATTCCTTGGTGGGGCCTGCTTGCCCAACCAGATTATCTCTGTTCTCCCCAAGAGTACAAACTGATTCGACCTGAATCACTTATTTCCAAACCCTGGCAGAACCTGGGTCATTACAGCGGAAATGAAACCAAAACTCTGTACAGAGAAGGTGCAAGTTCGTCAAAGCTCAGAGCCAGTGAGACAAGCAAGAAGTGAAGATCTTCCCCAGCCCCTCCTCTCTCCTGCCTCCTCGGGGGAGGGTCATCGTTTCCCCGGACGGGTCAAGGAGAGGCATTCACCTTGGCTCTGCTGGCGTTCTCTTTGGGGCCCTCCAGCTGCAGCCAGATGTGAGGGTTCTCAGGACAGTCCTTCGGAAGGACGCTCATCCCCACCCTGAAGATGCGCTCCACGCGGGGCAGCTGCTTCCGCACCTTGTCCTCGGCCTCCGCAGACACCGCAAAGCGGTCAGGGGACGGGGAGCCGGCCCCCCAGGTAGGCATGGCTGCTTGGCCGCCCGACCCTGGGAAGAGGGAAAGCAGCTCAGAGCCTTGATGTCCCCTCAGCCCAAATCTTGGTCTCCTAACCTAACCAGCTATCAACAGGTCGCACCTAGTTATGAAACCTGTAAACAACCCAGGAGGTAACCAGAACTTCAGTCCAGTTGGAATAGGGAGGGAATGTCAGATTATCTGGACACGGGGGCCTTCTCCCCGGAGACGAAGTCACGGATAAACAAGGCTGTCTATCTGGGATGGCCGTATGGCCTTTGGAAAATGACGACCACAGCCCTGAGCAGGAACGGGGAGGAGGATCCAGCTGGGTCTGGAGGCCAGAAGGAGTGGACAGGTGACGAAAGAGTCCCTCTCCTCCGGGTCTCTGCAACCTCCGGGTCCAAGACGGCCTCTTAGAGATGAATCCTCACCAGGGCTTGAACTGGGTTCTCCTCTGGGGTCCCTCGTCGGCCATTTCCAAGGTTCTGGCCACTCCCACCCCTCCCCCTCC
>NW_011495077.1:2853438-2856245 GCF_000754665.1 Bison bison bison | reverse complement strand
GCCCCGCCCACTCGCCCGCTCTGGCTCGGAGGCTGCCGGGTCAGGTCTC
Source organism: Bison bison bison (assembly GCF_000754665.1). Lineage (NCBI taxonomy): Eukaryota > Metazoa > Chordata > Mammalia > Artiodactyla > Bovidae > Bison > Bison bison. The sequence continues at coordinate 2,856,196 of NW_011495077.1, read as the reverse complement.
CTCGCTCTTCAGAGTTTTCAGTTGTTTCTCTGGAATGAGGAACCAGTTCAGGGAGAGATGGAGGTGAAGAGGGCCTTAAAGGGACTAATCCAGTCCCTTCGAATGATGATATAGAAGACCAAGAAAAGAAAAAGACTGGCCCAGGATCACAGGATAGTGACACCCTTGACCCAAGCACTTTCCACTAAAACAGTTGTGGGGAAAATACAAGAACATTCCCTTTCTTCCAACAGTGGAAAAGATTCTGCTAAGAGGGCTGCTGACTTGTGAAGGATTTTTGAAGAGGGGAGGAGTGAAGAGGAAGGGGCTGTCACACATCTGCACACACTCACATACACATACGTGCACTCACAATCTCACACAGACACCCAGTAGTCCCAGTTCCAGCCTTCAGTGCTCTCCAGAGGGGCTGCCCTGGGGTTCTGGTTGTAGCCCTCCTGTCTGGTTGTCTCACTTCTCCTCTCCCTCCCAAAGCCCAGCTGCTGTCATTTTGTGCCCTGCCAAGGAGGAGGGAACTGCAGTGACAGCAGGAGTGAGAGGCAGGACAGAGTCGTGGGGCCTGGAGAGGGATGGAGAGAGAGACGCCAAGACCAGGTGACCAGGAAGGAGTCCCAGAGAGAGAGCTGAGAAGCAGGTTGAGGGGTGGTGAGAGCCTGGGGGAGAGGCGGGAAGAACCAAGGAGCAGAAAGAGAAGGTTTGTGGGTCACAGAGCCACTCAGCCATGCTGGGAACAAAGCGACACTGGCCGCCAGGTCCCTCACTCAGCCTGGGGTTGCCTTTGGCCCTCACACTTCTGGCCCTGAGGGCCGGGTGGGCCCAGGAGGGGACAGAGCCAGTCCTCCTGGAAGGCGAGTGCCTGGTGGTCTGTGAGCCCGGCAGAGCTGCCGCAGGAGGGCCAGGGGGAGCAGCCCTGGGAGAGGCGCCCCCTGGAAGAGTGGCATTTGCTGCAGTCCGCAGCCACCACCATGAGCCAGCAGGGGAGATCGGCAATGGCACCAGTGGAGCCATCTACTTCGACCAGGTAATCCCCCTACCCTGCAAAGACCTGGAGTCACTGTCCAAACCCACTCTGCTGCTAAGGAAATGGCCCTGCTGTGGGTCCCGCTGCCCGTCTCCTTTCCCTTCACTCCCACCATACCTTCCTTGCCTTTCTCATCATTTCTTTTAAATCTGTCCATTCTTCCTGTTTAGTCTACTTGCCACCCCTTCCTGTCCTTACTCACTGCCCCTTCCCCCAATGCCGTGGCTTCTCGGAGCCCCAAGCATCCCCGAGCCCCACTCAGCAGGGTCTGCTTCCCACAGGTCCTAGTGAACGAGGGAGGTGGCTTTGACCGCACCTCTGGCTCCTTCGTGGCCCCTGTGCGGGGCGTCTACAGCTTCCGGTTCCATGTGGTGAAGGTGTACAACCGCCAGACTGTCCAGGTGACCTGAACCCTAGGCCCTGTCCCATCCCTGGCTCAGGAGGGGGAGGGAGGAGGGGAGCGCAGGGGACCCACAGGCAGACCTCCATTAAGCTACATCCTGGGGGGCCAGGAGCAAGGGTGGGGGAGGGCCTGCTTAGCAGAGATTGGGAAGGAGGCACAGAGTGCAATGCTGGCCACCTCTCAGTCATCCAGGAGGGCGCACTGAGCCCCAGCTTCCAGAGTGTCTCTCTGGGGCTGGAGAAAAGGAGGGAAGTGGGGTTCCTGGGACAAGGGCCAGGGAGAGGTGCTAACTGGATTCCCCTCCCCAGGTGAGCCTGATGCTGAACACATGGCCTGTCGTCTCGGCCTTTGCCAACGATCCAGATGTGACCCGGGAGGCGGCCACCAGCTCTGTGCTACTGCCCCTGGACCCTGGAGACCGGGTATCTCTGCGCCTGCGTCGAGGGAACCTGCTGGGTGGTTGGAAATATTCAAGCTTCTCTGGCTTCCTCATTTTCCCACTCTGAGGACTCAAGCCTTTCAAGGATGGAAACCTAGCCCCTGACCTTTGCCCTCTGCCCTCTGCCCCAGAAGTATTGTCTTTAAGGCAGGAGAGAGATGCCCTCTGGCTGCATTTTTATTCCACTTGCTTGCATGGGACCTTGTGCCAGACATCCAAGGTGAAGAGTAGAGCTCTGGTGTCTCAGGACCTGCCCTTCTTACTCCACCCCCACAATTGCCCCCCCCAGCCTCCCACTGCATCTCCTGCCTGCAGTCCTCGGATCAGGGCAGGGTTTGGCAGCTAGGGAGACCTGTGCTACTTTGCAGACTCTGCTCTTTCTGTCCCCCACCCCCCCACCCCTGCTTCCTGCTTGGTGCTATTTGGGAACAGGTGGTTCAGGTGAGCCTGACAGGCCCCTGCATGGGACCAGATGGACCAGCCTCAGCATACCCAGCAGGCTCCTTCCTGTGAGGAGTGCCAGCATCACAGATCTCAGCCATCGCAGTCAGAAGCTGAGCCAGCACTGTGTGGGCCAGGGCAGGAGGGAGGTTCAGCCACTAGCAGAAGTGTAGGGAGGGCGGCAGGGCAGCCGAGAGCCCGTGACGGCAACAGGAAGGGGGCATGCACCCAGGCTGAACACAGTGCACACTTTTCGTGTACAGGGGGCAGCCAGCAGACGGTGAACCCAGGCATCTATTTGCGGCAGATCCCAAATGGACTCTGGCCCTCACCTCTCCACCCAAGACATGGGGTGTGTATGTTTGCTTTGGCTGAGAGCAGGTATACAGAGCTTCTTTTGGCAGCTGGAGATAGAGGTAGGTCACACGCAGGCCACGGTAGGTCTGCAGGCATG
>NW_011495077.1:2848692-2853338 GCF_000754665.1 Bison bison bison | reverse complement strand
GCAGGCATGGAACACATCAGTGACTGTGGCTGCCTCCTAGAACTGCTCCACCTTTATAGTCTGAAGTTCGATCACTTCAGGCTCTGACCACCACCTCCTTCCTCCCAGCTCTCTCACTGACCTTCACTGTACCTATTTCACACATCCCACAACCTCTCTTCTTTCTCCTGATTTATGGCATCTTATCCTCCTTCTCAGACTTCCTGTTACCTTGGATTCCATGGTGCATCCCTTCAACCACTCTCCTGCCAGTATGATAAACTTTGTCTCGCCTCTCTGTCCCATTGGCCCAGCATGGATGACTCTATCAGTAAAGTAATTAGAGAATGATGGTCAGTGAGATCATATAGGATCACTAAAGAGAGAAAATGCTGTTACAGCTAGGTTCAGGGATTACAGGATATAAGGAGATATGCTGCAGAGACAATAAATGTAAAATTGTATTTTAAAGTCAAATAAAAAAGGATTTGGTAGTGCTTGAGTTAAATAGGAAATACCAATGTGAATTTGTGGTTTTCAAAAGAAATTACTTTTTCAAACTTTATCGCTAAAGTAGTATAAAACAACATCAGGGAAAAATCTGATGTGCATTCTTAGCACCTGGATCTTTGCCTCAAATATTATTCACCTTTAAAGGGATTCAGGCTCCCTCAGAGAATAGTTCCATGCCATGAATAACTCTAGGCCTCAAACATATTGGTAAAGACAAAAAGCAAAGATTTTTTTTTTTTAATGTATAGGGCAGACCTATGAAGGCAAAGGAGCAAATTTTAATAGGCTTCCACAAATTGACTTTTGTGGCATTTGTGACAATTTGATAATCAAAAGGAAAATAATATAGTTAATTGGAACAAGGTGAATTTTTAAAATCCACAACTCTGTTGTGATTTTCAAAAAGAAAAAAAGCAACTATACAATGTACAAAAATGTAGTTAATATACTGAGTGAAGAACTATGACCATAATAGGATATTTTTAGTTAATTTTGATAAGAAGAATATAAATATAACAGATATTATATTTATTCATAAGGCACATTTATTTTTCTTATCTGCATAAGTAGGGATGGGTGGCTCAAGAGAGCTCGGAGTAATTCCAGAAAAAATTGGAACTGTACCAAAAATGAAAGAGATTGATTGGCACCATCTGGTCATATATTACAACTAGAAAGGAAGAAATTCCAGCAGTGTGTTACATGATGATGAATTAGTCAAACATCCAAAGGATAACTGCTCACTGCTCAAACATGATCCTTCATTTCTTGGGAAAGAAAGCCTGTATACTACCCTACTAATTATAGTCAGATTACAGTAACAATAAAACCCAAAATAATACTGGCTTAAATGAAATGGTAGATTATTTCTGTCTCACGTAGAAGAATCTGCAAATAAAGAGTCCAGGAATGGATGGTAGTTTTATGAGCATCACAGCCCAGTTTCCTTTCTTACTGTTCTACCACCTTTAGCATTTCACCTTCTGACCCAAGGTGGCTCCTTGAGCTCCAGCCATTACATCAGCCTTACAGTCCCCAGAAAGGGGGAAGGAAGGACACACCCATTTCCTTTCAAAGAAGCTTTCTGAGAGGTACATCCAACAATTCTGATTGCATCTCATTGGCTAGAATTTTGTCATATGTGTCCACATTGGGTAGGGGTGGGAAGGCTAGAAAATAAGTCCTTATTCCAGGCAGCCATGTCCAGCTAAATGTCAGGAGTTATATAATAAGAAAGAAGGGGAAATTGGATATTGAGGAAAACAACAATATTGGGGGAGTTTGTAAAAATGTAAAATGAGCTAAATACATTTGTAAATGATGTCGGTTATTGTATTAGTTTTCTATTGCCCTGTAACAACTACCACAAAGTTAGTGTCTTAACACAACTTTGACTTATTATCTCACAGTTTCTATAGGTCAGAAGTCCAGCAAAGCATGACTGGATTCTCTGCTCGGGGTTTCATTAGGTCATGTAGGCAGGGCTGCCATCTTTACTGAACTGAAAGAATCCATTCCCAAGCTCATTTAGAATTCAGTTCCTTATAGTTGCAGGATTAAGTTTCCTACCCATCAATCTTTGGGCCAACAAGGTCAGGCCAAGTACTTCTCACAGTACCTCTCTGACCTACCCTTAGGTTATGTGTCTGACTTTAAAAATTCTCTAATTTTAATGGCTCATATGATTAGATTGGGCCCACACAGATAATCCAGGAAATCTCTCTATTTTAAGACCTTTAACTTTAATTACATAGAAAATGTCCCTTTACCATTAAACACAGGAGGTTTGGGTATGGACATCTTTGGGACATTTGCATGTTATAATCATTAAAGATGAAATAATTTAAAGAGAAAGTATCCAGTTACAATACACTAATTCTTGGGAAAAGTGTGGACTTGAAAAGTTCCAGTGATGTATAACATAAACACTGGCTCATATTTTCATCATCTTAGAAGTTCAGGTAGTTCCCAGGTCCCAACCAAGAATTCATAATTAATTATAATAATTAATAATTTGATTAACAATTCAAAACATCGTCTCACTGAGATAATATTCTTCTATTGGATATCTAAATTCAATAATTGGTCTGAATTGAGATAATGTCCTTCTCTTGGGTTTACAAATCCATTTTTATAATGAGTATAAGTGTAAAAAAGTTTATAATCCTTATAAGATACATGTGCTTTACCAAAATGTTTGAAACATGTAGAGAAGCTGACATAATGATGATTCTTCTGAAATGTGTAGGAAGATTTAAATTTGTGATCAATGTTTAGATAATTTGATTTGCAAAATGTGTAGATTTTGACTTGGTTATATAAATAGTGTTTAAATATGTAGACAATTTTTGCATAAGTAGTTTTGTGAAGTAAATAAATTAGACAACAAATAAAGCACAGATGGTGGCTAGTGTTCCTCTCCAGGCACAAAAATCTCCTAGGACTTTAAGGAACCTAAGAATAGAATCCAACTGTCCACCTTCTCTACACCCACGCCCTGGCAGCTGATTGCTACAAAGAAAAGTCCTGCTGAAGGATATGCTGTGGTTTAAAATCCATGGTCTCTAGCTGCCCCTGGTCCTCTATCCTCCCAGCAGTTCTTCTGTGGTTTTCTTTGCCAGCTTCTTTTCTCATCCTCCCCAGAATCCAGCTGAAGACTTCTGTTCTCTCCTTAAACCTCTTACTCCTCCAACTCTGACCCCCACCACCCGCAGCAGACTCTTCACTCTGCTTCACTGAGAAAGCAGAAACCCCAGGAGACACCCTTCCACCAGCGTATCTGGAAACTCACCGTCCTCCTCATCTCTGCCTCCTATCTGGCTCAGTAGAAGTCTTGTCCTTCTCTCTGTCAAGGCGGCTATCTTCATCCACCAGTCGTGGATTCCGTTTCCTGCAAACATAGCCTTTTCTTTTCCTCTCCTCCCTCCTGTAGGTTCGATGTCTCCTTCCCCACTCTCTCCTTCTGTTTAGCTGTTAAATAGACTCAAGTCTCTTAGATCTAAAACAGAAAGAGATGGATGTGGAAACAGTGGTAGACACGTAGTTACCCTCAGCTTTATATGCTAGTGAGCGTCACCTCTCCTCCCCTTTAGAGCCATATATCTATGCGCACAGGTTGCTCACACCCTTAAGTCAACTGTGGCCTCTGCTGCTCTATCTGAACTGCCCTCAGCCGGTCACACAGGACTCCCGTGTCACACAGGACTCCCGCGTCACTAAAGTCACTATCGTCTGGTCCTCTGTCACTCAGGCTCTCCCTAACATTTGACCCTGTTGGCCACCCGCTCCTTCTAGAAGCACTCCCTGCCCCCACTTCCCTGACTGTGCATGCTCTGGGCTCTCCCTCCAACTCTCTGCTGAGGCCTTTTTCAGGCTCCTGTACCCCGGCCCATCTCCTAAATGTCAGTTTCCCTTGAGATTCTGTCTTAGAATTCCTTTTGTCCTGACACACTCTTAAAAGCTCGAGTCTCCATCCGTGTGCTGACAACTTCCACCTTTTTTAATCTCTGTCCACAACCTCCCTCCTAAATCTCAGACTTGTACATGGCCCATCCCACTTTAAAGTAAACCTGCTAAAATTAGTCTTTCATCCCTAATCTGTTTCCTCCTTCATTCTCTTTTTTTTTTTTTCTTTTTTTTTCTTGCCACCCTCTCCCTCTCCCACAGAGTCCATAAGCCTGTTCTATACATCAGTGTCTCTTTTGCCGTCTCGTATACAGGGTTATCGTTACCATCTTTCTAAATTCCATATATATGCGTTAGTATACTGTATTGGTGTTTGTCCTTCTGGCTTACTTCACTCTGTATAATAGGCTCCAGTTTCATCCACCTCATTAGAACTGATTCAAATGTATTCTTTTTAATGGCTGAGTAATACTCCATTGTGTATATGTACCACAGCTTTCTTATCCATTCATCTGCTGATGGACATCTAGGTTGCTTCCATGTCCTGGCTATTATAAACAGTGCTGCAACGAACATTGGGGTACACGTGTCTCTTTCCCTTCTGGTTTCCTCAGTGTGTATGCCCAGCAGTGGGATTGCTGGATCATAAGGCAGTTCTATTTCCAGTTTTTTAAGGAATCTCCACACTGTTCTCCATAGTGGCTGTACTAGTTTGCATTCCCACCAACAGTGTAAGAGGGTTCCCTTTT
>NW_011495077.1:2842320-2848526 GCF_000754665.1 Bison bison bison | reverse complement strand
CTTCATTTGCTATTATTTTCTCCCATTCTGAAGGCTGTCTTTTCACCTTGCTAATAGTTTCCTTTGATGTGCAGAAGCTTTTTAGTTTAATTAGGTCCCATTTGTTTATTTTTGCTTTTATTTCCAATATTCTGGGAGGTGGGTCATAGAGGATCCTGCTGTGATGTATGTCAGGGAGTGTTTTGCCTATGTTCTCCTCTAGGAGTTTTATAGTTTCTGGTCTTACGTTGAGATCTTTAATCCATTTTGAGTTTATTTTTGTATATGGTGTTAGAAAGTGTTCTAGTTTCATTCTGTTACAAGTGGTTGACCAGATTTCCCAGCACCACTTGTTAAAGAGATTGTCTTTAATCCATTGTATATTCTTGCCTCCTTTGTCAAAGATAAGGTGTCCATATGTGTGTGGATTTATCTCCTCCTTCATTCTCTGTGTCTAAAAATAGACCATCCCTGTTGCCCCAAGGAAACACCAGCCACAATCCTGCCTCCCTCTCCCACGACCCCCATCCAGTCACTCACATCCATCAGTTCTATCCATTGTTTCCCACCCATCCTGGCTCAAACTCCCGACATCACAGATAGAGTTCTATGAAAGCTTCCCAACTGGCCCCTTGGCCTTTGGTGAGTCTGTTCTTCATACTGGGGTTGCCATAGTGATCTAGTTAAAAGAGCTTCACTGCCTTAAAGCCCTTTAGGGGACTGTGGGGGAAGGGAGAGGGTCTAGGATTAAATCCATATTCCTTAATGAGATTTTTTAGGTCCTTTACAATCCAGATACTGCAATCTCCTTTGATTCATTTTTCGCCGTCTACAGGAGTGTAGAAACTTACAAAATAGCACCATTTATTAGCCAAGGGAAAATGGCACCCCTTATGTGTTGAGGGACATGTAGCTGGTATATTAAATTAAGGATATACAGATTATGATCTGCTAAATGAGGAGGCGCAAGCCACCACATGGGGTCAGCAAGTAACTCCCTCGGTTGCCCAGCTGGGGAAGTAAAAACTTGCAGTTGTTTTGATTGAAGGTACAGTACAATCCACAAAGGAAGTAAAATTGAAAGACTTATTACTTAGCCATCCCAGAAACCAGGAGCAGGGAAAGGGAGGCAGTGAGCAAGGAGAAGGGCAGTGCTCTGACCCAGTTCACATGTGAACAGGCTAGCAAGAGTATATTAACGTATACGGTGATTGGGGTGCAGGTCACTAACTTTATACAGGTTCAACACTCAATGGTCATTTTCAAAGGTGCCCCAGGAAAAGCAAGTGGTAATTTGGGGCAGGAATCCTAAACTCAAGTCCTTATCCAAATGTCCAGACTCTGGGTCATTATACTGTAAAATGCCTAAACAGCAACTCGAAATAGCTTTTTTCTCATTATAGCTCAGAAAGCAAGGGCATGACATTTGAGTCACTTGATCAGGGCCAAGAGAATTGTTCTTGGACCCAACTGAAGTAGACCAGCTCTGTTTTAGTTTATGAATTGTCTTAATCTGGACCAAACTGAAATGGAGAAATCATAATGAAATGGAGAAATCATAGAATACATTAACAAAAGATGGAGAGGTCATAGATTAGTGGGGAGAAAGTAACTCTAGCAACAAAGTGAATATACTTGTGTGAGAAACAGTAAATATGGTGAAGGTGGTGAGTATTGGAGCCTCTCACTTAGTAGCTGCACATGACCTTCAGCAAAGTATTCAACCTCCCCTTGCCTTATTATCTTCCTCTACAAAATAGAGAAAACATTGTATCTATCCCACAGGATTGGAAAGCACAGACCAAGTATCTAATATATGTAAGTTATTGTTACCATAGGAACTAAGAAACAAGTCAAAACTGGTGCATGTCCCAAGGACTCTTGGACAATCTTTTTAAAGTGGGTAGGATTTTTGTATTGTTTTAGTAAATTGTAGCCATTTACCTGTTATAATGCTTCTTTCTTTCAGATGTGTTCACTTCTACCCAGAAACACAGGATATCATAAAGAGTCCCTAGGAAAACACGGTATATCAAGGCTTAGGGGGGTGCCCAGCTCACCAGATAGTTATGTACTTAAAAAAAAAATTTATTGGAGTTTAGTTGATTTACAATGTTATGTTAGTAATTTAAGTACTTTTTAATGTGAGAATGAGATACAGTATAGAATGTTCTCTATATTTTGTTTATGTCTGGGACTGTCTGATGACTTTGTAATTTCTATGGTTGAGACTTGGGAAGCTCAGCTGCCAGTGCCCAAAATGAGAAAAGGAAACTGTGATGGTATAAAGGAGAGAAGCAGGGACTAGTGGTTTGCCATGCCCACAGTGCTCAACTGTGGAACCATCTTCTTTATTTGCCCCTCTAAAAATAGGGGGAATCTCAAATCAGATTCTTGTAAATTGTTCAACAGCGAAGAAGAGAAATCTCACCAACAGGAGGCTCATAAGCCAGTGTGTGTAAAACAGGAGTATTGCTTAAAGTTCTGTTGAGTAGAAAGTAGTGATTTTGCCAAGCCCCTCCTGGATCAACTTCCTCTTAGGAGGTATGAACCTTTCACTTACTGCCCTGTCCTAAGAGCACATGCATTATTTTCAGTGAAGGGGGTCAGGGAAGACAAGACCTCCCTGGATTATGTGTGAGCAGAGGCTTCAGGCTCCTGTGCTGTGGGCTCCTAAGCCATGCTCCTTCCCTTACCACTCTGCACTGTATTTGCTTGTTGAAATGCCTCCCTCACCTGGCATTGGGCTCCAAAGGGCCAGAGACCATGCCACTGCCACTACCTCCACCCACTCCACACTAGACAGGGCCTGGCACACAAGATATGCTCTATAAACACTAAGTGACCATAACCACGTGAGCCGGGGAGTTCCCAGGAAGGAAGGTTCCTTCCTGCCCCTCCATCCCCCGACCAGTGCTGAATGGACAAGTGAGAAGAGCAGCAAGAAGTAGACACCGGAAGTGCGGAAGCTTGGCCAGGGTTAGGAAGGTCTCTGAGCCTGAGGGGCAATAACAGCCAGCGTTCTAGGACAGGAAGAGAAATATGAGCTGTGTGATTGCCTTTGTCTGTTGTGGCTGCTATAACAAAAACAACAGAAATTCAGTTTTCACAGCTCTAGAAGCTGGACATTCAAGATCAAGGGGCTGGCAAATCAGGTGTCTAATAAGAGCCCACTTCCTCACTTGCAGATGACCATCTGCTCATTGTATCCTCAAGTGGTGGAGAGAGGAGCTCCAATTTCTCTCTCTTCTTACAAGGACACTAATCTCATCTTGGGGACTCCACCCTCATTACTTTATCTAAACCTTATTACCTCCTCAAAGCCCCACACCTTAATACCATCTCACTAAGGGTTGAGATTTCAGCTTATAAATCTGAGGGGACAAAATAAGTCTGCAAACATGCAGTCCATCCCAGTGATGAAGGCTTACTCCATCCCCCACACCACAGGAGCCTCTTTGCATGGATTATTTCATAAGATCCTTGCACCATCCGAAATTTAGGAATTGTTAGCCTGCACTAGACAGATGGGGAGACCAAGACTTCAGGAGAGGACCACATAGGTCACAGCCATGGAGTCAGCATTCAAATCTAGTTCTCTTGTGTTTCCGACACAGCCAAGTTGCTTTAGCATGGATGCCATTTTTACACCAGCCTTCATTAATCTTCATTCCCACCTGCTCAGTTGTGTCCGACTCTTGGTGACCCCATGGACTGTAGCCCACTAGGCTCCGCTGTCCGTGGAATTTTCCAGGCAAAAACACTGGAGTAGGTTGCCATTTCCTTCTCCAGGGGATCTTCTCCACCCAGGTCTCCTGCATTGCAAGTGGATTCTTTTTTTTTTTTTGCAAGTGGATTCTTTACCATCTGAGTCACCAGAAAGCCCATAATTGAGTCTAAAGTTAAACAAAAAACCTGGACATTAGCTCCATTTTGATCCATTTATTGACAAATCAAATGGAAAAAAAAAAAGGTCACAAACAGGTATAGTATTATAAATGTGGTTAACAGGGAATGGGTACAGCACTGGGAAGGGAGAATGAGGTTGAACAGACCATCAGAGGGAGGACGAGGAAGGGAAGAGGAGGGGGACATGCAGCGGGAGGAGGCGGGGGAAAGAGGTATCTGCTAAAAACCCCACGGCTCACCTTTCAGTGTCTCAGTTGTCACCCAATCGTTCTTTCCTGGACAGAATTAACAGCTAGAAATGGTTTAAGGGCAACACCTAAGTAGTTTGTCTACAAGATTTGGGAGATGGGGAGTTGGATGGAAGATGGGTACAGGATTTTAAGAGCTTCTCTCACTTGAACCCCCATCTACGGTGAACAGTGAACTAAGCAGCTTAATCCTGGTCCCAGCTCAGCCACCAACTCTGTGTGACTTTGGGCAAGTCACGTCCCCTTTCTGGGCCTTTTCCTTTGGCTGTAAAACAAGCAAAGTGGACTTGATGGCAAGTTCTACTCTGGCTCTAGCAATATCAAGTGTTTTGGCAACATGAGCTAGGCAAGGAGACCGGCTCAGCTTCAGAGAAATTAAATGACATACAGGCTCAGCCAGAGTGACACAGTGCTGGCCTCCACCTCGAACCCTCTCTGTTGGCAGCAGCAGCAATTCAGAGGGTGAGTGAAGGCACACACACCTGTGGGAAACGCACTCTCCCAGTGACTGATCTTTGCAAGAGTGGCTGGGGGGTGCCAGGGGAGGGCCAGGATTGTCTCTACACAGAAGGCAAATCGAGGGGACTGGGGTGGGATGGGAGAACCCAGACAAAGCAGCCACACTCTGTAGGGTCTGGGGATGCAGCGCACAGGGGCAGTGGGAGGAGGCTGTGGGTTTCGGGGTGGGGCTGGAATGAAGAGCCACGCCAGCACCACACTGTGCCAGACTGCTCATTTCAGTGACCCCCCGCCAACCCGAAACAGAGGCCTGGGCCCCTTGGTCTAGTCAAAGCAGCTCTTCAGGTAGAGATGCCACACTTGGCATCGAGATCCTTGACTCCTGTGGGGTCTATGTCCTTAAAGCCAGGGTCAGGGAGTGTCTCCATTGGCTGGAGTCAAATGAGGTAGGCTGACTCGCTCCCCCTTGCCCTTCGGAGCCGACAGGCAGGACGAGCCCACCTGGCTGGCCACCCTCCCACCCCAGCTCTAAGCCTCGGGGCCCAGGACTGCCAGTCCTTCCTTGGTCAATGGGCAGGCCTAGCCTGGCCTGAGAAAGCGGTCCATGAGACCGAGGATGGGTGCCTCTCCTTAGCCTGCATGGATTTGTCTCAGCTGCTACGGCTTCAAGGGCAAAGGTTCCCCAAATGGACAGACAGGGGAGGAGCCCGTATCCGGGGTTTCTGTTTGACAGGGGAATGTGGTTTCAATTCTGAGGTCTAGAGCCACACCTTTTCATGGTAAGGACAGCCAGGAGTAAGATTCTGAGCTGTGCGTGTGTACGTGTACATTCTCACTCGGGGAGAGACACTGAACTCGGTCTACCTCGGGAAAGGAACTCTCTGCTCCCCAGGGTAGAATTGCCAGAGGCCCACATCTGACAGCCTTCAGCAGATTCTCCCAGTACCCCATACTGGGGATGTTTCATAGGGACGCTGGTCCCCAGTTCAAGGCAGTTCAGCAAAGCTTTGTGAAGTAACTTCTCTACAAAAGGCACAGTGAAGAGTCCCGGGGGTAGGGGTGGGGAGGCTGTGAGAGCATGCCTGGGGGCAGGGGGAGACCTAGCAGCAGCAGCCCAGGACCCTGGGAGGGGGCTCCCCCACCGCTCCAGCTCACTGCTCCAAGACCTTGAAGGACAGCGGGGTGACGCTCTTGGCAAAGGGCTTCATCAGACTGCTAGGATAGATGCACCCAAGCTTCTCCGGGGTGGGGAAGCCCCAGACCCTGTAGAGGGATGGGCTTAGCCGGTCCCCGATATAGAAGGGACCCACCCACTTGGCACTGCTGCCGTTCCTGGGGAGGGACAGCACGAGGACCTGGTCCCCCACGCTCCACTCCTTCTCCTGCCTCTCACGCTTGAAACGCCTATTCTCAGCCTTTTCGCTTGTCTTCTCGGCCAGCCTCCAGTGGAGCTCCAGCAGCTCCCTCATGAGCTGTAGCAGGAATAAATCCATCTTGAGCCCTTCAATGTTCGCACTGCTCATCTCCCACCACAGGGGCTCGGTCAGCCTCTCCTCGGCCCCTGTCAGGATATGGAAGGGCGAGGCCTGGCTGGAGGAGGCCCTGAAGGCC
>NW_011495077.1:2824859-2842149 GCF_000754665.1 Bison bison bison | reverse complement strand
GAGGGCCAGCCCACAGCTCACCAGGACATGGCGGGCAAACTGGGGGCCCTGGGCAGCCTCCAGCCTCACGGGAATGCCCCACCTGGCGAACACATGCTGAAGCAGCAGCTGGGCCACAGCCGTGTGCGTGTAAGGCTTCAGCGGGAACGCCTCCACCCACCTGGTGTTGGGGTCGGCCACGATCAGCACGTGCTTGTGGCCCTCCTCGCTGACAGTGACCGGGCCCACCACCTCAATCTGCAGGTTGGACCAGGGGGCGGTGGACCTGAGGGGCCACAGAGACTCAATGACCTTCACCTCACTGCCTAGGAGATTCCGGGGGATGCAGAACAAGCAGCTCCTGCAGTAATGTCTCACATGCTCCTGCATCCCTGGCCACCACCCCAGCAACCGCAGCTTCCTATAGGTCTCCTCGGGCCTCTGGTGGGCCCCCATGGGGCCATCGTGCACAGCGAAAATCAGGTCCCTCCGGAGCTGCCGTGGGACCACCCAGACCCTGGGCCTCTTGTCTCCCTTGAACATAAGCAGGCCGCTCTCCTTGTCGAGGCTGAGGGAGCTAAAGGCGGAACTGAAGGGTGAGGAGTTGGATACCTTCTGCCCGGCCTGCAGCTTAGCCATGGTATCAGCCAGGGTGCTGTCGCTCCGCTGCAATGCCAGCAAGTCAGGCCTCTTGCACACAGTACGGGGAGTCACTACGGGGGCCGGCACGTCGTTTGGCAAATTCCAACACTGATCGCCCCCCTGGGCACCCTCCTTGGCTAGGGTGTCCACCGTCACAGCAAACAGGGAGCCCCGGTAGGAGGTTCGATAGATGAACGGGAGGGATGAGAGGCCAGAGGTGAGGTCTATGATGTAGGAGAGCAGGCTTGGGTGAGGTAGTGGGGTCCCGTCGGAGGAGAGGAAGCCCCGAGCCCTCCAAAGGGGCAGGAGCTCCCAGAGGAGGCTGAAGATCCAGTTGCAGTGCGTGAGGAAAACCACGGGCATGTGGGACTGGCCAAAACGCTCCAGGCCACAGGCCACGGCCGCCAGGTGGGCATAGGTCGGGGTGTAAGGGGAGCAAGAGAAGGAGAGGGAGACAGGGGGGCTGGTGGGAGACAGCACATAGAGACCGAAGCCCGCACACCACTCATCCTCCCGGTAAAAGCAGTATCCCGACATGTGGATGCAGACAAAAGTGGACAGGTCGGAAAAAGGAGGCAGAACCTGGAAAAATCGAGGCATGGAAGCCGTGGGAGTCAGCAGCCGGTTCTTCCCCAGCAGGCCCTGCAGAAGGGTCAGTTCCAGCGCTCTCTTGCCCTTGTCCTGTACCAGGAGGGCCCATCTGATCAACCACGCTTTGGCAACCCTGCGGCCGTCCCACGCCTCAGGGTCCACAGAGGTCCGGGAGGCGTAGAAAAGGTCCAGGACCACGGGGGTGTCCCCAATGTAGCGGGAGAAATGCTTGAGGGCCCAGGCCACGGCGTAGGGGCTGTCTCCCCCTGACTGCGGGCCCTCGCTGTCCTCGTCGGGGAGGAGGGGTTTTGAGGTATAGGCTACAGGGTGCTTCCTCCCCGAGTGCTCCTGGTACACAACGGCCGTCAGGGCCACTTGGCTCACCGTCACCTCCAGGTGGAAGGGCAGCTGGGGGTTGGGGACCGACAGGCAGAGGGCGGACACCAGGGCTCGCTTCAGGGCCAGGAAGGCCTTCTCATGGTCCAGCTCCCACCGCCAGTCCGGCTTCTGCTTGAGCAGGCTGTGCAAGGGCGCCACAAGGGCTTCATAGTCGGGGATGACGTCCCGGTGGGAGTCCGTGAACCCCATAAAGAAGGAGAGGGCGGTGAAGTTGCTGGGGATGGTCAGCTGGGCCAGCTGCGCAAGGACCTGCTGGCAGGGAGCCTTTCCATCCCAGGGGATGCCCAGCGAGGGAGAGGCCACCGCCGGCTGGAGATCGATGTCCAGGGCCTCATCCTGGGGGTCATGGAGGCTGAGGCACCGGAGGATTTCCTCTGAGAGGGAAGGGCACTCAGCCTTGAACACGGACATCAGCGAAGAGTCCAGGTCCTCCTCCTCCTCCTCAGCCGGCTTCTGCATCTCCTGCTCCTCTCTCTGCTCCTCGTCCTGTCTCTCTTCCTCCTCCTGCTCCTCCCTGACTTCTTCCACATTCTGCAGACTCTCCGGGGGGCCAGGGTCCGTGTCGTCCCTCAGCTCAGAGATGCTGGCCGAGCTGGGAGGAAGAGTCTTCCACACCTTCAGGAAGTTGCCAATGTCGGTGTCCAACCTACACCAAAATAGCAGAGCAGAAGGGTCTGATGGAGGAGGTGGGGGACAGCCTGCCCAAGAGGCCACCTGAGGCGAAACCCAATGGCTGAGTGCCCCTGAGGCCAGGTCAGCCTCCCACACAGCACGACCTGCCCAGATACTCCCTCCAGCCCCAGAATCACTAAACCACAACGTCAGATATTCATCTGGGCTTTGAAGGCTTATTTAATCAAAACCTCATTGATCAAGTGACATTTCCAAGCAGTTTTAAGCCAACGGTTTGATAAGAATTAGATGATTGGCCCTTCCAACCAGACTCTAGGGTAAGCAAGCCAGGGGAGCTCAAGAGAGGGAAGGAGGCCTGACAAGGGGCTTAGGAGGCACAGCACACAGGCCTCGGCCACAGCATTTTTCTTCAAAATGGGGAAATGGGACTGGGGGACCTGACCCAGGAAGCAGTGCCCTGCCCAGAAGGTGCCAACCACAGTCCCCTGCTGGGCCCAGGGAACTGGGAGGCTCAGAGTGGGTGGGAGCCAGAGGAACTGAGTTACTGCAAATCAGTTGTGCCGGCACCAGCACAGTGACCTGGGGAAAGTACTTGAGTCTCAGGTTCCTCATCTGTAAAATAAGGATAGTGGTCACACGTATCTAAGTCAAGCTGTGAGGGTCAAAGGGGGAAAGACACGTGGAAAAAATTCCTCT
This sequence comes from Bison bison bison, assembly GCF_000754665.1. Taxonomy (NCBI): domain Eukaryota; kingdom Metazoa; phylum Chordata; class Mammalia; order Artiodactyla; family Bovidae; genus Bison; species Bison bison. The sequence goes on along the minus strand of NW_011495077.1, from coordinate 2,839,209 downwards.
TGGTATATACTCCAGACATAGCTCCCCCTGCATGCAGTGAAACAAGAATGAGGTGGTTCACTGCAGCACGGGTGCCCACAGCATAACACGGAAACTGTCAAATGGCCTCCCATCAGAGACCCCGTAAACCTGTCGGGCATTCATGCAATGGAATAGGGAATGGACGTTAAAGCCAGCCACAGGAACTAACATGGCGCGCACCTGGGAAAAACAATCAAACGTGGGGACAGATGCCGGCTGTGGAAGGATACGTACAGTACTCAAGCGTGCGTGCAAGACTGTAAACTGTAAAACCATACTGTAATTAGTTTATGGATGCAGATGTGGGTGGAAGTACAAAGACCTAAAAAAGTCAAGTCACTCTGCTCACTATTAAGCACTAAACAAATGTTGGCTAGCACCAAGGGGAAGCTTCCGGTCAGTCCCAGGAGGAGCTGGGAGGTGGCAGGGGGTTGGGGAGGTCCAACCCATTACCTGTTTGGCTTCTTCAGAAACTCATCCAGGGTGGGGCCATCACGGCCCAGGGGGTCATCGGGCACCATGAAGAGATTCCCCGCAAAGGTGAAGGGCAGCAGGCTGGGCCCAGGACAGAGGAAGAAAGGTCACTATGGAGCTCTTGACCACTCACACCCTGTTGGCAGCTGGAGCTGAGACCAATATATCCTCCCAGCAGGTGCTGGTGAGCACTGGTCCAAGGCCCCTCTCCCTGCCTCCAACCATCCCCTGCCAGGGGCTATCTGGCACCCACGGGGAAGGAACAGCCCAATCCCATGGAAGCCGCCTCACCGATCTTTGACCATCAGTTTCTTGGAATTATTCATCAGGACGTGGAGCTGCTCATTGGTAACGATGATGCCATCTGTCTCTTCCGCCAGCTTGACCATGAACCTGCAGGGAGAGGGGGGTCACTATAGACCCAGTACCCAGCCTCTCACCTCCCCAGTCCTCTGAGAAACTGAACTTGTAGCTTCCTGTTGAGAAGTGTAGGACAAAAACACTGCCCTTGATAGTCAGGGAGCCAGGGCTTGAGAGCCCATCCTTGTCTATGCAGCTAGCTGGAGAACCATGAGCCCCCGGAAAGGCAGTCTGAGATGCACATCCCCCAGCTGTCTATGCAAACAAAGACCCCTATTTTACACATAGGCACTCACATACACATGCTTAGACACCCACACAGAAACCCACGCCTTATCCACATCCACACATACCTCTTTATTGCTTCGGTTTCCGTACCTGTCGATCAAACATAAGATACCTACCCTTGATCGCCGTGAAAATTAAACTGAATGAGACAATACGCTTAAGTGTCTAGCTCAGTGCCTGCTACACAGCAGATATTAATATCCAATACTCCATGATTATTCTTCACCAATTGACAACATTCATGTACATGCCAAGCCACATTTACATATATATGTATGCATCTATACACATGTAAAAACACCTACCTGAGTAAACATATCCATTTTTCCAAGGATCACTTCTCCTTGAAAGAGGGCTGTGACCAGGAAAGAAAGCAAAGGCTACCTACTTCTCAGCATTTGCGGCAGCAAGCAATTCTAGCAGCCTCGACCATGCAATCCCACAAGTGCCCAGCAGAGGGCCCTTCTGCTGAAAAGCCGTGTGTGCTAAGTCGCTTGTCTTGTCCGCTACTGTGCAACCCTATGGACTGGGGCCAGCCAGGCTCCTCTGTCAATGGGATCTCCCAGGCAAGAATACTGGGAGTGGATTGCCATGCTCTTCTCCAGGGGATCTTCCTGACCCAAGGACCAAACCCGTGTCTCTTAAGTCTCTTGTGTTGGCAGGCAGGTTCTTTACCAATAGCGCCACCTGGGAAGCCCCACAGAAAAGCTTTCTTCCCTCAAACCCAGGCCTGAATTAAAAGGCATTAGAATCTGTATGCAATGCAGGAGACCTGGGTTCCATCCCTGGGTTGGGAAGATTCCCCTGGAGAAGGGAATAGCTACCCACTCCAGAATTCTTGCCTGGAGAACCCCATGGACAGACCATGGGATCACACAGAGTCAGACACAACTGAGCAGCTAAGCTAACACTTGAGAGTCTTCCCTTGTGGCTCAGACGGTAAAGCGTCTGTCTACAATGCGGGAGACCTGGGTTTGATCTCTGGGTCGGGAAGATTCCCTGGAGAAGGAAATGGCAACCCACTCCAGTACTCTTGCCTGGAATATCCCATGGACGGAGGAGCTTGGTGCATGCTACTGTCCATGGGATCGTAAAGAGTCAGGCACAACTAAGCGACTTCACTTTCACTTTCACTTTAAAGACCTTATGCAGGATCTAAGCTGCATGCTTAGGGTCTATGCTATTGAAGGAAGGATGCTTGAGCTGCCCCACCCAAACCTGAAGGCTGAGTGGATACCATGTCTTAGGGAGGAACCGAACTTCTTTCTGCCTGGCATGGGAGGAGTCTAAGTGAAGCCAAGACCTGTGCCTGCTGGGCATCGACTCCAGCCCAGGGCCAGTGAGCTGGGAGGGCCTTCTCTGCCCCCAACAGAAGCAGCATCACAGGATCCCCCTGTGCACATTGGACCTGCAGTCACGTGCTGCAAGATTGACAAATAGGGAGTCATTCGGCCTTTAGCTAGGAGGCAGGGGCAGTCTGACTCCATTTTCAGAGCCAGGGCTCCAGCCACACACACACCTCCTCCCAGAGCCAAGGCGGTAGGAGGAAAAGACTATAGCAATTCCTTGAGAAAACCTCAGCTTCAACCCAAACTGGCACCCAAATCAGCTGCTGGGGGAAGCGGCTTGCTTGAAGCACCAGGAGTCACCTGGGCTAGTCCCATCCAAAGACAGTAGAGGGTTTCAGCCCAAAGCTGATGGGAGAGGAAAGCCTATTAACTCAGAGAAATGGGACTGCAAAGTCCCAAATTCAGGAACAGTCCCTGGGCTTGAATAGAACCATCTTGGAGCCCTTTCCTCTCTGTGTTCCTCCCTCTGCCTACAGAGGGCCAGTGCACCACACTTCCCTCTCTGACAAGACCCTCTGACATGTTCGCCTCCATCTCCCCAGAGCAGATGAAGCAAGACTCTGCCTCACACATCAGTGAAGCCCAAGCCCGGGGCCCCACAAGAGAAGGCCTGCAAAGCCACACACCTGTAGTCGTAGGTGGTGATCTTCTTGCCATTCTCGAGCTGGGAGGGGGTGATTGAAAGCATCTTGAGGGAATGTAGCTTTGTCAGAAAGTGGCTCTCTGGAAATGAAAGGCAGAAGACAGTGAGGGTCAGAGGAAGCGCCAAGAGGAAAGGCTATGATGGGAACACGAAGGCAAGGAAAAAGAAGGCGTGGTGACACCGGAGGGGCTGGGGGGCAGGGCACAGCTCACCTCTCACCCTCCGGTTCTTCTTCAGCTGCCAGGTGGGTACAAACACGGTGACCTCTCGGTGTCCCCGGTTCCAGAAATACTGCACCGCCATGGCAATGCCCCGGCAGGAGAAGAAGTGCTGGAGACCGTGCCTGGAGGTGGGGTTGGGGTTAGGGGTACCAATGAGGGAGCAATTTTCTGCCCTAGGAATGGCCCTGCCTCTGCACTCTCCTCAGAACCAGCCCAGGACAGCACAGGGCATCAGAAATGCCAGGGTATCAGCATCAGCACCAACCGTGCCCTCTCCCTTCCCTCCTTCTTCAAATAGTGAGCACCTACTGGGTCCACTCACCTGCTCGTGTGCGTGTGTGTGTAGGGGCCTCCAGGGCAAAAGGAAGAGGGCAACCTCTATAACCAAAGAGCTCAGTTTAGGGCTGGAAGCAAACATTTGCTGACCACGACCATGTGCTGGCAATGTTCTCAGCATAGATTCTACGACGCGGGCAAATGAAGACACCTTGCACGTATTCATGCTGACATATGCATATACAGCAGGAAGTGCTGTGCAGGGACCTGATCTCTACAGGTTGGCACAGTGAGGAAAATCCTCACTGAGATCAGTGCTGGGCCTTAAGGGTTGGGCTGAACATTTGAAAACTGGGGTTTACAGGCCCCCTGCTATGTGAGGCAGGCTGAAAGGGAAAGATTCTGGGCCTGGGCAGATCTGAACCCAAAGGCCAGCGTGGCCCCTTACTGGCTCTGGGAGCTTGGGCAAGACGCATCACTTCTCTGAGCCTGTTTCTGTCTCTATCAAGGGAGAACAGAAATCCACCTTGGAAGGCTGCTGTGTCGATTCCGCAAGCACTGCCCAGCACACAGTAGCTGCTCAACACGTGCCTGTCCCTCCCCTTTCCCCCACTCGAACCCAATGGCACCCCAGGGTGCCCCCGGGGATGGCCTGCTTGAACTCCCCAGCAGTCCCAGTCCACCCCAGGCCCAAGGCTACTCACACCATGGCCACGCTGCTGCCATCAATGACCACCCGCCGCAGCTCCGGGTTCCCGGGTTCTTCTGACAGGTCCAGCTCGAAGGGTGTATTCAGGGCCTCGTGGTACCTCTGGAAGCTGGTCACTGTGTTGCTTGCCTGTGGGTGGCGAGTTGGCTGCCTTGGGGTCCCCTCCCCAGCCCCCAGGAGCCCTTCCACCTGAGGCTGGCGCTTGCTACTGGGAGCCAAGGTGCCACTGCACTGTGGCCCCTGACTTCCAGGCTGCCCCTGGCCCTTCAGGAAGGAAGCACTGCCCCTTGACGGAGGCTGGCTCTCACTCAGGAGTTTGCTTGCATCCAGGGTGGACCCCGGACCTGCGGGCGCCTTCTGAGCCGCCGGCGTTTTCGGAGTTCTGGAAGTTTGGGGGGCGGCAGGGGCTTTGGGAGCTGTAGGTCCGGTTTTAGGGGCAGGCCCAGTCTGGGCTCTGGATGTCTGGGGACCTGCAGGTGATGTTTTGGCTGCCTGCCTTTTCTGACCTGTGGGAGTATGGGGAGCTGCAGGCGCTGGTTCACCCACAGCGGCCTTTTGCGCTGTGGGCACCACTTGAGCTTCTGGCTTTGTTGGAACTGAAGGCACTTCGGAGGCTGCACGTTCTTCGTGGGCTGCCGCCATCATCTGGGTTTCAGGCACTTTGGGGGCTGCAGGCAGCACTGGATTTGTGGGTGGGGTTTGAGCTGTGGGCACTGCACCAGCCATGGGCACTTTGAGAGTTTCAGGCACTGTCTTAGAGTCAGGTCCCGATGGAGCTGTCAGCCCCCCTTGAGCAGCAGGCACCCCTTGCCCAGTGGGTGGTGCTGGAACGGGCCCCTCTTCTGGCCTCTTACAATCCCACTGCACACTTCCTTGATCCCCCAGCTCACTTCTGGCTTGGAGCTGGGGTGTAGAGGTCAAAGGTGGCCCTATCTGTGGAAGTCCTGGGATAGACTTATCCTTTACCCCTGAGCCTCCTGAGACCACCAGTAAACTCATGACTTTTTTGGGGGTCTCTGGCCTTGGGCAGTTCTGTAGGGCTGCCTCTCCTCCCGGCCCGCCGTCTGGTGTACAGTCTGGGCTTTCCACACTGGGCAGGGGAACCAGCTCCTTCTGTTTCCATCCCAGATTTAAGGGCAAAGGATTCTGCCCTGGCAGCTTGAACTGAATGGGGCCCAGTGGCCTCTGCCAGAAAGGGAAACTGAAGCACGCCTGGGACAGGAGCCAGGCCAGGTGAAGAGAGTGCAGTTCATTGATCCTCCAGAAGGTAGCAGCAATAGCCCCTGGCCACATGGGTGCAAAGGTTGGCCCTGGGGTCCAGGCCTTCCAGGGTGAGCACACACTCAGGGCTGACACTGGAGGCTGGAGGGGGAGCTTGTCTTCCCCTCTCCGGACTTGCCTCTGCTGGGACGAGGCTTGGGTGTGATCCACGGAGTCCTGGCTGCTGCTGGCTTGCACTGACCCTTCCTCGCGAGCACAGTCCACACCACCTTGGTTGTTGGAAGTGACCCTGGAGAAAACCCGAGTTTGTTGGAAAGGTGGGAAGGTGAGTTAGGTTCCAAACTCTTTCCCTGGGGTTGGGGCGCAGAAACAGGAGAGAAGACAAACTGATTCTCCAGAACTTACCGGACCAGCTGGTTTGCTGTCTCCTGCTGGGTGCTCAGGCCTGGGGTACCCGAGATTAGGGCCCCTGTGGCTCCCAGGCTGGTTAATCTCTTTGAATTTTCTGGGCTCCCCATCTCCACAAAGGGGCCAGGACCGTCTCCCACGGCCACCATGGTTGGACCTTCCTTTTGCTGGTGGGTTGGACAGATCAGGAGCTCAGAGTCTGAGCGGGAGTCGGAGGTGCCGATGCGGCTGAGCCACTGGATGATGTCCTCCTTGCCAGCGGCATCCCGCACCAGGCTCAGCAGCAGCTCCTGGACCGCCGGGGGCAGCTGCAGCAGGTCCCCGGCATACTGGTCACCACGGATCCAGACCAGGGCCCCAAAGGCCCGGGTCACCTCGGCTTCCCAGATGCCGCGGGGAGTGAGCAAAGGGGCCGGGCCCCAGCGCAGTCGCCCCACCAGCTCCTCCAGCCAGTTCTGGGTCATGACGAAAGACTCGGTCAGCCCGCCCACCATTAGGGAGCCCGGGGGGCCGGGCACCAGGTAGGCCAGGGTGCTCCAGCACAGGCAGTCCAGGAAGAGGCCCTGGGCCCCGAGGAAGGCGCAGTGCAGAGCTGCTGGGTAGCGGACCTCCTTCCATAGCTCCGGGTTGCACAGGCCCTTCAGATACTCCTGCAGCCAGTGGGGAGAACACGAAGGAAGCCAGCTGTTAGGGGCCCGTCACTGGTGCTCACTCCCCTCACTAAGCACGTGCACTCCCCCTGCTCACTAATAAGCCAAATGACCCATTCCCCCCACCCCAACTCCTGCCCGGGACCCAGCCCTCTCTCCCTGGTACTGCCTCCTCACACACTCATCTTTTTCCAGGGAGCTTTGACAAATGCGGGAGGGGAGTACCTGGGCTTGGAGTCAAGGGTTCTAGTTCTAGTTCCAACCGGACCTCAATATGTTAGGGGTACTGTGAAAACTATCACCTTCTCAGGGGCTCAGTCTCCTCACCTGTAAAAAGCTGGATTAAATGAGACACTCCCAAGAGCCAGTCCTACCCTGGCATTCTAGAATTGTGAAATAGCTGAGGGGAGGGAGATGGCACATTACTGAGTACCCTCCAAGTTATTAACTCTCCCTTTGCCTAGGTTTCCTCATCTGTAAAATGGGGATAATGGTTTCCCCCTCATTAGGCTATCATGAAGTTTCAGTGCGTTAATACAAAGGAAGTGCTTAGCTTGAGCCTGGTACAATCTATTCCCATTTTTCAGGCTCAGAAAGGCCATATCGCTGACCCAGGGACACACAGTCAGCGGTCACTGGGTGAAGACCACAGCTGCCATCTGTCTGGGTCTGAAACCAGAGCTCTTTCCACCTCCTCGGGTTGACTACACAGTGACTACGGGGTAATCCTGTGAGATTCTGCTTAATCCCCCTGCAGAAGCTCTCTGGCACAACCTGTAACTGTAACCATGGTAACTCTGTTGCCCAGAGGGGACAGAGGAGAAGATAAGTCCCTGGTCTGGTATCCAAGGGATCCCCACAGATATATACAATGGTTGAGCCGGAAGGGTGGCCTCTGGCTGTCTGGGCACCAGGCCCTCATGTTTCCAGGGCTCACACACTCTGTCTTTAGAGAGCATTGGGATGGAAGAGGTTGGGTTCTTCCACTCTCTGACTGAGTTCCCCCAGCATGACCCCACAGGCTCCAAGGAACCATGGGAATCCCCTCTTAATCGGCCAACCCTGATGACTGCATTCATCCTCAAGCGCCTCCTCACCCCTGTGTCAACGACAGTCATCCCTCTTCCTGCCTTCCCCTGACAGATCCATAAGGAACAAATGCTCCATTTTGGATCTCCAACAGCCATCCCAAAGACCACATGGGGTTCACGGTATTCAGACTTGTAAGAGTTATTCCACCTGGTCAGACTCACCCTTGCCAGGCGGTGGGTAAGCGAGGTTGCTCAGGTCTGAGCTTACCTCTTCCACCTGGCCCAGGTCATGGGAAGATCCCACATGCCATGGATCAACTAAGCCCATGTGCCACACCTACTGAGCTGGTGGCCTAGAGACCAGGAACCACAGCTACTGAAGCTGGCCCACCAGAGCCCGTGCGAACAAGAGACGAGAAGTGACTGCAACGAGGAGCCCACGCACTACAAACAGAGACTAGCCCCACCCACCGCAACCAGAGAACAGCCTGCGCACAGCGCAGCCAATAAGGAAAGAAATACAATTTAAATATAGATTGGAAATGAGATGACTTTCAAAATAATAAATCTGAACTGATATTTACTGAGTACTTGCTAGGTGCCAGGCTCTTTACATACATCAACTCGTTGATTCCTCTCTCAGACCTATATGGAAATTACTATCCTCCCCATTTCAGGTGAGCAAGAAAGGACACATGTCTGAGGTCACACAGACAGAGGCTGGGATACTCAGGCACTCTGACTCCAAAGTCTGAGGTCTTAACCACGATGCTGTCTATATGCGCGTGTGTTCTCAGTCACTTAATCGTGTCCAACTCTTTGCGACCCCATGGACTGTAGCCCATCAGGCTCCTCTGTCCGTGGAATTTTCCAGGCAAGAGTACTAGAATGGTTTGTGATTTCCTGCTCCAGGGGACCTCCCTGACCCAGGGAGAGAACCCGAGTCTCTTGTATCTCTTGCACTGGCAGGCGGATTCTTTACCACGGAGCCACTAAAGAAGCCAATGGCGCGTTAGAGAAAAAACAGATAAGAAAAAAGGCGTTTACATCGAGAAAATTTCTGGAGAAAATTTCCTGCTTTAAGCCTACCCAGACCTTTACATCCAGAAAAATCAGGAGCAATTTTCCTGCTTTAAGCCTACCCAGACCTTTACATCCAGAAAATATCTGGAGCAATTTTCCTGCTTTAAGCCTACCCAGACCTTTTTCTCCAAGAGAAGAAGTAGAGAAGAGGCAGGAACGAAGTACACACAGAAAAATGTTGTGTATTTGTTATTTGTTAAATATATTGCCCAGTGTCCTGTGAGTCATCGGTCAATGTGGAAGTTAAATAAAAATAATACCACCAGACAGCTTACTACTGCTGTATACTTTATCAGTCCTGACTTAGGATTCTTCTTTCTCATAAGTCAGTTACCATTCATTGTCTGCTTTCCAGAAGCACACCAAATTACACTGTAGAACACTCAAAAAGTTAAAAAAAAAAAAAAAAATGGCAGCACCAAAAAACTCCAGAATTAGGACTGAAGGAGAATCCAAAAAACTCCAGAATTAGGAGTGAAGGAGAACGTTTTTTAAAAAGTGGACTCAGGGGACTTCCCTGGTGGTCTAGTGGCTAAGACTCCATGCTCCCAATGCAGGGGGGCCAGGTTCAATCCCTGGTCAGGGAACTAGATCCCACACGCTTCAAATAAGAGTTTACGTCCCACGACTAAAGACTAATCCCACAAGCTGCAACTAAGAACCAGTGCAGCTAGTAAATTAAAAAAAAAATTAAATTAAAGGTGGACTAAGATGAAGTTGTTTGAAGAGCAGTTAGATCTGGGAGCCTACCTACTCCACTACACAAAGGCTGAGCAACTACCACCCTACCCCCTGAAGTTTGTTCTGCAGAAGCTGATCAGTGTACTTGAGAGTGTGGGTACCATACAAAATCATGCAGGAAGAGAGGAAGGCCGACAGTGAGGTCTACGGTGAGCAGTGAGTGCAGAGAAACTCATTCTTCTCATTCAGAGATTCAGCCATAGTAACCAACAATGGATGAAGACAGATGCCCATACAAAAGGGTCTCTCTGGGGCATCTCAGAAGAGTGGGGGAAACTACAAACTTCCAGAGAGAAAAGAACACTTCACATCAAAGGACCAGGGACCAAGAATAGCTTCAGATGTCCCCAAAGCAAGAAGTCAATAGATTAATGCCTTCTCACTTCTGAAGGGAAATAATCTTCCATGTATAATTCGATACCAGCCAAACTGTCAATCAAGTGACCTTCAGATATGCAATGGAGATACTCAGATATGCAACCCCAAGAATCTACCTTCTCTAAAGCCTTTCTCAGGAAGCTACTGCAGAGCATTTTCCAGCAAATCAAGAAAAGAAAAACCAAGAAAAGAGACCCAACTCAGAAAAAAAGCAAAGACAATCTCCAGAATGATTGTGGAGAGAAATTTTAGAATGTATTCATCCATTCAAGAAATCATTACTGAGCATCTACTATGTATCAAGCATTGCTCTGGGAGGCATAGAGGGCATCTAGTTCAGGTTGAAGAGTGGAATTCCAGAAACAGGAAGGCTGATCTCAGTTATCAGCATGATCTTTAGCACAGCACCATCTTTCTAACTTAATGACGCTACTGACAGACGTGCTCCACCAACCCAAGACAAAGACACAGCGTTCAGGAAACAAGGCGTTTAACAAAGAAAAGGGCAAAAGGATGCCAAGAATGACAGCAAACAGGAGTCTCAGGATGATAGCCACACAAGCCTGACCAGAAAGAAAGAAGGGCGCCCCCGGGAAAAAATCTGTAACAGGCCGCCTTGAATCAAAACCTTATCCTTACAGAAAATTGTCGTGAGCAGCTACTGAAAGTTATATAAGACTTAGCAATGAGTTCAAAGGAAAACAAACAGGAAAGGTGTGAGCTCTTTACCTCAGAAAAATTGAAAAGTAAGATAGAAAACCTAATTACAGTATACTTCAGTGTTTAGATGTGAGTGATATTTGCATGGGCATAATGTTGCAAATAATAAATACAGATTTAACAGAAAATGAAATATAGTTATATTGGGAAGAAAAAAGGGATGGCAATATAAAGGAGCTAAATCCTCACCTATAATGAAAGTGAAAGTCGCTTAGTCGTGTCCAACTCTTTGGGATCCACGGACTATACAGTCCATGGAATTCTCCAGGCCAGAATACAGGAGTGGGTAGCCTTTCCCTTCTCCAGGGGATCTTCCCAACTCGGGGATCGAACCCAGGTCTCTTGCATTGTAGGCAGATTTTTTTTACCAACTGAGCCACAAGGGAAGTCCAAGAATACTGGAATGGGTAGCCTATCCCTTCTCCAGGGGATCTTCCCCACCCAGGAATCGAACCAGGGTCTCTGCATTGCAGGCACATTCTTTACCAACTGAGCTATCAGGGAAGCCCTCACCTATAATAAAAGGAAGTAAAAAGGTATCTAAAATTAATCCAAAGATACAGGATCTACATATTTTTTAGGAATGTGGAGATGCATAAATTCCAGAACAGATATTTTCTACAGGGAAGAGCACAGAAGAGGGAGTTGGCAGGACAAGGCAAGGAATCACTGCATTATACTGTGGACTTTTAAAAAATTACTGGACTTTTTATTATTTTGATAAAGAAAAATTAAGTTCAAAATAAAGGAGGGATTCCCTGGCAGTTCAGTGGTTAAGAATCCTTGCTTTCATTACAGGAGGCACGGGTTCGATCCCTGGCCAGGGAACTAAGATGCCGCATGCTGCAGAGCCAAAAACTAAATAAAAATAAATGTAAATAAGCCTCTTTTTAAAATTGGAGTGTAACTGCTTTACAATGTCATTTCTGCTGTACAATAACATGAATCAGCCACACGTATGCAGGGTGGGAGGAACTGAGGGAGTATATTGACATATACACACTACCATGTGTAGAATAGATCGCTAGTGGGAAGTTACTGTACTGCACAGGGAGCTTAGCTCTGTGCTCTGTGATGACCCAGAAGGGTTGAATGGGAAGGACGTGGGAGGGAAGCTCGAGAGGAAGAGAGATAAATATATGCGCAAGCATCTCTTTTAAAAAATAAATTAAAACAAGTAATTAAAGGAAAAGGATCAGGTGCTCACAACACAATTATGTGTGCTGGTAAGTTGTAGGGAGCCAGTTGTGGGGAGGGCAGTCCCGATCTGTAGTATTTTCCAGTTTCTGTGGTGTAACTACTCCCATCCTGGCTGATTTCAAACTATGAACAGGACTCCACTGGCTCAAAAACTTCCAAAACTTTGCAACAATGGGTCAGCAGGAGCCAGTTTCAGCACACCCCTGGCCACTGCCAGCTTTCATGGTACCGCTCACAGTCAGTGTGGGGCAGGAACAGGCTGACTTGCACGTGAGAGCCAAGCCCAGAGTCAGCAGACCCGGCCCCATGGCTCCCCGTCTCAATCTCGAGCTCCCCATCACCTCATTCCATCATCTCGAACGGTCACCTGTTCTCTCAGCACCCAACCCTTCTTCACACCGTTGTCAAGGAGGACAGAAAAGCTGAGCAGGGCTTGTCTCTGAGAGACTCTGATCGTTAAGAACTCTCCTTTCTACTTGCTGATTTCACCTCAGAAAGGCCACGCCTCCCCAGGGCTTGTTTTTGCTGCCTAGGAAATGTGATCTCCAGCAATGCCTTCATTATTTTTTAAATCCCACCACAAGAAAACTACTTCAAGGTACTTTCGAGTTCTACAGAGATTTCCTAGAAAACCAGTGCATATAATAGAAAAACACACCTGAGCTCTTCTCCAAAGAAGCCCGTACCCTTCTTGACCCCTTCTTCCCTCACAGACAGGACATCCATCACCCCTTCTCCATCCCACAAGCTTCAGTCTCACTGAGCTCTCTCTGCCAGCTGGCTATGTATATCAACTCACTATCAAGGTACATGGTTCTGTGTCCTTACAGCTGGGATTGGGGTCAGCCACAGCACCTCTACATGGAAACTCCGAGACATCCTTCTTGTGTGCTCAGTCATGTCCAACTCTTTGCGACCCCATGGCCAGGTTCCTCTGTCCATGGAATTTTCCAGGCAAGAATACTTGGGTGGATTGCCATTTCCTCCTCCAGGGGATCTTCCCAACCCAGGGATTGAACCCATGTCTTCCGAATTGCAAGCAGATTCTTTACCACTGAGCCACCAATCAGCTGCTCAAGACATCCTTATACATGGGAAATTTTCCTGCATCACATTGCTGAACCTTAGAAAGCATTTCATCCAAGCCTCTCACTTCACAGACAAGGAGACAGACTCAGAGAGGGAAAAGAACTCATTCAAAGTTATATAGCTTGTTAACCACAACATTTACTGACATCTCTACCCTATAACTCTCCACATTTGCAAAAGTAAGCATGCATTACTTCAGCTGACTCTTAACAACTCTTTCATGAAGTGAGTATTACTACATTGTTTTATAGATGAGGAAATAAGCTCAAGAGAAGGTCAGTGATTTGACCCAGGTCAGCCAGTTAGAAGGTAGCAAACCCCAATCTCCAGCTCTTTCCACCACACCCATTTGTCCCAGCAGTTAACTTGGTGACAGCAAATTGAGCCCAGATCTCCTATTTCTAGAACAAAACCTCACCCTCCCCACGTTCCCTGCCCTCCTGCTCCAAAGCTCTACTCATCTCTTCTTTCTGCTCATTCTTTACAATAAGGGAGGGAGTTACCCAAACCCCTCATGCTGCTTCCATCTTAAACTGTGCTTTTCTCCAGAAGAAAACAGGTGGGAAAGAGCTGAAAGGATGGGGCGGGATGGGGGTGATTGGAGAAAGCCACTGGCTGCACTAGCAGGGCCTGGGATGTGAGGGAAAGTCAGTGGCCCCAGGGACCCTGAGGCAGCAGTGGGAGCAGGAGTAGCTGAGCCTGGAGAAGCTGATGAAGGATGTAAGTAGGAGTCAGGGGAGCTAGACACCCCCAGTCTCACAAAAGGGTGAGCGGGTGTCTTTCAAATTAACAAAAAGATTAAGACCCCCAAAGAACCTGAAGGCTCCTCGGGCTAACCCGCCTATCCCAGCTACTGAAAAGTCTGCATCTCCAGGGCTCCTGCACATCTGCTATGTGGGCAGGCACCCCTCCCCTCCCCCAGCACCTCTGTCAGAACTGGACAAACTGCTGACGAAGCAGCTCAGCGGAGGGGCTGAGGCAGGAACTTTCTAGCCTGCCTGTCCACTGGCCAGCGTGTTCTGGGCCTCCCCCATCCATGGCCTTGACCAATTAGGATACTGGTAGAGACCTAGCTGGGGAAGGGGAGTGTGCTGGGGTGGGGTGGGGTGCATGGGGGAGAAGGGTGGCTTGGGACTGAGGGAGGCTGTAGTATTCCTACCAGGAAAAGATAAGATAAGGGAATCTGGGGGAAGAGGGAGACCTTGGCCATGACGGGGGATCAGAGGGAACCTGATAGGCCCAAGTGGAGGAGAAGCGGGTGAGAGAAGCTAGAACAAACGCGCGAGAGGCACACGGTGACCTGGCCTGCCCAGCATCCAGCCCCACACAGCAGGCCCTTTCATCTGAAGCCCACAGCCCTCCTCCCAGAGGATTCCCACCCATCTCCAAAGCCTGCTGCCTTCCAGAGCAGCTGCACCTCTGCCCCTGAGCCCCTGTAAGAGGCCGCCTAGGGCATCAAGAGTGTGGGGCGCTGAGCCCAGAGCCCCT
>NW_011495077.1:2824261-2824728 GCF_000754665.1 Bison bison bison | reverse complement strand
ACCCCCACCTACCCTACCCTAAGTGTTCCAGGAGGCCCCTGACACTCTCCAGTCCCCAATACCTCATCTGTAAAATGCCAGCATTTCTCTAGCGAAGTCTCTAATGGCCCCTCCTGTCCCAGCACTCAGGCTCCGAGGCGCAGCCCAGGATTTAAGGAGACTTACATGAAGGCAGAAAGACCTGGGCCTTCCAGCCTCTGGGTGGAGAACAAAGAGATATGCTGCACAGACTACAGAAATACCAGACCTTAAGTTGCTCCCCCGATGGAGGAATAGGCTGTAAATGCGGGCCCTGGCCAGGGAGGGCTCCTGGGGGGACGCACAACGCAGAGCCTTTCTCAACACACTTGAGGGACTGAAGTGACACGCAAGAGAGGGGTGGGGCAGAAAAGAAAGAAGGAACCAGAGGGAAGGACCCAAGGCTGCAGAAGTGGAGAGGCAGGGAATGGCCCAGTACCTGCCCGCCA
>NW_011495077.1:2823913-2824161 GCF_000754665.1 Bison bison bison | reverse complement strand
TGATAAGAGGCCAGACGCTGTTTACCTTGGCTTTGCCCATGTTCTCCCTGGGTCCCTCGAGCTGCAGCCAGAAGTAGGGGGTGTCCGGGCGGCTCTGGAAAGCGTTCAGCTTGACCCTGAAGATGCGCTGCACTTGCTGCCGCTGCCGCTGCACCCGGGGCTTCGACTTGGTCTGCACCATGAACCATTCCTGCGCCGGAGGGTCGCCCCCGGACAGGAGCATGGCTGCCCCGCCCGCCCCTGGAAGA
>NW_011495077.1:2823307-2823789 GCF_000754665.1 Bison bison bison | reverse complement strand
CCCCACCCTCCCCCGCTTCACCGCCGCGCCAGCCCCTCCAGGATGAACTTTAGCTGCGTCTGCCCGGGAGCTTAAAGGGGCGCGGAGGGAGGCGGCGGGGCGGGGGAAGGCGGGGAGGGACGGGCGGGGGCGGGGGTCCTGAAAACCTCTGCCTTCCACTCAAGTCTTGGGCCCAGAGCCAGAATCCGGGGGTCAAAATTAATTTCCTTCCACATTCCCCTTTCCCCAGGGGAAGGGAGAGGAAGGAAGGGCACCCCGGTGGGGGAGAGGGGGCTTGGTTTCGGGCACCCGGCCTTTCTCTCCCTTCCTCCAGCCAGCCCTCCCGCCTCCTAGGCCTCCCAAGAGAACCGAGAGCCGCGCCCCTCCTTCCCTCGCAGGAAAGGGTTAAAGGAGAGCAGGGTGGGGAGCCTGGGAGGCTGGGGCCTGAGGAAAACTCCGGGCCGGAGACCGAGCAGGAAGGAGAGGGTAAAAGCACCGCCCCC
>NW_011495077.1:2817911-2823097 GCF_000754665.1 Bison bison bison | reverse complement strand
GGCAGGCAGCCCAGACCCTCCTGAAGCCCCCAGGGCTGGAGGGGCGGGGAGAGCGCCCGAGTTTTCGGGAGTTTTCAGACTTGCGCTGTTTATGAAAGCCTTTCTGAGCAAGTTTGAGCTAAGCCGAGAGGGGAAGCTTTAGGAAGAGAGTGAGGGTCTGGTTGCTGACAACCTCTGAGGGTTCCCTCAACCCCTGACCTGCCGCCAGTCAGCTGCTAGGCCTCGGTGGTCAGGAACCAGCCCTGGACTGGGGGGCTGCCGCCAACATCCTTCTCAGGAGGCATCAGGGGCACAAAGAACACCTTATGCAGCCCTGTGGCCTGAACAGAACCCGGCTCTGTGGAGGGCAGAGTTTGCATCCTGGGCCTCCGGGAACTTCCTTTTCCAACCCCAAACCCAGAGCCTCTGTCTGACAGGCATGAGTGTACCTATGGGGACAAAGGGCAGTGGACTTTAGGCCAGCCTTGGGACATCTGGGCTGCAGGGGCCATGGTACATTTCTGTGCAGGCAAAGAGCCAGGGGCACCCCACTGCAAGGAAGGGGCAGGGGAGAGGGGCGCACACCCAGTCCTCTGGTCTGGATTCAGCCCCTGCTGTACCACACCTCCACTCCTACTTACCCTAGGTTGGAATCCAGAAAAG
The DNA here is from genome assembly GCF_000754665.1 of Bison bison bison. Lineage (NCBI taxonomy): Eukaryota > Metazoa > Chordata > Mammalia > Artiodactyla > Bovidae > Bison > Bison bison. Next base: position 2,822,455 of record NW_011495077.1, on the reverse strand, counting down.
GGGATCTATGTCATCTCTGGCTCCGAGGCCTTCTGCTCTGCCAGGTCTGCTGTCCCTGGGCTGCCCCTCCAGAGCGCCTTGCAGCAGAAGACCCTCCAGTGAACCTGGAAGCTCCATCTTTCTCCATTCTTCCCACTTCTAACTGCTCTCCCTTTATCAGAAGAAGCGCCTGCTTCATTGTGCCTCAGTTTCTCCTCTGAAGCAAATGACAGCCGCATACCCATGCCCCACCCCTCCTTCCTTGAATAAACACTTATTTCTTGTTGCCCTCTTTCAACTGACTGTGAACTGCAGGCACAGTGACATCCTGAAGGAAAACTTTCAGGTTTAATCTTATGTTCAAAGGGGCCGTGCAGAGGGTGGGACAAGATCAAACTTAGGCATCAGGTACTTGATAAGTGGGTAAAAAGAGGGTAATTTATTTGAACTCTTGCATCTCCATTTCCCATAAAATAAGGATAATGATACCTATTAAATATTCATTAGAAGCACTGACGCTGAAGCTAAAACTCCAATACTTTGGTCAGTCAGTTCAGTCGCTCAGTCATGTCCAACTCTGCAACCCCATGAGTCACAGCACGCAGGCCTCCCTGTCCATCACCAACTCCGAGAGTTTACCCAAACTCATGTCCATTGAGTCGGTGATGCCATCCAGCCATCTCATCCTCTGTTGTCCCCTTCTTCTCCTGCCGCCAATCCCTCGCAGCATCAGGGTCTTTTCCAATGAATCAACTCTTCGCATGAGGTGGCCAAAGTATTGGAGTTTCAGTTTCAGCGACAGTCCTTCCAAAGAAATCCCAAGACTGATCTCCTTTAGAATGGACTGGTTGGATCTCCTTGCAGTCCAAGGGACTCTCAAGAGTCTTCTCCAACACCACAGCTCAAAAGCATCAATTATTTGGGGCTCAGCTTTCTTCACAGTCCAACTCTCACATCCATACATGACCACTGGAAAAAACATAGCCTTGACTAGACAGACCTTTGTTGGTAAAGTAAAGTCTCTGCTTTTTAATATGCTATCTAGGTTGGTCATAACTTTCCTTCCAAGGAGTAAGCATCTTTTAATTTCATGGCTGCAATAATCATCTGCAGTGATTTTGGAGCCCCCCAAAATAAAGTCTGACACTGTTCCACTGTTTCCCCGTCTATTTCCCATACTTTGGTCACCTGATGCAAAAAGCTGACTCATTGGAAAAGACCCTGATCCTGGTAAAGATGGAGGGCAGAAGGAGAAAGGGGCAGCAGAGAAAGAGATGGTTAGATAGCATCACTGACTTGGTGGACATGAGTTTGAGCAAATTCCAGGAGATAGTGAAGGACAGGAAAGCCTGGGTCACAAAGAGTTGGACACAGGTTAGCAACTGAGCAACAACAACCATGATACCTATGCCACGGATTGTAAATTAGATCACATGGGTACTGCACCTGGTACATGGCACTGTACCTGGCACCAAGTAGACACCCAGTTCATTTTCATTTTCCCTACCTTGATCTTGTCTCTTCTTCCACCTCACTTCTGGCCAGTACCTCATAATACCTTCCCAGAGATCCCCTCCTTCCCAGCCTTTTTTTTGGCCACCCGCCCCGCACGGCATATGAGACTTTAGCTCCCCAGCCAAGGATTGAATCTGTGCCCCCTTCAGCGGAGTGCAGAGTCTTAACCACTGAACTGCTGGGGAAGTCCCATACTATCCTTTTACAGCTCACTGCCACCACCCCTTCGCCTAGATCAGGCTCTCCCCATCCTTCCTGCAAAGCCATCCCCCACTCCTGTCTCTCCGCCTAGATGTAGCAGATTTACTTATATAGCCTGGTTCTAGTCCCAACACGATGTGCCTTTAGCAGGTAACCAAGTCCCTTGATCGCTCCAGTCCCCTCATCTAAATTCATTCATTGGGTCAAACACATTTACTCACTCAACAAATTCAACACATATTGATTGTCGTATGAGCCAGGCCCTGGGAGTATAGCATTGACTAAGAAAGATAGCTCCCTGCCCTCATGGTGAAGAAAGAAGAAAACAGCTGTGATTTCAGAGAATAAGAAATGCTCTGCTGAGAATAAGACAAGGTGTGATGGTGGAGAGTTCCCAAAGGGGTCCTCTCAGGTGAGATGATATTTCAGCTAGAGGGAGCTCAAGAGCACCAACACTGAGATGACAACTCACTAAGCTGGTCCCAATGTTTGACCTACATCTTTCTCCAACACAGGTACATTTAGTGGTTTCTTGCCTAAAATATTGGGTTAAACCTTGTTGCATTGGAAACCATCCTCCTCTAAGCCCAAATCTACCGTCTCAACCTTCTACACAAGGATCCCAGCTCAAGTGTAAGTAGAATTAGATCTGTCTAGGCATGTCTGAGAACAGGATAGCACGCCCCGCCAGGAGGCCTCAGAGGAGAAGGCTGTCTTGGTTAAAGCAGGGGCCTGCCCTGTGAGACTGGCAGAGTAATAGAATCTTTCTTATACCTCCAAGGCTCTAGTGGGAAAAGAGGCTTGTCTCTCAAATACCTCCCTGCCTAGCTCAGATCTACACCTAGCCCAGTTCCTGGGGACAGAGGGTGGGGAGCCCTGAGACCCAGTCAGCCTGCTTGGGACCTTTGTGAGGGAGTGACCAAGAGGGAAGACAGGGTTCTCTTTAACTTTGCCAGAGTGCCTGAGCGGCTTGCGTTCCTGGAAGGCTTCCTTCAGAGCAGAAATGACCTCCCAAAAATACATGGAAGATCAGCACTTAAGGTGGTTCCAAATGAGCAGGTGGAGACAAGAGCTGAGGAAACTGGGGTTAAGCAGGGGCTCCCCATGTTGGTCAGGATCTGGGTACGAAACACATGATCCCCTCAAAAGGGGAGGCTGAAGGAAGTTTTAAGAATGGGTCTTTTATGAGGATGTGGGCAGGATTAAGGAAAACCAGTAAGAGACTGGTAAGAAAACCAGTAGTACTCTAGGGCTTGTTTAGGAAAAGCAGTCAAATCCTGGAAGCCTGAAAGGGAGTAGGGGAACCAAACAACAGGCCAGAGCTGGAGCTGCCAAAGGCCACAAGATGTGACCTGTGGTCTTAGGGAAAGATGCAGAGCCACTGACAAGCTGGACTCGTGGAAGGGAGCTCCTTTCAACATCCTGCCAGTAGTCAAGCATTGGCCAAACTCCATGAAAAACCAAAGGTGGTGGGATCAAACCGGCCACTGACGTCAGCCTCCAGGACGTAGGGAAGGTTGGAGAACAGCAAGGAGGGAGACTGGGAGAGACAGAGAACAGTCAGCATACCCCGTCATCCCCTAGCAACCACAAGCTAATGAGGTCCCAGGGCACTGAATTTATACTAATCTTCCCCTCACCAGCACTCTCTTAGGAACAGGGAAGAATATCCTTGCACTCCTATTCAGAACTCAGGACTTGTGTACAAACCCCAGCTCTCTCACTGTATCAGTTTCTGAGGAGCTGCTGTTACAAATTACCCCAACTGGGAGGCTTGTTTTGCTGAAAGTTTTACTTTCTTTTTAGTTTTGAGGGATTCATTAGAAATGTTCATTACACACAATAAAAAATTTCAATATTTAATAGAGGATTATTCATTTTAATTTCAATATATAGTCATTAAAAGAAGAGAAATAGAAACAATAGAGAAAAGTAACAGCACATACATCACCAAATTATGTTGACCAACATCCAGACTTGAATAACACTGGTAGGTCCCTCATTAACAGCAATCTGGAGTCCCAAATGGGAAAAGGTCACGAGACTTCTTAGACCCTGGGGGTTAGCCAGACCCTCAAGGGCTCAAGAAAATTCTGAGACCCACTCCCTTTCTTATCTAAAGTGCCATCTGACTTGTGCTTGCTGGCAAGCATGGAATCCAGGCAGGTCAGAAGCAGGTCAGAGGCCTGATTTCCTGCTTCGGAAGCCTGAACAAGACTTCCTCCATTTTAATTTCCCTAACATGGCTTAAAACAACAGATGTGTAGTCTCTCAAAGTTCTGGAAGCTGAAAGTCCCGAAACAAAATATATAAGCTACTATATGTAACTGGTACATGAATAGACAAATTGTTCAATGGAACAGACTAAAAATCTAGAAAAGAAGAATCTAGACTACATCTCGGAATTTAGTATATAGCAAACATCCGCTGGATCATTGAAAAAGCAAGAGAGTTCCAGAAAAACATCTATTTCTGCTTTATCGACTATGCCAAAGCCTTTGACTGTATAGATCACAATAAACTGTGGAAAATTCTGAAAGAGATGGGAATACCAGAACACCTAACCTGCCTCTTGAGAAACCTATATGCAGCAACAGTTAGAACGGGACATGAAACAACAGACTGGTTCCAAATAGGAAAAGGAGTATGTCAAGGCTGTATATTGTCACCCTGCTTATTTAACTTCTATGCAGAGGACATCATGAAAAACTCTGGGCTGGAAGAAGCACAAGCTGGAATCAAGATTGCTGGGAGAAATATCAATAACCTCAGATATGCAGATGACACCACCCTTATGGCAGAAAGTGAAGAGGAACTAAAAAGCCTCTTGATGAAAGTGAAAGAGGAGA
>NW_011495077.1:2814192-2817550 GCF_000754665.1 Bison bison bison | reverse complement strand
GAAAGCTGAGCACTGAAGAATTGATGCTTTTGAGGTGTGGTGTTGGAGAAGACTCTTGAGAGTCCCTTGGACTGCAAGGAGATCCAACCAGTCCATTCTGAAGGAGATCAGCCCTGGAATTTCTTTGGAAGGAATGATGCTAAAGCTGAAACTCCAGTACTTTGGCCACCTCATGAGAACAGTTGACTCATTGGAAAAGACTCTGATGCTGGGAGGGATTGGGGGCAGGAGGAAGGGGACGACAGAGGATGAGATAGCTGGATGGCATCACCGACTCGATGGACGTGAGTTTGAGTGAACTCCGGGAGTTGGTAATGGACAGGGAGGCCTGGCGTGCTGCAGTTCATGGGGTTGCAAAGAGTTGGACACGACTGAGAAACTGAACTGAACTGAAAGACAGCCTCTGAGTCAGTGGAGATACCGTGGATTTTTTAACAAATAATCTTGAGACAATGAGATAGCCTTCTGAGATAAAACAAAACCACACTTCATACAACAAAACAAATTCCTGAAGAATCAAATATTTAAATATCAAAATGACATTGACTTCCCCAGTGGTCCACTGGTTAAGACTCTGCCTGCCAATGCAGGGAACATGGTTTAATCCCTAGTCCAGGAAGATTTCACACGTCACGGGGTAACTAAGCCCATGGGCAATGACTGCTGAGGCCCGCATGCCTAGAGCCCACATACCACAACATGAGAAGCCACTGCAGTGACGAGCCAGAGCACTGCATCCAGAGAGTCGCCCCTGCTTGCCACAGCTACAGAAAGCCCTCATGCAGCATCAAAGTGCCATGCAGCCAAAATAAAGAAACAAAACTTTAAAAATAATGTCATGAAAATATTACAACAAACTAAGGGAGAATTTTTGTTGTTGTTGTTGTTATATTTGGGAGAAGCATGACTTTCTAAGAATGACACCACAGCAGAAGCCATTAAAAATTGTTTAATGCATTCAGTTACATAAATATAGAATTTTTTCCCATAGGAAAGTAAATACCCTAATCAGAGTCAACAGACAACATGAAAAGCTGGAAAAACATATTTGCCAATTATGTCGCAGACCAAGACCTAGTTTCCTTGGTATTTAAACAGATCTTACAAATCAATAAGAAAAAGTCTAACTCAACAGAAAAATGAACAAAGGCCGTAAAAAGTCCACAAAAGAGGAAATATAAATTGGTCCTTAAACATATTAAAAAGATGCTCCTCTTCACTCCAAATAAGAGAAGTGCAAATTAAAACCACAACCAGACAGCATTTTTTTGTCTACTAAGTGGCAAGGATCAGCAATGCTTGTTAATACACGGGGTCAGCCACTTTTGTATCCTGCTGGTATGTCCTCACAGACTCCAAAGATAGCAATTGGTAATATCCATCAACTGACGGTGTTTTAACTGCATATATTCTGTGTCCCACCAACTGCACTCTAAGATAGTATTTTACAAATATATTCTCACATGTGCTTTAAAAATATATATGACCAAAGATATTCTTTGCAGCATCGTTTGTTATGGCAGATTGGAAAAAATCTAATGTGGACTCACACAATGAAATATTATCATTCAAAAAAAAGTGGAGAGTAGAATTAAGGTCAAAATGCAAAAGTAGGAGGTCAAGAGATACCTGGAGTAACATGCAAATTTGGCATTGGAATACAAAACGAAGCAGGTCAAAGGCTAACATGGTTTTGCCAAGAGAATGCACCAGTCATAGCAAATACCCTCTTCCAACAGCACAAGAGAAGACTCTACAAATTGACATCACCAGATGGTCGATACTGAAATCAGATTGATTATATTCTTTGCAGCCAAAGATGGAGAAGCTCTATACAGTCAGCAAAAACAAGACTGGGAGCTGACTGTGGCTCAGATCATGAACTCCTTATTGCCAAATTCAGACTTAAATTGAAGAAAGAAGGGAAAACCACTAGACCATTCAGGTATGACTTAAATCAAATACCTTATGATTATACAGTGGAAGTGACAGATTCAAGGGATTAGCTCCAATAGACAGAATGCCTGAAGAACTATGGACAGAGGTTCCTGACGTACAGGAGGCAGTGATCAAGACCATTCCCAAGAAAAAGAAATGCAAAAAGGCAAAATGGATGTTTGAGGAGACCTTACAAATAGCTGAGAAAAGAAAAGACACAAAAGGCAAAGGAGAAAAGGAAAAATATACCCATTTGAATGCAGAGTTCCAAAGAATAGCAAGGAGAGATAAGAAAGCCTTCCTCAGTGATCAATGCAAAGAAATAGAGGAAAACAATAGAATGGGAAAGACTGGAGATGTCTTCAAGAAAATTAGAGATACCAAGGGAACATTTCATGCAAAGATGGGCTCAATAAAGGACAGAAATGGTATGGAACTAACAGAAGCAGAAGATATTAAGAAGAGGTGGCAAGAATACACAGAAGAACTATACAGAAAAGATCTTCATGACCCAGATAACCACAATGGTGTGATCACTGACCTAGAGCCAGACATCCTGGAATTTGAAATCAAGTGGGCCTTAGGAAGCATCACTACGAACAAAGCTAGTTGGAATTCCAGTTGAGCTCTTTCAAATCCTGAAAGATGATGCTGTGAAAGTGCTGCACTCAATATGCCAGCAAATTTGGAAAACTCAGCAGCGGCCACAGGACTGGAAGAAGTCTGTTTTCATTCCAATCCCTAAGAAAGGCAATGCCAAAGAATGCTCAAACTACCACACAATTGCACTCATCTCACATGCTAGTAAAGTAATGCTCAAAATTCTCCAAGCCAGGCTTCAACAATATGTGAAAAGTGAACTTCCAGATGTTCAAACTGGATTTAGAAAAGGCAGAGGAACCAGAGTTCAAATTGCCAACATCCATTGGATCATCGAAAAAGCAAGAGAGTTCCAGAAAAACATGTATTTCTGTTTTATTGACGATGCCAAAGCCTTTGACTGTGTGGATCACAACAAACTGTGGAAAATTCTTCAAGAAATGGGAATACCAGGCCACCTGACCTGCCTCTGGAGAAATCTGTATACAGGTCAAGAAGTAACAGAACTAGACGTGGAACAACAAACTGGTTCCAATTAGGAAAGGAGTACGTCAAGGCTGTATATTGTCACCCTGCTTATTTAACTTATATGCAGAATACATCATTAGAAATGCTGGGCTGGATGAAACACAAGCTGGAATCAAGATTGCTGGGAGAAATATCAATAACCTCAGATATGCAGATGACACCACCCTTATGGCAGAAAGTGAAGAGGAACTAAAAAGCCTCTTGATGAAAGTGAAAGAGGAGAATGAAAAAGTTGGCTTAAAACTCAACATTCAGAAAACTAAGATCATGGCATCTGTTCCCATCACTTCAT
>NW_011495077.1:2810368-2814092 GCF_000754665.1 Bison bison bison | reverse complement strand
CTTTATTTTGGGGGCTCCAAAATCACTGCTGATGGTGACTGCAGCCATGAAATTAAAAGACGCTTATTCCTTGGAAGGAAAGTTATGACCAACCTAGACAGCATATTCAAAAGCAGAGACATTACTTTGCCAACAAAGGTTCGTCTAGTCAAGGCTATGGTTTTTCCTGTGGTCATGTATGGATGTGAGAGTTGGACTATAAATAAAGCTGAGCACTGAAGAATTGATGCTTTTGAACCGTGGTGTTGGAGAAGACTCTTGAGAGTCTCTTGGACTGCAAGGAGATCCAACCAGTCCATCCTAAAGGAAATCAGTCCTGAATATCCATTGGAAGGCCTGATGCTGAAGCTAAAACCCCAATACTTTGGCCACCTGATGCGAAGAACTGACTCACTGGAAAAGACCCTGATGCTGAGAAAGATTGAAGGCAAGAGGAGCAGGGGACAACAGAGGATGAGACGGTTGGATGGCATCACCAACTCTATGGACATGGGTTTGAGTAAACCCCAGGAGTTGGTGATGGACAAGGAAGCCTGGCCTCCTGCAGCCCATGGGGTTGCAAAGAGTTGGACCCAACTGAGCGACTGAACTGAACTGAACTGAGAATTAAGGTCCTCTATTTGTCCTAATATGGAACTATGTCCAAGACATCTGAGGATGAACTTTATAAAGCCAAGTTCAAGGGAAGGAGGGCTGAGGGTACCTTCAGATGCTGGCTGCCCCAATCCATCCGCCAGTACCCACACCCAAAGTTTCATTCACTGTGTCCCCAAGGGAGCTGAGGCTTCTGGGCTCTTCCCTCACATAGGCCACTGCTAAGGCCCTGGGACAGGCCCTGGCCAGGTGTGCTCAGGTCTTGTATTTTTGTAAAATCTGCAAAAGATATTTAAACCCCAATTGATAAGACCGCTGCGTCTTTCCTTTCACACTCCCCTCTGTCACACCTGGTGACACCTTGTGTCAGGTGGCATCAGGGCAGCCAAGTGCGTTTGGGGTTCCTGGCCAGGCGGAAGGTGGGTTGGAGACACATTAATTACAGGTTGGTGGTATGGGTTTATATGGCCTAGAGTAACTTCCCCCACAGAACCAAGTTATTGCTTGGGGTCCCTGTGTCGAAATGGCTTCCAGAAATATTCCTGTTGCCCACTGTATCACCACATCCGGGCTGGTCACACCAAGTTGTAGGTCACATGAACTGCACAGCAGTCAGTAAGGATTTTTAAATACCGTGGTATTTTTCTGGATGTTACAGTGTTCGTGACATTTATGCTTTTCTTAACGTGTAATTTAGTTTGATTTTTCTATGCTTTATACCAAAAATAATAAACAAAATGCCAAATCCCTTGCTATCCTCTATCTTTGGGGGAAAAAAATTGTCTACTGTCTGAAATGTCCCTTCTATTGGCTTAGAAGTCTCAGGAGTCCAGCTAGCCTGATACTATCTGTTTGGACTCCCCCAAAAGGAAACTTTTATTGGTAGGAAACCCCTGTCCTCTATCTGATAATGGCCCTTTGTCTCTTCTACGGAGTTACCAAAGCCAAGTTTCTCATACCTAGAGCATTTGCTCCCTGTCTCTCCCCAGTTGTAAGACAAATTAACAAACTGTTTCCTGTGTTTCACTGCTGGCAAACATTCACGTAATACAGCCTTTCAGCGGGTGTTGGCATTTCTGTAGGACAGATTCCTAGAAATAGAATTGCTGTGTTAAAGGCTGTGCATGCTTAGGTTGTTCTCCAGAATTATGGTGCTCTCAGACCATGGAAAATTATATGGCCAATAAAAATAATGAGGGAGATGATTGACCAGTTCCCAAAGTTGGGGGAGCAGGGGACAGGCTGCAAAACAAGACATAGAACTTGATTTTAAAATGAGGGCAGTGGGGGTGGGTAGGCAGTGTTGGAAGAGAGTTCCACTTTCTGCTTGAGTCCTCTACATTTTAAAAATATTTTTTCATGAACAAGTATAGGCTCCCCAGGTGGCTCAGTGGTAAAGAATCTTCCTGCAATGTGGGAGTGTTGCAAGTCAAAGTGTTAGTTGCTCAGTCGTGTCCAACTCTTTTCCATGCCTTAAACTGTCGCCCTCCAGGCTCCTCTGTCCCTGAAACTCTCCAGGCAAGAATACTGGAGTGGGCTGCCATTCCGTTCTCCAGGGGATCTTCCTGACCCAGGGATCAAACCCAAGTCTCCTGCATTGCAGGCAGATTCTTTACCATCTGAGCCACCAAGGAAGCCCTGGGTTTAATCCCTGGATTGGGAAGATCCCCTGGAGAAAGAAATGGCAACCCACTCCAGTATTCTTGCCTGGGAAATCCCACAGACAGAGGAGCCTGGTGGACTACATATAGTCCATGGGGTTGCAAACAGTTAGACACGACTGAGCATGCACACACTGCCTTTAGAGTTTTTAATACTAACAGGAAGGAGGCATAGCTGATATTATACAAATACATCACTACTTAAAGAATAGATTCCATCTGTTATTGAGAATTTTCTCAGTGACATCTCTCTTGAACTCATTCCTGAAACAAAGACCAGCTTTAGGGTTTTAGGATTATTGTTTATCTTGGCTCAAGCTGGCAAAGAGAGTCTCTGTCCCCGACATCATTCCAGATAGGGCCATTTCTGCCTGCCTCAGTCCTGGCAGATTTCCAGCCCTCCCTAGAACAAGCCTGGGGCGGGGCTGACGAGGATCCGCTCCCTGGTTTCCCAGGGCCACCCGTGGACCCCTCCCACGTTTTCCTTGTATTTATGGCCATGAAACACTGGTGCACTTTGGGTAATTGTTGCAAAACACCAAGACCAGCAATATTTCAGAGCTCTGTGGGTGTGGGGCTGGGGCTTTGAGGCTGGGTGGAAGGATTTTTAGGGTGAGTAGCTATGGAGAGGCTGGAGGTCTGGTGGGGGAAACAGCACACTGGGTCCTGGGGCAAATGCGGACTTCCTGAAGGCCACTGATGGTGGGGGGCCCAGCTGCCCAAGCGGGGCTCCAGAGGTCAGAGGCCAGCACAAGTCAAACAAAGCAGGACAGGCTGTGGGGAGCTTTGGAGCAGGATCTCTAACAAGGCTATGACTAATTAAGGCTACTCCAAAGCTATGTCCACCTCCTGCTCCCTGGCCTCTCCCATCCAGCCTGTCATCAAGTCTGGTAGATGGATTTCTCTTCAACCAGTAAGTAGTGAGTGCCCGCTGTGTGCCAAACGGTGGTCTAAGTACGAGAGGTGCATCAGTGATCATGGTCCCTGCTCTCATGGAGCCTATCTCTAGCACTGAACAAAAAGGACGACTTAAGTATTTCATTGTAATTGTATTAAGCGTTATGAAAGAAAGGAATTCTGTAAGTCCTGCAATTTCTTTAAGACATTAACTTTATTTGCCTGTGTTTCCTAAACTGACCTCAGAAATTAACACTCCCCCTTATGTTGAACACAGAGACTTTATTTTTAGAGTAGTTTTAGGTTCTTAGCAAAGTCGAGTGGAAAGTGCTGTACGGAGTTCCCGTATGCCTCCTCCACTCACATATGTGCCACTTTCAACATCCCACATCCGTGTGGTGCTTTTGTAACAATAGATGAATCAACACGGACACTTCAGTGCCAACCAAGGTCCACAGTTTACATTAGGGCCGCATTAGGGCCCTATTTAAAATTGTATGTATACAATTACGTGATAACACTGAGACTCAGAGCTGCAGGCGGTAGGGAGCCTACAAGCTTTCTAAAAAGGA
>NW_011495077.1:2807743-2810268 GCF_000754665.1 Bison bison bison | reverse complement strand
AAAGGAAGTGGCATGCTTACATTAGTGTTCTGCAAACAATTCATTCACTGCTTCTTCTTATCTGACCCATGAATGTGCCCTTATCTTCTGATATTTATTTGGTTTAGATGCCACAGACACCATTTGCCCAGGCTGTGGAAGTGACCTTTATACTCGTCTGCCAGTCACCAGATGGTCCCACCACTTTCACCCCTGATTTGACTCGGAATCCAGATCTGCAGGTTACAGAAGAATGCCACTTTCTCTGTGGCATGAGTTTGCTCAGACATTTACAGTAACTCCTACCAATGGTTTTCCAATATTCTTATCCATGGAACCCATTTGGTGATGGCAGCAGAATATAATGATTAAAAGCATAGGCTCTGATATTTGTAGTCCAGAGATGACATCCTAGCTCTAAGAATCCCAAATTCGTCTTTAAAGAGACGATGATAATACTGCTTGTCAAGGAGATGGGAGATTATGGGGCTTTAAAGAGACGATGATAATACTGCTTGTCAAGGAGATGGGAGATTATGGGGCTTTAAAGGAGATAAAACACATAAGGTACTTGCATGCATGCTGAGTCCCTTGAGTCGTGTCTGACTCTGTGACCCTGTGGACTTGTGGCTCACTAGGCTCTTCTGTCCATGGGATTCTTCAGGCAAGAATACTGGAGTGGGTTCCCACACGCTTTTCCAGGGGCTCTTCCCCACCCAAGGACTGAACCTGTGTCTCTAACATCTTTTGCATTGGCAGGCAGTTTCTTTACCGCTAGGGCCACCTGGGAAGTCCAAAGTGCTTACTAGCATGTATAGTAAATATTTGACAATCATTAGCTCTTAGTGGTTTTGTTAATACTACTTCTCATAGTAAATCTTAAAGGAAGTCTAAAATATGAGATATAAAAATCAGTGCATATTATCTGAACATTATGATTCTACCCAGCTTACAGGACTAATCACTCAGCCCAATCTGATGTCCTTCCACCCCCAAATGCACTGTTCACCTTCACAACATTCATACAATACTGATCATCCACTTTGCACAAAGATGACACAGACTCTGAATTTTTGTCCATGCTATTCTTTCACTTCCTCTACCCGTCAAAACCTTATCTGAAGTCTGAGGTCCCAATCAAATACAACTTCCCACTTCCTTCTGAAGGCTTCCCTGGTGGCTCAGATGGTAAAGAATCTGCTTGCAATATGGGAGACCTAGGTTCGATCCCTGGGTCGGGAAGATTCCCTGGAGGAGGGCGTGACAACCCACTCCAGTATTCTTGCCTGGAGAATCCCCATGGACAGAGGAGACCGGCAGGCTAAAGTCCATCGGGTCTCAAAGAGTCAGGCACGACTGAGCGACTAAGCACAGCAGAGCAATGAACAATGAAGCCAGAGCAAATTTTTGTGACAGCGTCACATTTCGGAGAACAAGAGATCACCCTCTTGTTCTACTCTCTTGTACTACAACTTCAGGGAAACAATGCGGAGTCTTGATGGAGGCAGGAAATGGAACATAGCCAGAGCCACTCAAAATAGAGTGACCCCCAAATCAGGTGAGGCAGTAGCCAGTGGGGTGCTAAGTTGGAAGTGCTAACATTTTCAGAATGGAGAAAATAATACCAAAACAACTTAAAATGGCATTGGAGTTTAGCCTCTTTCGCCTTGGAAAAACCTTTCACGCTCTGTATCTTCACTCGTGTTAGGGGTGATAAGATGCTTCAGCACCTGGTTGAATCTAAGTGGTATGGCTTTGTAGCTTTCTTCCTCTGCCTGTTGCCACCATGAGGGATAAGGGATGAAGAAGACTTCTCTGAGACTGAGCAACATCCTTAAAGGACCTAAGAATGGATGTGGAGGGGGCACAGTGAAGGTTCAAAGCAAGTTCTGCCCCTTGTCTCTACAAACACCCAGCCTGTTTACCCATCCCCACTCCACCCAATCAGGGAAGGACTGGGGGGTTGGGGGCAGGGCTTGGACACCCTGTATTTTATCTAGCAACCTTGAGAAGGAAGGTCACCTTCTGTAGCCTCCTCTGCACTCTGCCATTTGTTACATAAAGCTCTTCTTGTTGTTGCTGTTCAGTTGCTCAGTCGCGTCCAACTCTTTGTGACCCCATGGACTGCAGCACGCCAGGCTTCCCTGTCCTTCACCATCTCCTGGAGCTTGCTCCAACTCATGTCCATTGAGTTGGTGATGCCATCCAACCATCTCATCCTCTGTCATCCCCTTGTCCTCCTGCCTTCAATCTTTCCCAGCATCAGGGTCTTTTCTAATGAGTCAACTCTTCACATCACGTGGCCGAAGTATTGGAGTTTCAGCTTCAGCATCAGGCCTTCCAATGAATATTCAGGGTTGATTTCCTTTAGGATTGACTGGTTTGATCTCCTTGCAGTCCACAGGACTCTCAAGAGTCTTCTCCAATACCACAGTTCAAAGCATCAATTCTTTGGTGCTCAGCCTTCTATATGGTCCAACTCTCACATCCATACATGACTACTGGAAAAACCATAGCTTTGACTATACAGACATTTGTCGGCAAGG
>NW_011495077.1:2795155-2807643 GCF_000754665.1 Bison bison bison | reverse complement strand
GGTAGTATCTCTGTATTTTAATATGCTGTCTAGGTTGGTCATAGTTTTTCTTCCAAGGAGCAAGCATCTTTTAATTTCATGGCTGTAGTCACCATCTGCAGTGATTTTTGAGCCCAAGAAAATAAAGTCTGTGACTGTTTCCACTGTTTCCCCATCTATATGCCAAGAAGTGATGGGACCAGATGCCATGATCTTCGTTTTTTGAATGTTGAGTTTTAAGCCAGCTTTTTCACTCTTCTCTTTCACTTTCATCAAGAGGCTCTTTAGTTCTTCTTCTCTTTCTGCCATAAGGGTGGTGTCATCTGCATGTCTAAACTTATTGATATTTCTCCCAGCAATCTTGATTCCAGCTTGTGTTTCATCCAGCCTAGCATTTCTCATGATAAACTCTACATATAAGTTAAATAAGCAGGGTGACAATATACAGCCTTGTCATACTCCTTTCTCAGTTTGGAACCAGTCAGTTGTTCCATGTCCAGTTCCAACTGTTGCTTCTTGACCTGCATACAGGTTTCTCAGGAGGCAGGTGAGATGGTCTGGTATTCCCATCATACCATAAAACTCTAGCACATTGGAATTGGAAGCAATCTCAGATACAGTTTGGACCAGCCCAACCTCTGCATTTCACTACTTAAAAAATGAGTGATATCCAAATGGGAGCATGAACCCCAGGGCCTTTGATTCCAAGTCTAAAGTTCAGTATCCGGACTGTCTGTCTGCCTCATGTGAAGGCAATCCCGCATGTTTACTTTTCATGTGATTTCACCCATGTGATAAGGAACCGGCTGCAGTATCGTGGAAAACATTGCTGGACCTGGAGTTACAAGCTAACCTGCGAACCCCAGCTCTGTCCCTGAGGAGCTGTGTGACACTCGACATTACTTAAGCCTCCTGTGTCTCAGTTTCCTCATCTATGAAATGGGAAATAGTAATAGAACAACTTCCTAGGATTGTTGGGAGAGGATTAAATGAGGTGGGCTTTTTGAGGGTTTGGTGAGATGCTTGGAGCAGAGTGAGCCTTCCCCAGATGTTATCTACTTCTGTTGCTGCTGTTCTTGGTACATATTTCTGAACCTTGGTTGCAGCAAGCATGGAGTTAAAACACATAATGTATGCTCCTAACACGCATCACAAAAATGGCAGCTTTTATTATTCACTGTGCAAGGAGAGACGGAGTTATAAACATTGACTCTGCTCTTTAGGACCTTACAATCTAGTAGGAGAAAACAGGGAAAGCTCTCTTAAAAGAATACAATTAACAGGCAAATCTATGATTCCTAGGGGCCACATGACTGTAAATTCTTAGAAAGGGGAATTGATCTTCAAGGGATGGTCTGAGAAACCAAAGAAAATGATATAGCATGGGACGTTCATAGAACAGCAAAAAGGTCTTGCTTTTTCTAACCTTCCTCCTCCCATCTGCCCACCCCACCCTCCCCCTTGTTACTGCTGCCCCCTGGTGTCTATCCCCTTCCTAGCGCGCCTGGGCGCTGTTCCCTTGTTCACTAGGAGGAAGGGGCCACCACCTGCCCAGGGCACAGCCAAGTGGGACAGAATATCGGCTAGGTCCTGCTGGGAAGGAAATGAAAAAAGTCAAAGTATTAGCTGCGCAGTCGTGTCCGACTCTTTACGACCCTATGGACTATAGCCTTGTCCACGGAATTCCCCAGGCAAGAATACTAGAGTGGGTAGCCATTCCCTTCGCCAGGGGATCTTCCCTACCCAGGGATCAAACCTGGGTCTCAGACGCTTCACCATCTGAGCCACCAGGGAAACCCACTGGGAAGGAAGGGATCTCTTTTCTTCAGGTTCTCCAGCCTGGACAAGGACACAAACAGCAACTGCCTAGATGGAGGGGAGGGAAGAAACCAGGCATTTATGGTTCGCTGGAGAGTGCATCCAAAGTGCCTGGGACACATCCAGTGGCTTCGAGACCTGGGAGCAGCAGACAAAGGGGCCGAATCTCCAAAAGGGAGACAATTGTGACACGTGAGAACAGGTTGCCCCTCCCCCTCCTAGAGCTTCAGCTTCACTCCCTCATTGGCGTCAGTGTGTAAACATGCTTGTTTTTCCTTATAACAAAGATAAACATCTCAACCCTTTTCAAGATTCACAGTTATATATTTTGTAGAATGCTTGCCAACTTGGGCTTGTTTGGTGCTTTCTTATGAATAGACTGAGGTTATGGGTTTGGAGAAAGAATATCATGGAGGTTATATGAGATTCTTAATGTATCATATCAGGGACCCCCTGATATCGAATGACTTATTGCTGGTGATGTTAACCTTGATTGCTTGGTTAGGGTGGTATTTGGCTGGTTTCTCTACTGTGAAGTTTTTAATTTTTCCCTTTCCATACTCCATTTGTTAGAAGCAAGTCACTAAGTCCAGACCATGTTCAAGGCAAGAGTTATTAAGCTCCAACTTCTAGAGCAAGGGACAGTACATTAAAACCCTCACAGTAATTAGTAGGGCTAATTTTGGAGCAGATACTTTGAGGCTTTACAAATATCCTGGTCTCCCTGAAAGTTTTACCTACAGATTTTAGCACTCATCAATGGATCTTGCCTATAGCAAGATGGTCTAATGGTGATTTCCTATTTCCCTTATTCCTTCTACACATATTAAGAGAAATTTTTTCTGAAAAGATTATCCCTTCTCTCATTTATTCAGTCATTTATTTGTAGCAGTGTGGACTTACAGAGATTTATTATTTGAATTATAATCTAATATTATCATTACTTTTTACATTGCTCAAATTGTTTCAGCTCTGGCCACTGGAACGTCATTTGAGTTGGCTCTTGTGTCTTTTGAATAGGTGCCTTGCCTTTTTGGCACTTACTTTCTGGAAATGTACATTGCTCCAGAATTACGTCGTATTTTCCCTGTTCCAGTTCTAGAATTAGCCATTTTTCCAAAGAACCCTGGTTCCTTTTATTGGAGAATGGTATTTAGAAGCCAAAAGCTAGATGCTAGGTGTCTCCATTGCTAATGAGTGCCACTCATTTTAGGCTTTCCTAGCAGACAAAGCTTCCAGAGAAGGCAATGGCACCCCACTCCAGTACTCTTGCCTGGAAAATCTCATGGATGGAGGAGCCTGGTGGGCTGCAGTCCATGGGGTCGCTAAGAGTCCACGACTGAACGATTTCACTTTCACTTTTCACTTTCATGCATTGGAGAAGGAAATGGCAACCCACTCCAGTGTTCTTGCCTGGAGAATCCCAGGGACGGGGGAGCCTGGTGGGCTGCCGTCTATGGGGTCACACAGAGTCGGATACGACTGAAGTGACAGCAGCAGCAGCAGCAGCAGACAAAGCTAACAAATATATGTATGTATATTAACCCCTATATACACACAATATCTATATTTATCTCTGCATCTATTTGTGTGTTTATGTGTGTGTAATATGTACATATATATCATAGAGATACCTATGGATTATTGGTCTATGTAGATATTTATATAGCTCTATTATATATATTCTGTAACATGTATAATATTATGTTAATAGACATAGACATAGATATCTGTAAAGTGAGAATGAGTTCATTCTGATATCTCCAACTTGAATCCAGCACCACAAAGTTTATTCTGGCCTTCCACTCCCCACATCAACCTAACCACCCCCTTCTTTCCCTGACAGTAGAAACCCTATCTCACTACAATTTATTTACTTACTGTTCAACACTAGTATACAGGTTAAGTAGTATCAGAATTGTTAACCTGTGACCCTTTTACCAGCTATAACCTTTATGTATGATTCCTTTTGTCTTACAGTATCCAGTCAAAACACTGTTTTCCAAAACTACCTGTTTTAGCTCCTCCCCCACATTTTCCGTTTATATTCATAATACAGTTAGATTCATATATTACATTTTGCATTCTATTTAGGATTGAATGACTTTTAAAAGTTTTGATTACAATTAAGTTCTGTCTTTGTAGAGTTCTATAGATCTCGACATAGAAAAGTGGCATAGAGTCATGTGTTCAGCATCATGATAATCACCCAAAACAGTTCCATCACACTGAAAATTCCCATGTGTGATCCCTTTGCAATCAACAACACCTTGTTCTCTAAGTATTCCCCCTGCAACCACTGATCTGTTTTCTATCATTTTGCCTCTTCCAGAGTGTCATGTAAATAGAATCACACAAAATGTAGCCACTTGAGTCTGGCTCCTTTCACTTAGCAAAGTGCATTTAATGCTTATGTATATCGTTGCATGAATCAATAGTTCATTGATTTTTACTGCCGAGTAGTATTCCACTGTACGGGGCTTCCCAGGCAGTGCTAGTGATAAAGAACCTGCCTCAATGCAGGAGATGTAAAAGACACAGGTTCAGTCCCTGGGTCAGGAAGATCCCCTGGAGGAGGGCATGGCAACCCACTGCAGTATTCTTGCCTGGAGAATCCCATGGACAGAGGAGCCTGACAGGCTGCAGTCCACAGAGTCACACAGAGTTGGACATGACTGAAGTGACTTAGCACATACGCATGCATTCCACCACATGGACATACTACACTTCATCTGTTTACCCACTGAAGAACATCTTGGTTGTTTCCAGTTTGGGTTGTTAATGAATAAAGCTGCTATACACATTTGGGAACAGATTTTTGTATGAACATATTATTTTATTTACCAGGGTCAATATGTAGGGAAGAGATTGCTGGTGGTATTGCATGGCAAGTCTATGCTTAATCTTATAAAGAATACCCACACTATTATGTCTTTAAGTCTTGTATAGTCAAGAGGTTCCTTCCCCATATCCTTTTTTTCCCTTTTCTTTTCTTGAAATGTTTTGTGGAATCCACTAGACAATGATGCCATTAAAACCATCTTCCAAAAATATACCAAACCCCTGCATACTTCCCAAACTGCGTCTGGAGTTTCCAGGAGGTATGTGAGATGTTAATCCTCTGCAGCCTTCTTCCGGACACTTACCAGGTCTGGCAAGGGGTGCTCCAAGCAGAGCCCAAACCCACCTGGAAGCCTGCCCAGGGTGCCCTCCCCACATGCCTTAGAAGTCCAGACATCCAGCCAGAGAAGGCGACTCGAAAGTTCTAGGGCAGCTCATCCTGCACCAAAGCTCCAGGCTGCCCGGAGACCATCTCAGATTGTCCAGGGAGCAAGACAGAGTCGGGTGAGGGGAGTGGTAAGCTGCAACGGCAAGAATGTGTGTGCCTTTCCCCTCCCCCAGCACACCTTTCCAGGTGACCTTCCACCCAGAGTAGGCCAGACTAGATCTGTGAGAAGGGGGCAGGGAGCTGTTTTAGAGCCTGAAGTGGGAAGGAATGACCCTTAGTTGACAAGCAACTCTAGTTCTCAAACTTCCTTGTCCTGGAGAATCACCTAGGGTACTGTTTAAAATGCTGAAACTCAGGCCTGCCCCCAGAGAATACAACAGAGCAGGTCAGGGGTTGCCTAGGAATCTGTATGAAGAACAAAAATGAAAAAATAAATAAATAAAGCCAAAAACCCTCCCTAATGACTCAAACACAAGTGATCCTCAGACCACACTTCGAGAAACCCTGGCCAAGAAAATGTTTTCTGGCACCAACCGAAGATCCACCCCCCTTCTCCTCTCTCCCCCAACTCCAGCCTCAGGGAGTTGGATGTCTTAGGAACCTGGGAAGAGACAATGACCCTGGGAGCTGACCTACTTTAGGATTCTAATGGGAAGAGGGGTTAGGCCTTTAAATTGTGGGCCCAGAGGGCAGAACAGTGCCCTGGCAGAGCAGTCACAAGGAAGCAGATGAAGAACTGTAAGGCAAATCTACTGTACCAATCCCAACCTGTTGCTGTCGTGATTTACTCACTAAGTCGTGTCTCTTTGCAACCCCATGAACTGCAGCACACCAGACTTCCCTGTCCTTCACCATCTCCTGGAATTTGCTCAGATTCATGTGTATTGAGTCAGTGATGCTATCTAACCATCTCATCCTCTGCCACCCTCTTCTCCTTTTTGCCTTCAATCTTTCCCAGCATCAGGGTTTTTTCCAACTCATTGGAAAAGTATTGAAGTTTTAGCTTCAGCATCAGCCCTTCCAATGAGTATTCAGGGTTGATTTCCTTTAGGATTGGCTGCTTTGATCTCCTTGCTGTCCAAGGGACTCTCAAGAGTGTTCTCCAGCACCACAGTTCAAAAGCATCAGTTCTTCAGTGCTCAGCCTTCTTTATGGTCCAACTTGCACATCCATACATGACTACTGGAAAGCCTAAGCCCAATCATCTAGTGGGAAAGCGCCCTTTACCTTTGGATAGGTTTCCCACTATGGCTACAAAGCCCCTCAGAATCCAGCTGCTGCTTCCCCCTAGTTCTTACTCATGGCGCCCCATTTCTAGAACTTCACCAGTTCTATGAGTGTGCCAAGGCCCTGATTTGTGGGCCCTCCCTCCAGATATAGTCCATTTGGGGGTAGTGCCTGGGCCTGCCCTTGCCCCACTCTCAGCCCAGTCAACCCCCAGGTCATGCTTCAGATCTCGGTCTAGAAGTCAACCCCAAAGTTCCCTCTGACCCCCACAGCTGGATGGAGCATCCCTACTCTCTGTATCCCATATTAAAATTATTTATTGCCCCCTACCCATCTGACATACTGTCTGTATAAAACACCTTTACTGAGTTGAATTGTTGAGTTATAACGCACTGTTTTTAATCTGTCACCCCATGAGGCCACGGGGTCCTCCAGGACCCACTAGCTGGCATTTAGTAGCTGCTCAATAAATGCCTGGCAGTGAATGAATGGCAGTGCCCTGGCAGAGAGTAAAACAGTCTGCCTGGGGAGGCAATGAGCCCTCATCACTAAAGCCTTTCATTCACACAGGCTGATGCATCCCCTGTCAGATCTCGCAGGGGGAGTTGAAGAGTGCTGGCTAGGACATGTGCGCCCTGGGTCCCTCCTGCCATGGGAGCACTGGGTGACCACACTAGCCCTGCTGGAGGATACCTTTGAGGAGCAGCCACGCCCCAGCGAGCCAATCACCTGATGTCAGTCTGGTTCGCAGCAGTTTGTGTTCAGGAAGATAAAGCAAATTCATTGCAAATCAGCAATGACCAGACCAGAGGTCACCCTGGTTCTCTTGTCCTCCATTCCAGAGCCAGCTTCTGTCACACCCACTCCTGAATACATGGGGACTTGCCAAGCCTGTCTGGACACACTGGACACAGAGAGGCCCCACCAGCCTTGAGGCAAGGCAAGTTCCTAATACCTGAATATCTCTGGGCCGTGGCCCCTGCTGTGTGCCAGGCTCTCCCCAACCCACTGGGACTTGGGCCCCCTAGGCTGTGAAGACAGGGGGCCATCCAGCTTTCCCAGGCTGGGCTTGTCAGTGGTGATAGCTGCACATATAGAGCGGGCCGGAGTTCAGGCAAAGCCAGGGCTCCCAGGGAGCTGCTTAGCTTCCTTCAATCTACCTCTGAAGCATAGATCTTTCCCAAATGTCTTCACAGTCCCCAAAGAGGGCAGAATCCAGAGCACGGATGGGCCCAGGCCATTCCTCCCTCAGCCCCTACTCTGCTCCAGAGAAATAAGCTTCGGGGGCCTGACCCCCATGGGTTAGGACATCTGAGGGTCAGCTGGGGGCAGGAGCCCAGGAGTGTAGCGTTCAACCTGCTTTGATTAGCTGTGTTATAAAGGGCAAGTCCATTTCCCTCTCTGAACCTTTGAGTCCTCCTTGATAAATGAGGGAGAGGGACTAGACAGGTGTTTCCTGACCCTGGCTATGAATCAGAATCATCTCAGTGATAGTAAGAGAAAGTAACTTGAAAATACACAGATTTTCCCAAAGCTCCTAAAGGAATCTGAATCCCCAGGGAGGAGAGGTTTACAAGCTCTCGCTCCCAACCTTGCCCTGGTGGGTCAGGGGGAGGCTCTGTTGTCGGTATTGTTTAGTCCCTAAGCTGTGTCTGATGCTTTGTGACCCTATGGACTAGAGCCCGCCATGCTCCTCTGTCCACGGCATTTCCCAGGCAAGAAGATAGAAGTGGGTTGCCATTTCCTTCTCCAGGGGATCTTCTCAACCCAGGGATAGACCAATGTCTCTTGTATTGACAGGCAGATTCTTTACCACTGCACCACCAAGGAAACCCCCTAAGGAGCCTCTGGGACCCTTCAAACCCTCCCCAGCCCCCTGCACCATGACTCTGGGATGCGGTCTTCCCAGCCACAGCCCACCGCTTACCAGGTTCTAAGCTTCCTCCAGCCAGGGCTAGAGTAAGCTGCCCCATATCTCTCTCTCCAAAGAGTTCTGGAGCCGGAAGCACTAGTCAGCGAGCAGTTTATTAGCCATCAGCCTGCCGGGCCTCCCCACGCCGAGGCCTGTACACAGTCTAGACAGGGCCTTCGCTCCCGGCAACCCTCCAGTCCTCGTGTGCAGGCCCCACCCAGAGTCCACCCCCACCCCAGTCCTCCACACTCTCCTGCTCCCACCCCTTCAAGGCAGCACCAGATCAGGGGCCACACCTCAGCTAGAGGAGGGGAGAGAGGGCAAGGGAGAGGAGGCGAGAGCTAGGGAAAACGGAACCAGATTGGCCCCCAAGCCTCTGGAACCACCACCCCAGGACAAGGGAAAGTGGGTAGGGCTGGGAGCAGGGTGCCAGGCGATGGTTCAGGCGGGAGGCTCTTCTCCAGGAGGTGCAGGGAAGCCACTCAGGTCTCGGCCAATGATCTCACTCACTGTAAAGGAGGGGCAGTTGAGAGACTGGGAGCAGGGCAGGTCGCCTCCTTTTCCAGAGACCCCCAATCCATTCCAGGCAGGCCTCCCTCTAGGATGCCTCTAGATTTCTCCTGCACTGGCTGGCTTCTCTTCCACTGGGCCTCAGTTTCCCCACTGTGTCCTAACACCTGCTCTCAATCAAATCTTGCTCAACTCTGTCCACGTGGGCTCTCGGGCCCTCATGCCAGCCCCTTCCTGCTGGCTCAGCCCGCACTGTCAGCAGGGCCGGAAGTGGGTGTAGCCGATGGGAAGAAGAAGAGTAGAAATAAGTGTCCTCATCGCCACTCAAGACCACAGTCACCATGTTTGGGGGGAGATGAGACAAGGGAAAACTTGACTGAACACCAGCAAACCACTGCTCCTCTCTGAAACTCAGTGTCTGAATCTGCAAATTGAGGGAGCTAGATTGAATGGTCTTGCAAGTACTTCTAGCCCTGTGTCTTTGTGATCTGGGGTCGAGGGCCTAGGCAGAAGGGTGGGGCAGGTACTCCCTGCCCCCTTCAGAATTAAGTTAACCGGAGTCAGCTGGCCACACGCACCAGGCACTTGCCTCCTGAGGCCCTCCAACTGGCCCCGAGGGGCCATCAGGGCCCAGTCTCTGGAAAGCCAAACTCCAGCCCTCAGTAAACATGCAGAGCAACCTCTTGCACACACTCACACTCGCAGCCCCGGGTCCCACACCCACCTTCCTCCAGCGTGATACCCTGGATAGGGACACTGTCTCGGAAGCCGCTGCCGTAGCCACCCCTGGATTTCTCCTGCTCCGGAGCCCCCTCCCCAGGGCCGTAGCTTGGCCCTACCTCACTGTATCCCTCAGCAGGTGGGGGGTGAACACTGCCCTGGGGAGGGAAGGGGCCTTCAAGTGGTGGGGATGAAGGCATCGGGGGCCGGAAGGGGGAGGGAGGAGGGAACTGCAGCCCCAGGGGAAAGGGGGAGCCCCGTCCTCCATAGGGGTCACTAGGGAAGGGCCGGGGAAGGAGAGAGAC
Source organism: Bison bison bison (assembly GCF_000754665.1). Taxonomy (NCBI): domain Eukaryota; kingdom Metazoa; phylum Chordata; class Mammalia; order Artiodactyla; family Bovidae; genus Bison; species Bison bison. Next base: position 2,797,943 of record NW_011495077.1, on the reverse strand, counting down.
TGGAGGTGGGCGGGCACAACCTGTGGCACCCCCAGTCTCAGGGAACATCCGCAGGCCGGGTCTGTAGGATGGTGGGGGCCCCGTCTGGGGGTACAGAGGGGGCGTGCCATAGCTGAAGCCTTCTGACAGGTAAGGAGTTTCATAAGCAGGGTCTTCATGGGGATAGGAGGGGTAGGGGGGCCTGGGTGGTGAGAAGTCCATGTCAGAGCCAAAGGGGGGGCCCGATGCTGAGGGGAAGCCCCGGAGAGATGCATCCGGCAGAGGCTCCTCCTTGAAGATCACTGGATGGAGGGGAAGCAGGAGGACATGCTGGTGAGAGGGCTGGCAGTCTCCCCACCACATACCCGCTGACCCCACCTCTCCAGCCCAGGTTTCATCCAGCCCTTAGCCCCTCCCCATGGGGCACTGCATCCCTCTGCCCCTGCCTTAGCCCCCACATCCCCACCCTGCCACCACAGGCTGTACCAGAACACACCAGGCAGGAACTTGAAACTCTGGGTAGGACTGCGCTTCCTCCGCCCATTGGAGACGTAAAAGTAGACCTGGACCGGCCGGGACACGCGCTTGTTGCTGTACTCAGGGACGGCCAGGGTCAGAGTCACCTGGGGAGGAGCAGAGGATGAGGCACGGAGCCCTCTGGGATCTAGGCTCAGCCCAAACACCACCTCCTGGCTTTTTCCATTTGCTAAGGAGCAAAATTCATCCCCCAGAGGTGTCCCTGCTTCCAGAATGGCCAGGATGTCTCCTCTAGCAAAGAACAGGTCACTTCTGGAGTCCACTCCCAAGGCAAGGGAGTCAGCTGAGAATTTCCTGACTTCTCCCACCCCCAGGGTGGAGACCCTAGGAACACGGGTACCTCATTGCTCTGCAACCGGTTCACCGTGGCCTCCTCCTCCCATTGCAACTTTCCATCTGTGCAGAAAGAACAGGGAGCTCCAGCCCAGCCCCACAGTCCCTGCCCACTGCCATTTCCCCTCTTGCTGAGCTAAGGCCACACTCAGAAGGTCCTAACAAAGCCTGTTTACTCAATCGAATGGAACAGGCCGGGTTTACAACTGTCTCCAAGATCTCAAGCCATCAGTTGAGCCAAGAGGAATGGCAGGACCAATCCAGGGACCATAAAAAACTCCTGAGCCCTCCCACCCAACTCCAAACATCATCCCCTCGCATGATAGAGCTGGAAAGAAGTTCAAGGGTAGGAAAGGGTCTCAGCTTGAAGGGAGTCAATAAGACTCCAAGTCTCAGGACCCAGAACCTCTGACTCTGCTCTGATATGGTCCTAGGGTGCTAAACTTGAAGGCAGGGGCTGGGGCTCTGAGCAGGCAGGGTTAGGGGCGAGCTGAGCCTCAGGCTGGGGGGTGTACCTGGGCCCCTCAGTCTTCCCTTCTCACCCCTGCAGCTCTATGCTGGATGCCTCACAGGCTCTTGTCATCATAGCTGTGCTGCCAGTCCAGAAACTCAGGAGGGGCTCAGGGTCTGGCATAGTCCCTGAGGGCTACGGGTATAGTCCCATAGGGCTATAGTCCCATAGTCCCATAGTATAGGGCTATGAGTCCCATAGGGCTCAGGGTATAGTCCCCTCTTCCTTTCTCATCTTCCCTGTCCACATGAGGGTAAATTAGCTCACAGCTGACTCATCTTTAATAAAAAGAATGTGTATTTCTTACATTTATTCACCATCTTGAGCATTTCAGATGGCTGTCATATGCAGGGGAAGCAGTGCAAGAGGAAGGGCATCTTTCCGTTCCATTTTACAGATAAGGAAATTGAGGCTCCACTTGCTAGTGCAGAGACTGTTCACCCTCCCCGTTCCAAGCTCTTCCTCCCAGAATGGGTACTCACCAGGGCCCCTCTCGATGAACACCACCTTGGAGTCTGGCAGGAAGTTGGAGCCAGTCAGCACGAGCTCCTCCCCTCCCCTGACAGAGCAGGCACTGGGGCTGTAGGCCTCCACCTGGGGCAGCTCCTGAGCTGATCGCTGGGCTGTAGAGCAGTGCAGGAAAGGCCTGGCTGGGCTGCTATGGAGAGGACAGGCTCCTGCGCCCCCACCCTGCCTAGGACAACTGCCACAGAGCCTGGAGGAGCCCTCCTCAGCGGCGGACACACAAGAAAAACAACAGTCTTCCTGGGGTCACACAGGCCAGGTAAGGAACCCCTCCTGGGCGGAGAGAGAGGTCAAGGGGCTGCCCAGGGGCAGATGGAGGCTAGAGTTGCTCTGGTCCAGCCTAGGGGCCGAATCTGCAGCCGGGGTAAAATAGAACACTTCCCCCAGCCCACCCACAATAGAAATAAAGGCTGGGTCCCTTAGGGGACCAGCCAGGCACGGCACACTGCGGAGGCCATGGGCAGACAGACACACGGACAAGAAGTTAGCCAGAGACAGAAGGATGGCACAGGGCCTCTTTGCTCACAGCACTCGATGGGTACCGATGCTGTCTGCACCGAGACAACCTTCCCGCTGCCTTGGGGCACGTGTACTCGGAACACCAGCCGCACGCGTGTGTTCTTGCGCCCAATGTCCGTCTCGCCCTTCCGCAGTTCAATATCTGAATTCCGCAGCTTCAGGATTCCGGCACAGTCAATGCTGAAGCCAAAGAACGGAAGGCAAGCCCTCCCATCTGAGGCCAGAAGGGGATGCCTCCCAAGAAGGGAGTCCCCATCCTCCATCCAAAGCCCTAAATGACCTTCTCTGGGAGATTATGGGGGTGGCTGTTTTAACCCAGAGTGCTCCCCACCCCCAAAGTCCTCCTCTAGATAGTAAGAGGGCCTGACACCTCCTAGGGATGAC
>NW_011495077.1:2791001-2794729 GCF_000754665.1 Bison bison bison | reverse complement strand
CCCAAGTTTTCAGTCCCCCCACCCCCCACCACTCCAGAGGAGTGAAAGATAAAGGACATCCTGGAAGGGATTCCCAGGGGGGATTGGGCACCAACTCTCCACCAGCTGGGGAGAAAACGTGGCCTGGAGTTCACAGTGTTATTCTTGGAATGAGGCCCAAACTGGGCTGGGTGAAGGGGAAAATCTTCCAAGAGAGACTGGCCCAACTGGACAGAGACAACCTAACTCCCAGTGAACTTTGGCCTCAGCCTAACCCCTCCCCCACATCTGGCAGCCCACCATTTTCCAGAGTAGACAGGAGGCTGGTGTCCCATGGGATGAATGGAGTGGGGGTGGAGGCACAGAAGAGTAGAAAGTACATCCGGGTCCCTGAAGTGCACCCTTCCTCCCCAGCACTAGTCCCTCCCCCAGGCCGCCTGCAGGGTCATTGCTGAGAGGGAGTGTGGGAAAGGGCAGTGCCATGGGTCTGCACAGCTGCGGCCCATCTGCAGGGATCTGGGACTGGAGAAGAGACAGGCTATCAGGCCTGGCTTCTACCACTTACCTTCACTACAGGGTGACCACCAGGGGCTGCTTTGACAGCTCCCCGGCTGCCCTCTGTCTCATAGTGGGCCCGGTGGTGGGCTCTGGGCTGTACCTCGATCCTCAGCTCCAGCTGCTCATACTGGCTGGGCAAAGGCCAGTCGAGTGGGGGTAGGGCAGAGGTCCTGGAGAGAGACACAGAGAAGCATTGATCACCTGCAGCCTCAGACCTGAGTCAGGGCAACCCTGGGTCCCAACTCCCAGGGGTGTGAGGGAGGAAGGGGCGGGGTGGGTTTGAGAGAAAGGAAGTCAGAGCAGAAGTAAAACGGTCCACAAGCCTATAATCAGGGGCACTATGGGACAGGCCTCTCAGAGGCCCTCGAGATAGGGGGGTGGGGGACACCAGGAGTGAGACTCCCTTCTTCCCAGCTCTGAACACTGGGTCTGGTGGGGGTGGGGCAAGGGTTCCCCTGGATACAGAGGAACCCCAAGATGGGGTTCCTAGATGGCAAGAGTCAAATAAAGAAGCACAAATTCAGGGAATTCCCTGGTGGTCCAGTGGTTAGGATTCTAAGCTTTCACTGCAGGAGGCACAGGTTCCATTCCTGGTCTAGTGATCAGGAGCTAAGATCTCACATTTCAAGTAGAACATAGTGGGCTAAGCAAGCCAGCAACTAACAGAGCAGGGCCTGATCGCATCCCTTCCCAGGCCAGCACACTTTCCACTAGTTGGAGCTGGACAGGTGGGTTCCAGAGAGCTGGGGATACAGATGTGCAACTTCCCTGTAGTGAGCACCCAGACACTCTGCGCCAGGGGATCTCAACTGGTAAGTGCCCGCAGGTGATACTCGGCAATGTTTGGAAACAACTAAAAAGTTGTTACAACTAGGAGAGTGGATAGAGGCCAGGATGCTGCTAAACATTCTACAATGTCCAGCTCAACCGACACAACAAAGAATTATTCTGCTCAAAGTATCAGGAGTGCTGAGGCTGAGAAACCCTGCCCTACAGGAACCCAGAGGAATGGGTGTTAAAGTTTCTTTCCCCCAGGAAATTTTTCTGGATGAAACCAGCTCAATCTGACATCCAAGACTTAGGATTATAGAAATAGACACGGTTCTTTGAGGGTGAGAAGTGTAGAAGGGCAGTAAGAACTGCTTGTTTGAACATGAATTCTTTGACTTGCAAACACATGCTACTTCATCTAAATTTTGCAGATATACTTTTAAGCCACAAGTCAGGGCCAAGGAATTGAGTTAGAGAAAGGGGACTTCCTGCTGCCCATTGCAGGGCAGAATTCCAGCCCAGGATCCAGCACAGAGCTGAGAGTGGAGGACGCCTAGAGGAATTCCTCCTTTACCTAGGTGGTCCTTCTAGGGCTCCAGGGGCTTTTTCTAATATACAGGGAGTGACTGACCTTCGGCAAATCATCTGTCCAAAGGAGATGCCTGTTAAAAAATTCTTCCTAAAACTGAGTGAATGGCAGCAGTCAAGCTGGTAGTAGAGTCTCTCTTCTGTGCCCTAGGACCTTTTCCAAATTCATCCCTTGACCCTCCTACTCCCTGGGTGGGATGGCTGGAGACAGTGGTGATTTCAGGCACAACCCTCACCTGAAGATGGGGCTGTGTCCCCCGATCCGGGCCTTGGACCACGCCAGTGGAGAAGGCACCGCCAGGTAGTCCATGCCAGCCGCCTCCTTCCGAGGACCCCCAGGAGGAGCCCCGGCCTCCTCTGCTCCCGAGGGCAGCTTCCCATTGCATGGGGCAGGCTCCTCAGACCGAGGCAGAGCCACCGCCTGCTCGCTGGAAGTCCTCCGGGTCTTCTGGGGGATGCTTTCGGCTGATGGGGCTCCCACATAGTCAAAGGGGCCAGGGGAGCCAGGGTCCCGGACCAGAGGCAAGGGGGGTGGTGGAGGTGGTTCAGGCCCCTCCTCCCCTAGGCTGCCTCGGCGGGACAGAGCTGGGGAGGCCGAAGATGGGGTTCCCGAGCTGGAATAGCGCCTCTTGCCACATGGAGAGGCAGGTCGTGGGGAGGCTGGGGTGGGCCCAGGAGCGCTGAGGAGTAGCCAGCTATCCTCTGGCCCCCGGCCTCCAGGACTCGGACCATACAGGCTCCAGGGGTCATCGGGGGTCCACGGCCTTGGGGAGGCCCGGGGTGAGGGCAGTGGGGAGCCCAGGCCAAACCGGGAGGCTGCCTCATTTAGCTCAGACTCCACCTCGTCACAGGCCGCATACAAGGCTGCCTCGTCCGAGGCATCCGAGAAGAAGCTCCAGGAGGACAGGCTGCTGCTGCCCGGGCTCGGACTGAAGAACGGGCCCCCACCCTGCCCCCCTGCCTCTCGGTAGCCTCCAAAGCCTTCCGGTGGGGGGTAGTCCCTGGGGGAGCCTTCCCCCCAAGGATCTGGGTTGTCCTCCAGCGCAGCTGGTGGGTCGGGAGTGGGAGAGATAGAGGTGATGCGGATGCTGGGGCACTCAAGAACACGGCCTCCCCCAGCCCCCCCGGAGCTCCCTCCTGGCCCCCCCAGCCTCACTGACCGGGCTGGCTGGCTCTCCCAAGTGCCAGGTGAGGGGGCCGGGCGGGGTGGTGGGGAGTGCATGCCAGGCCGAGGGGGTGGAGGCCGGGGAATGCCAATGGGAGCAGCGCCATAGGGAGGGGGCTCCCCCAGGGCCAGACGGCAGCATGGTGGGGTGTCCTCTGAGTCCAGTTCTGTGGAAAGGGAAGGAGACAGAGACAGGGATGACACAAAAGGCGGGGAGAGAAAGAGGCAGGTGAGATGTCTAGGTTCCTGGAGTGGGCAGCCACCCCTGGCCAGTATGCTACCCCCGCCTCAGCAAAGAGAGGTCTCTGAAATGCCCTTCAGAGCCACAAAGACAAAAGCAGAGTTGGACTTGGGAAGGTGGAGAAGATAGATCCAGAAGTGCCGGACCTTTTCCTACTCAGAGAACCTCAGGGCTCTGGCCCTGGGACCTGGGGTACCAGACAGGGGGCGGGTCTCAAGGCGGGTCGAGAGGGGCTGGAGCTGGGTTTGGAGGCGTGTTTAGGGAAGCATTGGGCTGGGCTGGGGGCGACTCACACATGAACCCAATTAGCAGCGGTTCCCAAACCCCCAAACGGCGCTGGCAGGAGCCCCAGTTGCCATCGCAACGGTGGCCAGGGGAAGGGGGGCTCCAGGGCTGTGATGACGAGGGAAGGTGGCTCCTCCCTCA
>NW_011495077.1:2788560-2790406 GCF_000754665.1 Bison bison bison | reverse complement strand
GCACACGTCGGAGCCCCAGACCCCTTCCCAGCCCCGCACTGACCTTCCCCAGCCCCACCCGCGCCCAGCGGGGGGGCCTCCTTTTCCTCCCCGAACACCAGCTTAAACTCCAGCTCCTCATCCTCGCAGCTCGCTGCCCCCATGGGTCCGGCCGGAGCCCCCAGGTCCCGGTCTGGGCGGGAGGGGGGATCTCAGGAGGCTGCAGTGTCTTGACCGGCGACTCCCTCCCTCCCTTCTCTGAGACGCCCCCTCCTCCGCCGCTGACGCCTCCCTCCGGACGCCCCCTCGTTATTATAGAAACTTTTCCAAACTTTTTTCCCCAAACTTCTTCAAAGTGCCCCCCCAACCTGTCTCTGATTGGCTGCCGGGGATGCTCCAGCCCCTCCTCCAGGGATGAGATGGGAAAACCACGCGCCCCTTGTGCCCCCTCCCTCCCGCAAGCCTCCCCGTCTCCCTCCCTCGGTCCTCTCTCCAGTCCCTCCCCCTCAAAAAAAAAAAAAAAGAACAAAACTGAATTGGAAAACGGTCTCTCCAGCGTTGGTAGGACCATAATGATGCCTATTGGCCCTCAGTGGTGACAATCATTTCCCGCAGGGCGCAGTCCCACCGCAATCCCCAACTTAGTCTGAATTCGAGGGCTCTGGGTTCGAATGCCTTAAAGGGGCCACATCCTGGGCCCACAGTGTAGAGGGCCCACGGAAGACCCTTTCTGAAGAGTTGTGCAGCCAGCCAGCAACTAGCAAGGAAGCACCACATTTTATCCCCTTTCCCTTGTCTAAGGGCAACCAGGCTCTGGGGTGCAGAATGGCTCCAGGCTGCTCTGAAGTGGAGAAGGCCATTCCTTTGAAGTCCCTAGCCTGAGGCCGCCCCGCCTAAGCCTTCTGGAAGGAAGCCTTTGCCTGGCCGAACCAGCCCCTCCACCGGTCCATCTCTCCCTGTCCCCCAAAAGTGAAGAAGAGTTATTGGTCTTGAGGCACTGTTCAAAGGTCCATGACTCCTGATGGGCGACAATCCAGGCCGGACTTTACTGCTGTCCTAGTCCCAGCCACCCGGAGGGGCCATTAACTAGCCTCCAAGGGAAGCCGGCTCTCTCCTCCCTAGAATCTTAGTCGGGAATGAATCTCGGTTCCGCTGGCATCCCGCTCCAGCTCTCCTGATAATCCTGGCCAGGTTTACCGGCGCCCAGCAGTCCTAAGACCGGGTGGGCCCCTGGGTTGGACACCTGTCACCTGGGCGGGAGAAGGAAGAAAGACTCGGACTGGAGTTCCTAGAAAGGACAGGCATATTGGGGTCCTGTTGTGCGGGAGGGATTTAAGTCGAAATTAGTTATTCAGATGCCTGTCGGTTAGGGTGGGTGCATGGGTGTTGGTACCATTCCCCCTACGCAGACCTTAGGCTACAAACCTATCAGCAGGCCGCAGCTACCTTTACTCTAAAGACCTCCAGCTGAGAGCCCAGCCCGCAGCTGTGCTCGGGCCCCGCACCGAAGGGGTTAAGCGACGGCCCTAGGCTCAGACGTTTACAAACACTCGGGAGCCGGGCGGGGACCGCGCCCGCTACTCTAATGAGAAACAGGCTCGGCGGGGCCAGGGCGCAGGGGAGGGCTGGCCCGGCCGGCCCGAACTCCGCCGCGGCCGAGGCGACTGCCCGCCCCCCTCCCCTCCCGCCCTCCCTCCGGCCCGCCCTGGGGACCCCCCCAGCCCCGGGGGACCCCAGTGACGTGCGGAGCTGCCCCGGCGGCGAGCCCAGGACCGCGACGCCGGAGGGGCGGGGAGAAGAAGCCAGGCCGGCGGGGAGAGAAGAATGTTCCGAGGCCGAGCGGGGAGGTGGCCTGGTTTGATTTTTT
>NW_011495077.1:2773666-2788460 GCF_000754665.1 Bison bison bison | reverse complement strand
TTCCAGCTTCATCATGGAAATAAAGAAAGGAGAGACCCAAGGAGAGAGAGAGTGAGGAGCATCCTGAGACGGACTGCCAACCCGCACCTAAGAGGCTGACCGAGGGCCGTGGGAAGCCGAGGCAAGGCGGGAAGGGGTAGAGACCCTGCCCCTGCTCTAGCTCACCATCCCCGACACGCCGCCTACGCACCCCGCGGCCCCCCCGCCCCCTGCTCCGCAGCACTAGCAGACGTGCGCATTCTTTTCAAATGTCATATTTCCTTTGATCCTGGGCAGCGTTTCTCCATGTGTCTGGCTCAGCTCCTGCCCAGCCAGCCGCTCCCCCCGCCCTCACCCCACTCTGTGTATTTTCCTGAGGTCCCTCCCCCTCCTCCCAGCATCTGGAAGGCCCTGAGGACTGGCGTTGGCGCACATTCCCCTGGAGACTCTGGCCTCGCCTTCCAGTGACTCAATTTCCCCTCTGCGGGTGGGGGCCGGGAGGTGTGGTGCGGGCGGAGAAAAGAGTTGTTGCGCGTAAATGTGGTATGAACAAGCCTGCAGACTGCTCAGAGCGCCAAGCTTTCCTCGTGGGGCAGAGGAGGGGGGGCTCCCCTCGACTCTGAAAACCCTCGGATCTGTCTGAACTGCAGCTAAGGGATGGAATTTATAATTTCTGCGAAGTCCTGCCCGGGGAAAAGTGGGTAGTTGTAGGTTTGGGTTACTCCGCACATCTGCCCCCTGGCGACCACAAAGACCCAGCCGCCCTCCCTCCCGCGGGTCCGGTCTCTCGACCGCCCGGCCTTGGTCCCCGATCCCCTAGCGCGCACATCTGAGCACAGCTCCTCTTTCTCACCTTGTGTTCGTGGAGCGTTGACTTCCGCTCTCCACTTTCACAAGCGTGACTCAACGGCCTTGGAAGCGGACTTTTCTTGTTGTTGTTGTTTCTAAATTACACAAAATACAGTCTCCTTGTAAAGGATTCAAGCCATACAAAAATATATAGTAAGCTGTGATCCCCCACCATTTTCTCTAAGTTTATTAACCTGTATATGGTACACATGGCTGGGCTTCTCAGGTGGCTCAGTGATAAAGAATCCTCCTGTCAATGCAGGAGGCACAGGAGACCCCGGTTGTATCCCAAGGTTGGGAAGGAGGAGGAGGAAGTGACAACTCGCTCCAGTATTCTTGCCTGGAAAATCCCATGGACAGAGTTGCCTGGAGGGCTACAGACCCTGGGGTTCCAAAGAGTCAGACATAGCTTAGCGACTGAGCTTGCACACACGCATGCCTGCCCTTTTTGTGTATGTCAGACCATGTTGCAAGCATTTTTCTTGACTTGCTTTTTTTTTTCCCCTCAGTTAACAAATGACTTGGAGATCTTTTCCTGTCAGTACATGTACATCTGAAAATAGTAATAAAAACACTCCTCTTCATTTGAGATTGGTGAGAAAGCTAGGTCTGGAACCCAGGTTTTCTGGGTCCTTGTCCAGTGCTAATTCTACCATACCACATTTTATGTAGGAATCTGTCTTAGAGTGGCCTTCCACCACCGCCGAAAATCAAACCCTTAAAAAAGAATGAGATGATGCAGGTAGGTTATTGTGGAGAGCAACCACAGGGGACAAAAATGGGGAACTGGGAAGAGTGAAATGGGAAAGCGGAAAAGCCATCCAAACAAGTGATGTGGAGCTGGTGGCCACCTCGAACAACTGGAACATTGTCCCAGCACTTTCTGTGGAGCCATACAGAATGTGATTCCAGAGACAGGATATTCGTCTACTCACCCTCACCTCCAGTGGTCAAAAGTTCCCCTTTAACTGTTAATTCCCTCACTCTTCCAGCTTTACACAAGTGTCAGAAAATGGTAGGTATTCCACAGTGCTGCAGCAAAGACGCCCCCGAGCAAGAGGCGTAAAAGATAGGAGCTATACCTGCAAGCTGGTACTCTCAGGTGACAGGGGCAAGCTATTGGTTGCCATAGTAATAGCTGGAGTAAAAAGATGGATGGAAGATGTGTCCTATCTAATCTTTAATTCACACAAAAAATATGTACTGAGGAACTTCTATGCTTAGAGGCATTTCTAGGCATTGGGTGCCTGTATTTATAGAACAAGCCTCCAAGAATTGTTGGGTATTATCAGCTTAGAGATACATTTCATACTTGACATCTCCTTCTTCCTTTCCCCCTAACTGTACAGAACTGTTTTATTCACAGAGTATCTATCTATCTGTACTTACTTATCTATCTCCTTCCTTTGCATTCCTTTCATTGCCATTCCAGTGTAGACCTTGATTTTTTCTTAGACTCTCAATAACAGTATTAACATCAATGACATACTTTACACATTTGATAACTGAAGCATATAATTTTTAAACCCTATCTATATGATTTTCAATATTAATCATGTATGAAACAATAATAGCCAGACAAATTGGAAAATAATAATTTTCTTTTATTGACTTTATATGCTCATATGTTTAACAAGGCAAATAAATATATCTATATATATGTCATATAGATATAGATATACATGCCATATAGTTACAGATTATCTACATATATATATATATGGCAGTACAAGACAGAAAAAAGCAACAGATTAATAATTGTAATTTTATGCATATAATTTTTATTTTAAATATAAAGGGAAAACATACACTTACATATTGGTCTGTCATAAGAATGAATTATAATGTTACAACTTCTGTCTTAATTTTTGCAAATTTGTCAATGATTTTGTCAAAATTGATCTTCACATATAGACAGTATAGCCAGATTTGTTGATCTCACTTATGGCTGATCAAAGAAAACTTTAATAGTCTTAATTTTTTGAGATATAATCCATATACCATAAAATCCACTCTTTTGGAATATACAACTCAGTAGGTTTTAGTATATTTACAAGGCTGTGCAACCATCACCATATCTAAGTCCAGGCTATTTTCATAACCCCCCAAAAGAAGTGCCATACCCACTAGCAGTTACTCCTGATTTCCCCCTTCCCTTTCTCCCTGGAAACCACTAATTCACTTTATGTCCCTATAAATTTGCCTCCACTTAGCCTAATGTTTTCAAAGTTCATCCACTGGTAGTACATACCAGTATTCATTCCTTTTTATGACTAAATATTTTAATTTAAAAATATTTTTCACAGACACCGATAGAAAAAAATCTAAGGAAAAGATTGGCACAATTCATTAACAATCCCATTTCACAGTAAGTTCCAAAAATTGCAATATGGTTTTGTTTCTCCTTGAAGCTAACAGCTTTCAGGTGCCTCCTTCACTGAAAAGTTTTAAATACAAACACTTCACATTTTTACTGTAATAGTTTCTATTACTGTATAACAAATCACTTTCAAAACTGGGTGCCTTCAAACCACAATGATCATTTGTTATCTCGCATAGTTTCCATGAGTAAGAAATTCACTAGTGATGAAGGCTCCTTATCTGCTCCACAACGTCTGGTGAGAGACTTGAAGGCTAGGAGCTGTAGTGGTCACATGTCTAGCTATTGACATTGACCGCTGCATGAAACTAGCCAGAACAACTGGTTGCACCACATACATGTGACTGTTCGGTGTGGCTTGGGCTTCCTTACCAAACAGCAGCTTTGAGACCACGCTTCAGGTAGGCACTACATTCTTTTCATGACCTAGTCTTTTTTTATATATATAATTTTTTTCATTTATTTATTTATTGTTGGCTGTGCTTAGTCTTCATTTCTGTGCAGGCTTTTCTCTAGTTGTAGGGCACAGGTTTCTCATTGCAGTGGCTTCTGTTATTGCAGAGCGAGGGTTCTTAGGTACTCTAGCTTCAGTAGTTTTGACATGTGGGCTCAGTAGTTGAGGCTCCCAGGCTCTAGAGCACAGGCTTAACAGTTGTGGCACATAGGCTTAGTCGCTTTGTGGCATGTGGGATCTTCCCAGATCAGGGATTGGGATTGAACCCATGTCTCCTGCATTGGCAAGCAGGTTCTTTACCACTGAGCCATTAGGGAAGCCCATGTCCTAGTCTTGAGTCACAAGCCCCTGGCCAGAATCAAGGGATGAGAACATAAACCCCCCACCTCTGGGTAGAAGAAGTATCGGTTATATTGGAAGAAGAGCATGTAGAATGCACTAAACACATACATATGGTCTTCTTTAGAAAATTAAATCTGTCACCATTTGGTCATAACAATCCACATTCCTCCCACATTCATCCTCTCGCCATAAGATCTTAAAGTCTCATCCCATTACAGCACCAAGCTCAGGCACAAGGGCCCAGATCTCATCACTTAGATCCTGGACCTCAAGCCTGAGCAAATGCTGTTTAACAAACCACCCTGATACTTGGTGGTTCCTTCCAGCTACATATTATGTAATTGGGAGATAAAATATAAAGGTGAAAGTTATAAACTAATAAAAATGTTTAACAATAACCAATAATTCAGGCAATGTAACAAAACAATTCTATCCATAAGAGATGGTTGGTTGGAAGCAACAGAATATGGCTCCCTGTAACTTAAGCAAAAGAGGAACATTTTGACAGGAGAGATAGCAGAACTAAGAGAAAAGGAGAATCCTTATGAACTTGGGGCTTCCCGGGTGGCTCAGCTGGTAAAGAATCTGCCTGCAATGTGGGAGACCTGGGTTAGGAAGATGCCCTGGAGAAGGGAACGGCTACCCACTCCAGTATTCTGGCCTGGAGAATTCCATGGACTGTATAGTCCATGGGGTCACAGAGTTGGACACAACTGAGCGACTTTCACTTTCGCTTTCTTCACTTATGAACTTGGGTTGAATCTCTCTTGGTCATAGTATATGATCATTTTTATGTATTGTTGGGGTCTGTTTGGTAATATTTTGTTAAGAATTTTTGCATCTATATTTGTCAAAGATATAGGCCTGCAATTTTCTGTTTTGATAGTATCTTTAATTTTGGTTATCAGTGTGAGAGTAGCTTCATAAAATGTTTTTGGAAGTATTCCCAACTCTTCAATCTTTTGGGAGAGTTTGAGAAGAATCAGTATATGGTCTTCTTTGTATGTTTGGTAGAATTCACCTGTGAAGTCATCTGGTCCTGGACTTTTGTTTGTAGGGAGTTTTTGTTTTGTTTTGTTTTTTGGCTATGCCAGATGGCATATAGGATCTTAGTACCCCCACCAGGGATCAAACTCACAGCCCCTGCATGGACTCAACCACTGGACCATCAGGGAAGTCCCTGTAGGGAGTTTTTAAGTTCCAGATTCTACTTCTCTTCTAGTGATTGGTGTGTTCAAATTATCTGTTTCTCCTTGATTCAGTTTTGGTTGGACTATATGTTTCTAGAAAGCTGTCCATTTCTTCTAGGTTGTCAGATTTGTTGGCATATAATTGTTCTTTTTTTGTTTGTTTGTTTTAATTTCTGTAGTACCAGTTGCAATTTCTCCTTTTTCATTTCTTATTTTATTTATTTTGGTTCTCTCTCCTTTCTCCTTGTTGAGTCTGGCCAGAGGTTTGTCAGTTTTGTTTACCCTTTCAAAGAACCAGCTCTTGATTTTATTGATTTTTTTCTATTGTTTTTTTAATCTCTATTTTATTTATTTCCTCCCTGATTTTTATTATTTCCTTCCTTCTGCTGACTTTATGTCTTGTTTTTTCTTCTTTTTATAATTCTTTTAGGTGGTAGGTTAGGTTGTTTACTTGAGATTTTTCTCATTTTTTTTTTTTTAAGGAAGGCCTGTATCACTATGAATTTCCCTCTAAGAACTGCTTTTGCTGCATCTCATATATTTTGTATGCATTTTGATTCTCATTTGTCTCAAGGTATTTTTTAATTTCCTTGTTAATCCTTTGTTTTTTTAGTAGCATGTTGTTGTTTAATGGGGCTTTTTTGTCCTTTCGCTTCTTGTGGTTGATTTCTAGTTTTAGTCCATTGCGGTCAGAGAAGATGCTTGAAATAGTTTCTATACTCTTAAATTTATTGAAGTTGGTTTTGTGCCCTAGTATGTGGTCAGTCCTAGAGAATGTTCCATGTGGACTTGAGAAGAACGTGATTTGGGGGGTGGGCGTGGGGGTGTAATGTCCTGAAAACATCAATTAAGTCTAACTGTTCTATTGTATCATTTAAGGATCTCTGTTGCCTGATTGATTTTCTGTTTAGAAAATGTGTCCTTTGATGTTAAAATCTTCTACTACTGTATTCCCATCAATTTCTCCCTTTATGTCTGTTAGCATTTGTGTATGTACTTGGGTGCTCCTATATCGATGAGTGTATTAATAAAATCCTCTTCTTGATTGGTCCTTTTATCATTATATATTGTCCTTCTTTATTTTTCTTTATAGCTTTTGCTTTAAAGTCTATTTTGTCTTGTGTGAGTATTATAACTACCACTTTCCTGTCACTTTCATTTGCATGAAATATCTTTTCCTGTTCCCTCACTTCATCCTGTGTGTGTCCTTTGCCCAAAGGTGTGCCTCCTATAGACAGCATATGGTAGATTCGTGTTTTTTTAATTTTAATCCAATCTGCCACTCCATGTCTTTTGATTGGAGCATTCAGTCTGTTGAATTTAAGGTAATTGTTGATACATATGTATTTATTGCCATTTTAAACTTTGTTTTCCAGTTGATTCTTTGTTTCTTCTTTTGCTTCTTTTTGTGGTTTGATAATTTCCTTTTATTTCATACTTGTTTTCTCTTCTTTTTGGCATTTGTGAATCTATTGTATGTTTTTTATTTGTGGCTGCCCTGTTTTTCAAGTATGTTAACCCCTACCTACCTGTTTGCTTTAGGCTGATACAGCCTTTAGTATTGCTGTATTCTTTTAGTTTTTGCTTGTTTGAGGCTCAAACACATTCTGAAGAAAAAAAAAAAGAAGAATCTGCATGTTCTTACTCTCTTTTCCCACATTTTATGATTTTGATGTCCTTTTTTTTTTTTCTCACATTTTCCTGTTTAACCCTTTTGCTGTTCCTTTTTTTTTTTTATCATCACTTTCACAAATAGGTGTTTTTTTCCCTTTGATCTCTATACTGGCTAATTTAAGTGATTTACTTTCCAATTATGATTTATTTCTTCCTATATCTTCTTGCTTCTTTTCTATATAGAAAAGACCTTTCGCTATTTCTTTTAGGATAAGTTTAGTATTGCTGTATTCTTTTAGTTTTTGCTCATCTGAGAAATTACTTATTTCTCCTATTATAAATGATAATCTTACTGGGTAGAGTATTCTAGGATGTAGATTTTTCCCTTTTAAGACTTTTGAATATATTTTTCCACTCCCTTCTGCCCTGCAGTGTTTCTGTAGAGAAATCAGCTGACAGTCTTAGGAGGGTTACCTTGCTATTAAACCTTTTTCTTTTTTTTGCTGCCTTTAGGATCTTCTCTTTACTTTTAATTTTTGAAACTTTTATTGTAATATGTCTTGGTGTAGGTCTATTTGGGACTCTCTGTGGTGGACAATCCCCTGTGAGCACAGGCTCACGCATTGCTGGTGGGAGTGTAAAGTGATACAACCACACTGACAAGATGTTTAGAAGTTTCTTCAAAAGTTAAATATACCTATCATGTGACTGAACATTCCACTCCTAGATATTCACCTGAGAGAACTGAAAACATAGGCCTATACAAAGACTTGTACATGACATGTACATTTGTAAGAGCCAAAAAGCATTGTCCATGAACAGATGAACTGATGAAGAAATTGTGGTACAACAGAATACTACTCAGCAATAAAAAGGAATAAACTATGCATGCATGCTATCACTTCAGTCATGCCCAATCCTTTGTGACCCTTTGGACTGTAGCCTACCAGGCTCCTCAATCCATGGGATTCTCCAGGCAAGAAAACTGGAGTGGGTTACCATGCCCACCTCTAGGGGATCTTCCCAATGTAGGGATCAAACCCGTGTCTCTTATGTCTCCTGCACTGGCAGGTGAGTTCTTTACCACTAGTGCCACCTGGGAAGCCCGAAACTATTTGTACACACAACAGCATAGGTGAATCTCAAAATAATCACATTAAGTGAAAGAGATCAGATAAGAAAAGAAAACATGCTATGTGACCCCATTTATATTCATATAAAATAGAAAAGGCAAACCAATCTAAAGTGACAGAAAGCAGATTAGTGGTTGCCAAGAAAGGGAAAACAGCATAGAAAGGCAGAGGGAAAGATTAGAGGGAAGTTTCAGATGTGATACATATGTTCACTATCTTAATTGTGCTGATGGTTTCACGGGCACATAAGTATGTCAAAACTCATTACATTGTACACCTTAAATGTGGGCAATATATTGAATGTCAACTCTACTTAAATAATGCTGTTAAAATATTTAACTTAAAAAAGTTGATAGGAACTTCCCTGATGGTTCAGTGGTTAAGAATCCAAGCTTCCAGTGCAGGAGACATGGGTTCAATCCTTGGTCAGGAAACTAAGATCCCACATGCCAGAGGATGAAATAAAAAAAAAAGAAAGAAAGAAAGAAAAACTGATAAACTTACTTGATTGATTCAAAGTCCAGCTTCCAGAGGACTCTTTCAGAGGATCTCACCCATAAAAGAAGGCAGCTGAAAGAGCATCAGTTCAGTTCAGTTGCTCAGTGTCTGATTCTTTTTGACCCCATGGATGAAAGAGCATAGACCTGCCTTTTTAAAGTTTTTGTATGACCTTAGACTGTTTACTTAAACTCTCACAGCTTCTCATTTTCTTCATCCATAAAATGGGGCTAATAATAATCTGCCTCACAGGTTTGTTGCTAAAATTTGAGTGAGATAACAGATGAGAAAGCTGTAGATACATAAAATATGATTTCCCATCTCCAAAGGAGTTAGATTCATTTCTGTTCCCACTTTTGCCCTCTTTCCTTCCAGACAGGGAGGGATCCTAGACACAAAGACATCCAGAGGATAAACAATGAGGAGGAAACATGGCAGAGGGCTTGGATTGTGTTCCCCTGAAAACACCGTCTGAGGCCAAAACATGAGACTTCCGGAGGGTGGTCCCAAGGGTCAGAGAGATGGAGTAGACAATGTGAGTCAGGGAAGGAGATGATGCCCCGAAAAGCCATCTATTGAGCTAGCTACTGTTGTGGAGCTCAGTCCTGTCAGAGATGCTCTGAAGAGTAATAGGGCATAGCTCAGAATTGACCCTTTGGGGCTCTCCTGGTGACTCAGTAGTGGAGGGTCTGCCTGCCAATGCAGGAGACACAGGTCTATCCATGATCCAGGAAGATCCCACATGCCACAGAGCAACTAAGCCCTGAGCCACAACTATTGGGCCTGTGCTTGAGAGCCTGAAGCCTCACCTAAAGAGCCCTCATGCTGGAACTACTGAGCCTGCGCACCCAGAGCCCATGCTCTGCAACAAGAGAAGCCACCACATTGAGAAGCCCACAGACCGCAACTAGAGAGAAGCCGGAGCAGCAACAAAGACCCAGCACAGCAAAACAATAAGTTTATTTATTAATTTTTTAGATGATAAGGGCCTTCCCCAATGGCTCCGCGGTAAAAGATTCTGCCTGCAATGCAGGAGACACATGAGACATGGGTTCAATCCCTGGGTCGGGAAGATCCTCTGGAGAAGGAAATGGCCACCCACTCCAGTATTCTTGCCTGGGAATTTCCATGGACAGAGGAGCGTGGTGGGCTACAGTCAATGGATCCATAAAGAGAAAAGAAAAAAGAGAATTGACCCTTTGAAAGACAGGAGACTGGGGCACTGACCCATGTCCTCCACCACGAGGGTTGCCCCCAAGGCATTAACTCTCCTCTCCTCTCACCACAATTCTGTCAACTGAGAGAGAAAAATTGAGACAGGCCTTTTGGATGGGGTGCTGGCAGGATGGAGGCCGGTTGAGGGGGGCAGGGGGCATATCCACCGTAGGCGCAGCTCAGATCAAAGGGGGCCTGAGAATGTGTGGCGGGGGAGCACCAAAAGCAGCTGCTTGGGGCCCAAAACCCATCTTTGGGTCAACCACGTGACCTCCTCAACCTTAGGCAACCTGACAGTTGAGAAGCTTGTGACCCGGGATTCAAGTCCTCCCCTAGACCACAGGCAGGGACACAACTGACTTCCTCAACTGCTCCCTCTGGACACTTGTCTGGGAGAGAGGAGTGAGAATACCTGAGGGGTGAGTCATTAAAGGGGCCCTGGGAGGAAAGGGCGGGGCTGGGAATTTACCAGAAGGAAAAGCTAGCTATTTCACTGAGCAGCAGTGAAATCATTTTTCTCTGCTCTACAAATAGTGAATTAGCAATGCTCCTCAGATTGGAAACACAGTGATACTGATTGTATTAGTGTCTATCACTTATTAAGCACACAACATGCACCTGGAAATGGGATGTATTCTTTCCCGTGTTATTTCATGTCATCCTCTCAGCCACCCAGTCCAGTTGGTAGTATAATTAATTGAAGTGCAGAGAAACTGAGTAACTTGTTAAATATTAAACAGCTAGTAACTTGCAGAGACAGAATTAAGTTCCAGGTAGCCTAACCTCAGAGCCTGGACCTTTGACCACTAGATTATAGTTAACTCCCTATGAGAGAGAGCAGAACATTCAGCTGGGAAAGCTGCCTTACTGGGATGAGAGAGACTAGGAGAGCACAGAAATTAAATCATCAACATTAATTAGACACAGAAAGCAAAGAGAGAAGGACTCCACACTGATATTAGAAGGTGAATCATGGTTTGTCTGTGTATGGACAGGCTCCCCGGTGACTCGGTGGTGAAGAATCCACCTGCCAATGCAGGAGATGCAGGTTCAATCCCTGTGTTGGGAAGATCCCCTGGAGAAGGAAATGGCAACCCATTCCAGTCTTCTTGCCTGGGAAATCCCATGGACAGAGGAGCCATGGGGTCCATGGGGCCACAAAAGAGTCGCACATGACTTAGCAACTAAGCAACAGCATGTATGGACACTTGTCATTGATGGTTGTTCAAAATCTTTTTAGTCCCTTTATGATAAGGTAGAATAGAAAGAAGCTACCCTTCCAATTTCCCTTGCCTTGAAGGTGCAGACAGCTTAGGTTCTGCCATACCTGCTCTGTGAAGAGCCAATGGTGAGCAGAGATTCCATTTGCTGAGGCAGGTGGCCCTAGACAGAGTAGTTCTTTGTGAAAGCATCAGTCTTTCCACTTTGCTGAGGAAAACAAGTGAAAACAGGCTTTTGTCCTCCTTGGAACACTAAAGGAGAAAAGCATGCCCTGGACACTGAAAAGGTTTCCCTCCAAAATGGATCCAAAAGCAGAGAGAAGCAGGAGCCACCTCAGTAGGGATCCTAAAGGTTCTGGACCCAATTCCAATGTGTGTCAGGAAGGGGCAGGTGTCTCACAGCACCAAGGAATTCTGGGACACCAGCAGGGTGTCCGACAATTCAACTCAACCCTGACACTACCTGGAGAGAGCATCAGATCCCACAAGGTAGTGAAGGGCTCTGTTCTACAAGTCTGCCCCTCCCCCAACTTCAGATAGTAGTCTCAACTCCAGGTTATCACCTGGGTTTCTAGCCAACAGGCAATAGATCGAAGTTTCCATCAAATCTTGCCTTGGTGTCAATTAATTGACTAGAGCAATGCAGAACACAAAGAAAGATTGCGCTTACTAGATCTATGGTTTATTAGGAAAGGATTTAACTCAGAAACAGACTGATGGAAGAGATGCACATGGTGCGGTATGGGGGAAAGGGCACAGAGCTTCCGTGCCCTCTCCAGGTGCCACTCTCCCAGAAAATCAATGTGTTCACCAACCTGGAAGCTCTCCAAATTCATCCTTTCAGGGTTTGTGGAGGCTTCATTACATAGGCATGATTGATGAACTCATTGCCATTGATTCAATCTCCAGCCCCTCTCTCTGATCCAGAGTTTGAAGATGGATCAGGTACCAAAGGTTCCAGCCCTCTAATCACAAGGTTGGTCCCTCTGGCAACCAGCCCACATCCCTTTGGTACCTAAGGGTTTTCCAAAAGTCACTTCATCAATGTAGCAACATTCCTCTCTCAACACTGGAAATTCCAAGTGTCTTAGGAGCTCTGTGCCAAGAATGGGGCCAAAGAGCAACTATTTCTTGTTAGATCACAATACCATAGATTCCCCTCCAAGCAGAACGTTTTCTCCATAACTCTTCTCTGCTCCCTGGATGGGGGATGGGGGAGGGTTGGTTTGTGACTTTTCTAAGTAGGATGCAGCCCAGTCTCCCAAAGTGACAGTTAATTTGCCCATAGTTGTACCCTTTCCCTCGCTGGGGAGGGTGTTTTTTAGCAGCTTGGAGCAGAGATAAGATTTCCCCCGATAAGCAGAAGCAGCTGTGTGCCAGTGAGGGGAGGACCTGCCCTGCCACAGTAACAGAGGTTCTTGATTTATGTTTGTTCTTCACATCCAGAACAAAAAGAGAGAGAGAGAAATAAAAAATTTCTTCATCTACAAAATTTGACAATAGGTCTGACCTCTCAGAATTGTGATGACATTCTGTGAAAGGACTTTGTAAACCATCAAGTGTAAAAAAGACTAGCTTTTTATCATCGATGATAATGATGATAATAATGACTTATGGTAGGGAAAGGTGACTTAACCAGTCTGGACCCCTTGTCTTTCCCAAAGTTCACACTGTAAAGTTTGCACTTTTGCTCATGACATCCTCTCTGCTGGAATCACTTCTCCCAGGTTTTGTCTGTCGAAACCCTATTCCTTACTGGAACAGCAAGGGCCAACTTCAATCAGGTATTAAATGTGACACCAGCAGATGGATAGCTGCCAAAGTCAAGAGGAAGCAGCAGAATAGATTTCCAGGTCAGGGTAGTGATAGGTGGGAGAGGGAAGCTGCTGCACCTCCAGTCCTGCGGGAAAAGGGAGGCTGAGATGTAGCCCTACCAAATAACTTTCACAAATTGACTTTTGTGTTGTTCAGTCGCTCAGTTTGCAACCCCAAGAACTGCAGCAAATCAGGCTTCCCTGTCCTTTACCATCCCCCAGGGCTTGCTCAAATTCATGCCCAATGAGTCAGTGAGGCCATCCAACTATCTCGTCCTCTGTCATCCCCTTCTCCTCCTGCCGTCATTCTTTCCCAACATCAGGGTCTTTTCTAATGAGTTGGCTCTTTACATCAGGTGGCCAAAGTATTGGAGCTTCAGTCTCAGCATCAGTCCTTCCAATGAATATTCAGGGTTGATTTCAATATTAGGATTCAATATTAGGATTGACTGGTTTGATCTCCTTGCAGTCCATCAAATTCACTTTAGGAGAGTTAGAAAATACAGATAAGAGGGACTTTCCTGGTGGTCCAGTGGTTAAGAATCTGCCTTGCAATGCAAGGAATAAAGGTTCAATACCTGGTCAGAGAACTAAGATCCCACATGTCTTGGAGATCTAAGCCCACAGGCCACAACTATTGAGCCTGTATGACTCAATGAAGATCCTGTGTGCCACCAACTAAGACCCAGGACAGCCAAATAAATAAAAATTTTAAAATACATAGAAAAAAAAAAAGAAAAAAAATACATAGAAAAATATGAATATTAAATATAAGAAAATAAAAGCACCTGAAAACCTACCATCCATCACTTTAAATATTTTTCTATTTGTACATTTGGATATTTATATATATCTAAAGTTTAATGTTTCTTCCCAGTAAAATTTAATGTGTGAATTTAACTCAGATGACCATTATATCTACTATTGTGGGCAAGAATCTCTTAGAAGAAATGGAGTAGCCATCGTGGTCAACAAAAGAATCCAAAATGCAGTACTTGGATGCAATCTCAAAAACGACAAAATGATCTCTGTTCATTTCCAAGGCAAACCATTCAATATCACGGTGATCCAAGCCTATGCCCCAACCAGTAACGCTGAAGAAGCTGAAGTTGAATAGTTCTATGAAGACCTACTAGACCTTTTAGAACTAACACCCCCAAAAGATGTCCTTTTCATTACAGGGGACTGAAATGCAAAAGTAGGAAGTCAAGAAACACCTGGAGTAACAGGCAAATTTGGCCTTGGAATACGGAATGAAGCACAGCAAAGGTGAATAGAGTTTTGCCAAGGGAACGCACTGGTCATAGCAAACACCCTCTTCCAACACAAGAGAAGACTCTACACATGGACATCACCAAATGGTCAACACTGAAATCAGATTGATTATATTCTTTGCAGCCAAGATGGAGAAGCTCTATACAGTCAGCAAAAACAAGACCGGGAGCTGACTGTGGCTCAGATCATGAACTCCTTATTGCCAAATTCAGACTTAAATTGAAGAAAGTAGGGAAATCCACCAGACCATTCAGGTATGACCTAAATCAAATCCCTTATGATTATACAGAGGAAGTGAGAAATAGATTTAAGGGCCTAGATCTGATAGAGTGCCTGATGAACTATGGAATGAGCTTCGTGACATTGTACAGGAGACAGGGATCAAGACCATCCCCATGGAAAAGAAATGCAAAAAAGCAAAATGGCTGTCTGAGGATGCCTTACAAATAGCTGTGAAAAGAAGAGAAGCAAAAAGCAAAGGGGAAAAGGAAAGATACACGCATCTGAATGCAGAGTTCCAAAGAATAGCAAGGAGAGATAAGAAAGCCTTCCTCAGCGATCAATGCAAAGAAATAGAGGAAAACAGAATAGGAAAGACTAGAGATCTCTTCAAGAAAATTAGAGATACCAAGGGAACATTTCATGCAAAGATGGGCACAATTAAGGACAGAAATGATATGGACCTAACAGAAGCAGAAGATATTAAGAAGAGGTGGCAAGAATACACAGAAGAACTGTACAAAAAAGGTCTTCACGACCCAGATAATCACGATGGTGTGATCACTGACCTAGAGCCAGACATCCTGGAATGTGAAGTCAAGTGGACCTTAG
>NW_011495077.1:2773007-2773566 GCF_000754665.1 Bison bison bison | reverse complement strand
AGCATCACTACGAACAAAGCTAGTGGAGGTGATGGAATTCCAGTTGAGCTATTTCAAATCCTGAAAGATGACACTGTGAAAGTGCTGCACTCAATCTGCCAGCAAATTTGGAAAACTCAGCAGTGGCCACAGGACTGGAAAAGGTCAGTGTTCATTCCAATCCCAAAGAAAGGCAATGCCAAAGAATGCTCAAACTACCGCAGAATTGCACTCATCTCACATGCTGGTAAAGTAATGCTCAAAATTCTCCAAGCCAGGCTTCAGCAATACGTAAACCGTGAACTTCCAGACGTTCAAGCTGATTTTAGAAAAGGCAGAGGAACCAGAGATCAAATTGCCACCATCTGCTGGATCATCGAAAAAGCAAGAGCGTTCCAGAAAAATATCTATTTCTGCTTTATTGACTATGCCAAAGCCTTTGACTGTATAGATCACAATAAACTGTGGAAAATTCTGAAAGAGATTGAAATACCAGACCACCTGACCTGCCTCTTGAGAAACCTACATGCAGGTCAGGAAGCAACAGTTAGAACTAGACATGGAACAACAGACTGGTTCC
>NW_011495077.1:2766191-2772907 GCF_000754665.1 Bison bison bison | reverse complement strand
TCTTGAGAAACCTACATGCAGGTCAGGAAGCAACAGTTAGAACTAGACATGGAACAACAGACTGGTTCCAAATAGGAAAAGGAGTACGTCAAGGCTGTATATTGTCACCCTGCTTATTTAACTTATATGCAGAGTACATTATGAGAAACGCTGGGATGGAAGAAGCACAGGCTGGAATCAAGATTTCCGGGAGAAATATCAATAACCTCAGATATGCAGATGACCCCACCCTTATGGCAGAAAGTGAAGAGGAACTAAATTATGACCAACCTAGATAGCATTTTAAAAAGCAGAGATATTACTTTGCCAACAAAGGTCCGTCTAGTCAAGGCTGTGATTTTTCCAGTGGTCCTGTATGGATGTGAGAGTTGGACTGTGAAGAAAGCTGAGAACTGAAGAATTGATGCTTTTGAACTGTGGTGTTGGAGAAGACTCTTGCAAGTCCCTTGGACTACAAGGAGATCCATGCAGTCCATCCTAAAGGAGACCAGTCCTGGGTGTTCATTGGAAGGACTGATGCTGAAGCTGAAACTCCAGTACTTTGGCCACCTCATGCGAAGAGTTGACTCATTGGAAAATACCCTGATGCTGGGAGGGATTGGGGGCAGTAGGAGAAGGGGACGATAGAGGATGAGATGGCTGGATGACATCACTGACTCGATGGACGTGAGTTTGAGTGAACTCCGGGAGATGGTGATGGACAGGGAGGCCTGGTGTGCTGCAATTCATGGGGTCACAAAGAGTCGGACATGACTGAGCGACTGAACTGAACTGAAAGTTTAATGTTTCTCCCTAGTAAAATTTAATGTTCAAACAAAATAACTAAATGTTAATAGAAATCTTCATATCTCCCTAGCTAATATATGGAATCACATTTTTATCAGGTCTTTTTGTGGTGAAATATACATAACATAAAATCTACCATTTCAATCATTTTTAAATGTACAGTTCAGTGGCATTAAGTACATTCACATTGTTGTATAACCACCACCACTATCCTTCAGAAATTTTCATCTTCCTAAACTAAAACTCTGTACCACGCAAACAGTAACTCCTCATGGCCTTCTCCCCTTAGCCCCTGGCAACCACCATTCTCCTTTCTGTCTCTATGAACTGATTATTCTAGGTAGGTCATAACAGTATAATCATACAATATTTGTCTTTTTTGTGACTGGCTTATTTCACTTAGCATAATAGCTTCCAGGTTCATCCACATTATAGCATGTGTCAGAATTTTATTCCTTCCTAAGGATGAATAGTAGTCCATTGTATGGCATAGACCACATTTTGTATTCATTCGCTGATGAACATTTGGGTTGTTTCCACGTTTTGGCTATTACAAATAATGCTGCATTTACAAATAATATTGTAAATAATGCTTACATTTCACCAATAAATACACTGGTGTATAAATATGACTTTGAGTCACTGCTTTCAATTCCTTTGAGTGGAATTTCAATTCCAGAAGTGGAATTGCTGGTAACAGATCCTTTTTGCTTTTTTCTTTTCTTCTTGGCCATGTGGCATGTGAGGTCTTTGTTTCCCAACCAAGGATCAAACCCATGACCCTTAAATTGGAAACTCGGTTTTTAATCACTGGACAGACAGCAAAGTCCCAGCAGATCCTTTTTAAAATCAGTGAACCACATCTTCTCATTTCTATGCGTCTGATATGATGCTAAAAGATTTTGTGGTTGAACTTATGAGAAAACTGATATTCCTTCTTGCATTTCACATGTTCCTTCTGGGGTAGGTTTTCTTCGTATTCCTGGTGCACATCCACTGGAAATTTCTTTAGGCGACTCTTTAGAAATTTCTTTAGAGGACCCTGTAGGTGTTAAACTCAGTTTTCACTTATTTGAAAGTGTCTTAAAAAAAAATAAACTTTGTCCCCAAAATAACTTTACTGAGGATACAATTCAATGTTTATAGATTTTCCCCCCTTTATTTTAGCACTTTGAATCATTCCAGTGTCTTCTGGTTTCTACTGGCTGCCGAGAATTGTGCCACTGGCTTAGCTGTATTTCTTTGCAGATGCTCTATGTTTTCTCTCTAGCCTTTAGTTTGTTGTTCTAAATTGTTCTGCAGTTTTACTGAATTGTGTCTAGATGTGGATTTCTTCAAATTTATCCTTCTTGGCATAAATCATGCTTCCTGTATTTGTGAATTCCTGTCTTTCATCAATTCTGGAAATTTTTCAGTCATTTGCTCCTCAGATATTGCCTTGCCCCATTTTTTATTTCTCTTCTCCTCATAGAGAAGCCAATTTGATGACTGAAAGATCACCTCGCTTCTTTTGCCTCAACTTTTTTTATCAGCTTGTCTCTGTTGCTGCATTCTGATTAATTTTTTCAGGTCCATCTTCTAGTGCACTTTCTTCAGCTGTGTCTTCTGTATGACAGTTTTAATTTTAATGGTTACATACAATTTTTTATTTCTTGATAATTTATTTTTTTCCTACATCTCTCTGGGCATTTTCATAACCTCTTATTTCTGGTTTATGTTTTCTATTCCATCTTCTGTTTCTTTAAACACTTCCCAACAGCTTCAGATTCTTCATCTGATTGTTCCAAATTCTGGACCCCTTAAAGATTTAAGCCTGTTGATTATCATTCCTGCTGATACTCATTTGTGGTGATTTGAATCCTTACATATTTATATTCAGTAATTTTTTGATGAGTTTATATTTGGCTGAATTTAATCCAGAAGTTTGGATTTAAGATGCTTTCCTCTAGGGAGAATTCCATTTGCTTCTGTTGGACTTCAAGGAGCATTAATAACATGGGGCCATTTAACGTTTTAAGCTGATGGTTTACTTAAAAAAAGGGAACGTTAAAATTCCAACCACAAATCCCTATGTTAGCAGATCTCACATGGAAGCTAACATTTTTGTTGATGTTAACATCTAGTGCTGCAGTCTGGATAGGTTTGCTTGTAGGTTCCCTCTGCAAGCAGGTGGACTTCTTCCTTTCTGTTAAGAATGTAGCCCCTTGAGGATCCAAGCTTTGGGGAGAATAGAGTTGTCTCACATGTAGCTCTTTACTCTCTGGTTCTCCCCCAAACTCTCTTACCCCTACCCAGTTCCCAAAGCTCTAAGTTTCTACTTAGTTGACCTCTCTGTTTACTTACGATTTCCTTTTTGCTTTGTATTATTTTGTTTGTTTCAGGGGGACACACTTGGGAAATTATCCTTATTTCCGCAGGACCTCACCAAGTTACTTTAAAAATATGTTTGTTGTGCTTTATATAGCATTTAGGTATTCTGCCATGGGAGGCTTCTATGAACTCTGTCACACTACTGGAAGAGAATTTTTGAAGGAAACCAAAAAAAATGTGATGATATGGTATATATTGTTTTATAACCTGCTTTTTTTCCTTTGATATATGATAAACCCCTGTTGTACTAATAAATGCAGGCCTAGAGCAGCATTTTAATGGCTGCATAGTCTTCCACTGTGTAATGTATTCAATCTTTTTCCTATTATTGGGTATTTAAGTTTCTATTTTTTCACTATTTTAAACATTTCAGTGAATATCCTGAATCTTTGGCTAAATCTTTGCATACATCATAAACTTTTTCTTTCTTTATCTGTTTATAAAAGTGATACCTGTTAATATAAAATATTCAAATACTAAGGAAAACAACGAAGAAGACAATGGCACCCCACTCCAGTACTCTTGCCTGGAAAATCCCATGGATGGAGGAACCTGGAAGGCTGCAGTCCATGGGGTCGTTGAGGGTCGGACACGACTGAGCGACTTCCCTTTCACTTTTCACTTTCATGCATTGGAGAAGGAAATGGCAACCCACTCCAGTGTTCTTGCCTGGAGAATCCCAGGGATGGGGCAGCCTGGTGGGCTGCCGTCTATGGGGTCGCACAGAGTCGGACACGACTGAAGCGACTTAGCAGCGGCAGCAGCAGCAAGGAAAACAAAAATTCTCCATAATCTTTTTTGCTGTCACCTCAATTAATACAATTTGGTCTATAATTGAAATCTCTTAATCAAACAACAGAGGAGAATTAGGGCTAGAATATGCAAGAAGAGAGACCACAGTCTCTGCCCCTACTTGCATCCCAGCAACTAGAAATAAGGAATCAGAGCAGGTACAAAGGATGGGCTGAAGGTCACTGAAGACAATCAGCTATAGAGAACTGAAGGGATGAGAGACACCCAAATAGACTCCAAAGGCCTGGGACAACCAGGGTCAGGTGTCCCCGGCCTCAGAAAAGGCCAGAGCTTCAAAATCCAGGAATCAACTCTGCCTTGCCAGTTCCCCACTGCTGGAAGAAGAAAGCAGAGGTCTTCTCAGGCACTCACTCCAGGCTCCTCTTCCTACCCCTCCTTCTCTTAAAGACGCTTGGTTTGTTTTTTATATTTTTTTAAAATTTCTTGATGATGTGCCTGAGTATGGACTTTTTTTTCTTCATACATTTGCTGGAAACTAGTGGGCACTTTTGTTTATTTTTGGCTGAGCTAGGTCTTTGTAGCTGTGTGGGCTTTTTCTCTAGTGGCAGCGAGCAGGGAAGACTCTAGTTGTGATGCGAGGGCTTCTCGTCACAGCGGCTTTTCTTATTGTGGAGCATGGGCTCAAATGTGCACAAGCTCCAGCAGCTGCAGCTCATGGGCTCTAGAGCACAGCTCCAGTAGTTGTGGCACACGGGCTTGGTAGCCCCACAGCATGTGGGATCTTCCTGGACAAGGAATCAAATCTGTGTCTTCTATATGGACAGGCAGATTCTTTACCACTGAGCCATCAGGGAAGCCCAAGTTGGTTTGAGTCAAAAACTATTATAGGTTCTGACACCATCCCCAATCTTACACTTTACAGTAACTTCTTCCGATTCTCAGGCTCGTAGGTCAATCTAAAGAAATCTAGCTGTAAAAGGTTTTTAAATGCACCTCTAACTCCTTTCTGACTACTCTCCTCAAACGGAGGCCAGGTGTTGAGACCATGAGCTCAAAAAGAATCATGAAAGGAATGACTGTCCTCTCTGATGGCTCTTAGCTCCTGAACTAGACTTTTTTGAGGAACTGCCAGACTTACATTTATATTCTGTGAGATACCACCATATCACCACAAGACTTCAGATGAATTCTGTCAACTCTGCAGGTACAAGAAGACACCCCAAACCATAAAGAAACCCAACCTCCTAGCTCCTCTCAGTTGAGTATGGAGCACCACCTGGGATGATTAGCATCTCAGTGAAGCCTCAAAAAGTTAGGGTTGTTCATTTATTAATCCAATTCAACAAATATTTATTGGGTACCTACCTTGTACCAGCTTTTAAACAGACTACAGTTTAAGAATTCCCTAAATAGGTCAAAAATAGCATGCACTGACTCCATCAGAATTCCAGATGTGTATCCTGGAGCTCCAGTTTCTGGAGAAACCACAGTTAACTGCTGGCTGCTTTTGCTCCAGCTAGAGGAGTCCATGGACCCCTGGACAGGATGGAAAGTTCCACAAGGTGAGCACCTTCCAGTAAGTCTTGCCCCACGACCCACAGGGTTGAGTCTCCCCATGAAGGACTGAGTGCATAAGGCTGGTCGTATCTAATTCCATAACCTTCAGCTACGGTCAGGCCTTGGGCAGGTAAAGTATGAACACCTTCTGTCAACCCTGAATCCTTAAGTCTCCCCAAGCTCCTGAGTTCTCCAAGACCCTTGTCCAGAGCATGTTTGTCAGGAAGATTTATTAATATTAACCAGAGAATTTGCAATGGAGGAGTGGCTGTGGGGAGAGAGGGCAAAGAGGCTCTGCGGTGTCTCCACTGCCGTGTACACCACAGTATCAGCAGCTCTCTGGTGGGCTAATTCACCTAGCTGACCACAGCACCCTGGGAGAGGTCTGTATTCGGAAGGAATAGAGCCCAGTGGACACGCCACACTTTCCCTAGTCACCTTCCCCACCAGCTGACCCCTTTGCGAAAATGGCAAAGCTTCACGGTTCAGAGCCAGCTTGACCAGGTGCTTAAACGCTGAGTGCTTTCTCACCTATAAAGAAGTAACAAAAGCAGTACCTATCCCCTTGGGGTTGATGTGAGGATTAAATGAGCTAATGGCATGTGGTGAGCTTTAGAAAAGTGTTAGCTATGATCTTAGGGCAGCTGTGGGAGAACAGAGTCCTAGGACCATGACATCCTACTCAGCGCCACCCCCCACCCAACCCTCCACTCCCCGCAACCCCGCCGCGGAATCCCAGGCTTGGCACTGGAGCTGGGAATCCTGTGGAAGAAGGGAGAGAGACCAGCGGTAGGAGGTGGCTGTGGGTTCCTGGAGGGTGAGGATACCCAGCGACAACTGGACCTGACCTGACACCTTAGGAACAGCACTAGTTTCTGTTCTGCACCCTGCTCTGTGCCCTTCCCCGCCCTCGGGGCGGGACTGTAGAGGCATCAATTAAAGAAGGAAGTGGTTCGGGCAGAGAGATCAACCCGGCGAAGCGGGAAGCGGAACCGTGAAGGAGCCTGGAGATTGACCCCTCTCCCAGCCCTCAACTCCTCTTTCATCCATCCGTGGGGGCTCGCAACTTCCAGAAGCTCCTCTCGTCTTCCAGCCTGATGTCTGGCTCTACGTTATGGTGAGTGGAGAGTGAGATATGCATGCGCCTCGTGCCAAGACCAGGGCACAGTGGGTCACACGGGAGGGGCTGGGGCTCGAACTAACAGCGCTGAGCCGAGTCACGGAGGTGGCGGTGGCGGGGGGTGGGGTGG
>NW_011495077.1:2747554-2766091 GCF_000754665.1 Bison bison bison | reverse complement strand
GCCCACGGCCGGCTGGTTACGTGGCCCCCTCTCTCAGGCCCAGCGGTGCCTCAGCCCCGCTGGTGCCCATCGAGGAACTGGAGAACCCGGAGTTAATAGGCAAGGGCGGATTTGGCTCTGTCTTCCGGGCACATCACAGGAGTTGGGGCGTAGAAGTGGCGGTCAAGATCGTGAACTCGTGAGTGACCCGAGGTGGGGGTCTGGTCCGGGAGGCTGGGCCGGGGAGGAGGGGCCGCTGTGCCGCGGGGCGGGGCCTGAGGGCGGCGGGAAGGATCTCTCAGGCTCAGAGCTGACGGCACCCCTCTCCTGAGGGCAGGAGGGCCATATCCAGGGAGGTGAAGGCCATGTCCAGTCTGCGTAACACGAATGTGCTGCCCCTGCTGGGGGTCACCGGGAAGCTGGTGTGGGAGTACGTGTCTGGGCCGGCTCTGGTGACTCCATTCATGGAGAACGGCTCCCTGGCGGTGCTGCTACAGCCCCGTTGCCCTCGGCCCTGGCCGCTCCTCTGCCAGCTGCTGCAGGAGCTGGTGCTCGGGATGTGCTACCTGCACAGCCAGAACCCAGTGCTTCTCCACCGGGACCTCAAGCCCTCCAACGTCCTACTAGACTCAGAGCTGCACGCCAAGGTCAGCCCATCCCTCACCCAGCCCATCTTCTGGACCAAGTCCTGCCCCAGAGCTGCTCAACCCCATCCGCGGGACATAGGACCCGCATCTGCTGCAGCCCTGTCTCCTGAATACCCTCAGCATCTCCCTCTGGACACAGGGCTGCCCAGGTGTCAAGGCCCAGCCTGGAGCTCTGGCCCCTGCCACACCAGGTGATAGAGGCCTTGACCAACGTGGTCAGGTCCACAGGTCCACCCCACCGGGCCCTCCAAAGATCCGTGGCTGATCTAGCCCAGGAGACTCAGACCTCAACCCGGTGCTATGGAGAGGGGACCCAGACCTCCAACCAGAGGCCCACTGGTCCTACCCTTCCCCTAACCCTCCATACTGTCTTTACAAGGCTGGGCCTGCACTTTTGGGGGGAGGGGGGTAAGAAAAGCGTTCTGGGAGTTTCTTGGACCTGCCCATTCCCTATCTCCCCCTATTTATCTCCCTTTTCTTCCATCCCCTATCTCCTCGTTCTTATCTCCCTTTTGCAGGTGGCAGATTTTGGCCTGTCCACATTTCAGGGAGGCTCACAGTCAGGGGCAGGATCTGGGGAGTCAGGGTGCACCCCAGCCTACTTGGCCCCAGAACTGTTGGCTAATATAAACCAGAAAGCCTCCAGGGCCAGTGATGTCTACAGGTAAGGCACCCACTCCAAACATATATCCAAACATATATCCCCAATTTCTACACCTGTCTGGATCCTTCGAAGGGATGCTGTATGAAAAGGGATCTTGCCAGCAGTTGGGTCAGGCCTCAGCTTTGTGTCTACTGCAGCTTTGGGATCCTAACGTGGGCAGTGCTAGCCGGAAGAGAAGCTGAGAGTAAGACAGACTCTGGGATCCTTCACCTCAGGTGCCCCCCTCCCCTAAGCCCCCAGTCTCCCAATCTCCAAGCCCTCCTCCTCCTCCAGTTTACCTGCTCAGACTGCCCGACTCCCTCCTCACATCTCCTGCACTCCCCACCCCTTTCCATGATGGGGTAGACTTCATACTCTGAATGCCTTCTCTTCACACCCCCACCCCCACCCTATTAGTGCCCCAGACATCATTGGTGCGGGAAGCAGTGTGTGAGAGGCAGATCCGGCCCCCACTGACTGAGCTGCCCCCGTCTGGGCCTGAGACTCCCGGCTTGGAAGAACTGACAGATTTGATGCAGAAGTGCTGGAGCCATGAGCCCCAGAAGAGGCCTTCCTTCCAAGGTGTGCTGGCCATCCAGCTGGCAGTCGAGATAGGCCTGAATTTGTCAGCAGGGGCTTTTCCCCAGGAAAAGAAATTTTGTTCACCTGCCACCCACTCTGCCTTCTCTCTAGAATGCCGAATAAACACCAAGAAAGCCCTTGATCTGGTAAATAAAGGAGATGTGTCTGGGAGAAAGATGAATGCTGCAGTCTTCATGGTGAGTGCTCAACACCCCCATCCAGGAGCTGGGCAGGATGGCACAACGTGGCTCCCTTGGCAACTCAATGACCCCACTGACCACCATTCTCTAAGCTTTGACTATGGTCCCCCCTCTCTTCACCCCATCCCTGAGTTCCCAGGCAACAGACATGGACCCAACTCCCTTGGGTTTACTCCTGCTCTCCCACCTCCATGCCCAGCCAGCTCCCCATCCTTACAGGTGAAGGAGTTCCTTTCTGAGCACAGGGGCAGCAACAGCCCAGGCCTGGAAAGGACAGAAATAGACAGTCCTAGGGAAACCACAGGAAGCCATGACTCCTTGGTCTCTGAAATGATGAACCTGAATCTCGAGGGGTGCCCCAGCTCTGTTCCTGAAAAATGTACAAACCTTCTTGAGAGCATTGGGGTCCAGAGAGAGCAGGTTCCACCTGCCTGGACAGCAGAGACATCTTCAGATTCAACAGCCCGACCTCCTCAGACTCCAGAGACTTTACCTTTCAGAACCCAGAATCCCTGCCCCACCTCTGCTTGGACCCCAGGTCCTGGACCCCAAGGGAGTCAGGTGAGACACTGGCAGGACTACAGGATGCGCTGGGACTCCTGTGAATCCTGTCCGCTTGCCAGGGGACACTTGGGGCTGAGGGTGTCTGCCATAAGGGAATAGGCCCCAAGACAGGGAGCCTGAGAGCCTGTGTTGTTTGTAGGGGGCTGAGAGATGTGACACCAACTGGCCTCCCAGAGGGCCGGCACCAAATCTGGTACCAGGTACCCACTCTCCACTCCTTCCTTTCCCTGCTTAATTCTTCTACTAGCTTCTTCCTCAAGACCAAATACAGATCCCAGGTACTTGGGGAGGGGGAATGAGAAAGGGCTAGAGCCCACCTACCCCAGCCTTCTCATTTTGTAAATGAAGAAACTGACAGCCACGGAGGTCACACAGCAAAGCCAACCTGGCTCCTGAGCATTTGGACTTGCCCCAACACCAGCTCTGTGAACCTCTAAATTCCATTCCACTGTCGCTGTGTTGGTCCAGAGGGTCACCCATCAGAAAAGACCCAAATATCATCAATCCAATGGACTTGAGTTTGAGCAGACTCCCAGAGATAGTGAAAGACAGGGAAGCCTGGCGTAATGCAGTCCATGGGGTCACAAAGAGTCGGCCACGACTGAGTGATTGAACAACATCAGAGTCTCAGATGTTAGTTGCCACTCCTCTTTAGCTTCTGCAAACCCAATTCTGAAGGTGCAGCGTGAAGGGAAAGGCTGAAGACAGTCCGAGACCCCACACTTGCATTTCCCCAGGGTGAACACGAGGTGTCGCTGCCCCTCCATCCTGCTGCTCCTCCTTACTATAAATCTCCAGCCACTTAATCCTCCCAACATCTCCACTCTTTCTCTTAAAGGGCCATGGTTTCCTACCATCTTTAACTGCCAAGGAGTACAGATTGGAAACAACAACCGCCTGATTATACAAGGAGGAACTGCCTTATCCACGAAGGGCGTGGCGCCTGGGGGTGTGGATAGGGGCCCTCAGTGCACCCCTCAAGGAAGAAGTTCAAAAGAAGGACCGCAAGAACCTGAAGCCTGGAGTGGGCCATAGGACTGGTATCATAATAGCAAGAATTGAAGCAGCTTCTCAACTGCCTCCTGGACTTGAGGCTGCTAGCCTAGACTTTCTCTGAGGGCCATCAAGCCTTCACCTGAATTGTCTTTGTGGCCCCAGGAGACAATAAATGTGGAATTTTAACCAAAGCACCATGAAGGAGGCTAAAGCTTCAGCCAGGGGCAGGAAGAGACATGGATGAGAGATGGGGGAGCTGACATCGAGGGAATGGGAGGCACTGTGGTTTCTCTGTGTGGCCAGAGTGGGATGCTGAGGGTTGTGGGTGGGCAATGTTGTGGCACACAAGGTCAGGGCCGTGCTGGCGGTGGGGGCAGGAAGGAATCCTGGCTCCTGGGGCAGCTCTAATCTCAGGGCAGAGCACTTCCTGTAGAGCAGGCAAGACCCCACCCTAAACCAAACCCTGAGGATACAGGCTAAGGTCCTGCCACCACCTTTTCTTCTGAGCTGTAGACACTTGGCAGTAGAGTCCTGGGGAGGGCGCTCTCCCTGGGAATTCTCAGACCCCAGCACATCTTTGCCCTGCATGATGCCCCTAGGCTCTCTCATAGGTCAGCCCCCATACTACCACCTCCCTCCCCCACATATATTCACGCACACATTGCTTCCATGGACACACTGGAAACCTTTGATTCTCAGCTGGTATTTGGGAGTGGACAGCAATGGCTCCATGAAGCTACACGCAGATGTGCCCCTCCCATGGAGCTGGACACCACTGGAGTATAGACCGCTCAGACGTGGCCACAGCACTGCCATCCAGGCTGGAGGGGCAGGGAAGGATTGCCTCTCATCTGGACCTAGACCCTGGTCCCCCTGTGCCACCATGCTTTTCTTCCCCACATCCTTGCCAGCTTTTGCTCCAGCCCACCCTCAGTCTCCCCACACCCAAGGTTTGGGGCCCATTTTGACATTTAACACTTGGTACAGCCCACACCACCCCTTGCATCTCTCCCGCGGTCTACATTCCCATTCCTTGAGGGGAACAGATGTGGGGAGGCTGTGGTGTCAGGAGAGACAATCAGAGTCGGGGAGGAAGCGGGAGTGCCGAGCATGGCTAGGGCACAGGAAGGGCCGGGCCATCCCATCGGGGAAGTAGGAGGGGGCTGAGGTGCCTGGAGGGAAGCGCCTGCTGCCCTGGGCTCAGAGCTACTAACCTAGCAGCACGCTGACTCCATAACGGTGCCCCAGAGTTACTTGGTTCAGCTGCAGCAGCATCGCGGCCGTGAGTTGGGGGGAAAAGGAGCGGGGGGCTGGGGCTCCTTTGCTTTAACCCTAAATCCTGTGCCCCTGGCTTTTGCCTGAGCACCTCTGCAGTCTGGGTTTGAGGGTCGACATCAAACGAGTGGGGAGTCCCCTCACTGCCAGCTGGAAGAAGGCTGGGAGGCCCAGAGAGTACCTGGAAGGAGATGGGATTGCCGTGAGCTTGGGAGGTCTGGGAGCAAGTGGCGTGGTCCTGGTGAGAAGGGCACAGTTGGGGCTGGTCTGGGCCTCAGACAGTAACTCACCCTGGCCCTCCTCAGCCCCAGGGGTCCACCCCCAGGCAGTGTGGCGCAGGGCCTGGCGAGACCATGGCCCGCCTCTTCAGTCCACGGCAGCCCCCCAGCGAAGACCTCTTCTACGAGACCTACTACAGCCTGAGCCAGCAGTACCCACTGCTGCTGCTGCTGCTGCTGATCGTGCTCTTGGGGCTCCTGGCGCTGCTCCCTGTGGCCTGGGCAAGTGGCAGGGTGAGCAGGGGAGCGGAGGAGGGCTCTGGTGCAGGTGTCCTTGAGGACTTCGGGACAGGCACTGCCTCCAGGGCATTTTCAGGGTTGGGATTAGTGGGTCTTCTTTTCGATGTGTTTTCTTTGCTGGGACCCAGGAAGCAAGTGCTGGACCTTGCTAAGAGCTGCAGTGACCCTGCACAAGTCACTGCCTCTCAGGGCACAGCTCTGGGTCTATGCAAGGAGACAGCTGGCCCCTCGATGCTTCTAATTTTTCTGTGGGTCTGACCAATCTTACCCGTGCCTGTGATCTGCTGGTCCTAGGATTAATCCAACGCCGGGTTTTCCGGTTTTCCAGGGGGGAAATTACACTGGGCCCCATGGGAATCTGTTTCCTGGTTTTCTTTCCCTCTTCGGGGGCTGTGCCACAGTTGTACCCAGAGACTCCCAGAAAGCACTTTCCATCCTGCTCTCATTTAGTCCCCAGATAACCTATTTCCAGTTTCTTTTGTGGGGGAAAAGGGCTCTTCAGTTCCATTTCTGGAAATATCCTGCTGCATGTTTTCTTTCCACATTTCGGAGGCAAGGTGGGAAACCCACTGGATGAGACCAGTGGTCCTCCTCCAAGTCCAGGAAGAGGTGGGGACAAACGGTGGAGCCTGGGAACGGGGTGGTGCTTCTGCACCTTGAGGAATGGGGAGATCCAGCTCCTAAGCAGGCAAGGGAGTTTCTCGGTGTCCCCCTGCCAAAGCACTGGGAGGTGGGGACAGGTTGAAACTCCAAGTCTCAGGCCCCTGGCAGGGAATTTCCCAAGCCAGTTGGCCTGATTGGATACACTCATGCTAAGTCCCTCTGTGAGCTAGAATTTTTCACTTCCTTTGGGATTCCAGGGGTGGGGTGGGGGTGGGAGGGGTGCTACAGTTCCTATCTGACAGATGAAAAACCTGAGGCTCGGAAAGGACATAGATTCACAAGCAGCCAATATGAGGTTGGAGCAAGGTCTTCTGGGTACATGGTCCAGGTTCCGTCGCCCTGCAGTATGCAAGTGAGATAGTGAGTTGAATCACAGGAGACTGCTGGCTCTGTTGATTAAAAACAGATTATTCGCATTTTCGTGTATTTCAATCTAATGTGAAAGACAAGTGGAGGCGCTTTGCTCACTGCTGTCTGCTCCTCCTCTTCTTGGATAAGCTCCCCAAACCCCACATTCCAATCTCGCCTCATGTTCCCCCTCCCCACCAGGAGCTGGCCGCAGACCCAGCCTTCCTGACCACTGTGCTGTGCGCTCTGGGTGGCTTCTCACTGCTGCTGGTCCTGGCTTCCCGGGAGCAGCGACTGCAGCGCTGGACGCGTCCCCTGTCAGGCCTCGTGTGGGCAGCACTGCTTGCACTAGGCCACAGCTTCCTGTTCACTGGGGGCGTGGTGAGCGCCTGGGACCAGGTGAGCAGGTGGAGCAGGGCAATGGGGATTCCTAGGCCTCAAACATGCACCCAGGCCTGGAGGAGCAGCATAAGCTTGCAGCTTCCCGTGCCTCTCTCCCCTAGGTGTCCTTTTTCCTCTTTGTCATCTTCACTGTGTATGCCATGTTGCCCTTGGACATGCGGGACGCCATCACCGCGGGTGTCACCTCCTCACTCTCACACTTGCTGGTCCTTGGGCTGTATCTTGGGCCTCAGCCCGACTCTCGGCCGGCGCTGCTGCCACAGGTGAGCACACAGGAAGCACAGGCTGCATCCGGGGCTGGCTCTGCTGGGCGCTGCTTGCTTCCTCTGGGCGTTCACCAGCTGTTTTGTTGAGCTGACTCCATGGCAGGGCTCAGGGTTGAAACAGACTTGGTGGAGCTGGTCCACAGTGCCAGCGCGATGCCTGCAAACGCCAGAAGAGGGCTCTGGCCCCCAGGGAAGGGAGTTCGCCAGGGGACCAGGGTGATGGGGACAGATGTGGATAACAGAACCTTCACAGAGAATGTAAAAATTAGAGCTTGAGTAGTTTCCTGCTGCCGCGTGGGCGGGGATGGTGGAGAGGTATTCTGGCAGAAGGGTTCTAGGCCTAAGAGGCTATGTTGGTGCAGCAACCAAGGGTCTGGATGGGGTGGCGGGATGAGGGAGAAGAGCCCCCTACAGACTCCACAATGCGGCACCCGTTGCCTCGAAATACTCTTAACTGTAGAGTCCTCCCTGCCATCTCGGTTAGCCCCCCGCCCCCACCCCGGGGTGCCGCGTTGCCTGAGACTGACGCTCCCCGCAGCTGGCTGCAAACGCGGTGCTGTTCCTGTGCGGGAACGCGGCCGGAGCCTATCACAAGGCGCTGATGGAGCGCGCGCTGCGCGCCACGTTCCGGGAGGCGCTTAGTTCCCTGCACTCGCGGCGGAGACTGGACACCGAGAAGAAGCATCAGGTTCTCCGGGCCAGGAGGCCGAGCGGGGCTGGGGCTCGGAGAGGGGAGTTGTTTGAGTCACACAACCGAGCTCCGGAGACTGAATGACTTTAGGCGGGTCACTTGACCTGTTTCTTCCTTTATAAAATACAGCTATTGTCTACCTTGGAAGGCTGCTGTGAGGTTCAAAAAACCTGAATCTTGTGAAAGCACTTTAGAGCTTTATGATATTAAACGAAGGGCTCTAATTCCTGTGTTGGTGCTGGAAGTTTAATCCCTAACATCGATCAGTGCAGGGCAGAGCTGGAGCCGGGCTGTGGGCAGTGGGAAGGACCTGGGCCATGGCTCTGGTGAACACCTCTGGGGCTGGGGGAATCTGTGGGCTCCTAGGAGTTTGAGGGGGTGGGGTTCCTGGCTTTAGGGAGTGGGGTGAGGGTTGGTGCTCATAGTTGCCTCCCTCAGGAACACCTTCTCTTGTCCATCCTTCCTGCCTACCTGGCCCGAGAGATGAAGGAGGAGATCATGGCACGGCTGCAGGCTGGACAGGGGGCACGGCCAGAGAGCACCAACAACTTCCACAGCCTCTATGTCAAGAGGCACCAGGGAGTCAGGTATGAAGGATGGCCAGAGGGGAGGGGGTGTGGGCTGAGACCCCAGCCCCACTGATGCTGTCTCCCCTGCCCAGCGTGCTGTATGCTGACATCGTGGGCTTCACGAGACTGGCCAGTGAGTGCTCCCCTAAGGAGTTGGTGCTTATGCTCAACGAGCTCTTTGGCAAGTTCGACCAAATCGCCAAGGTCAGAGGGGGCTTCCTTCCCCACCTTCAAACTCCCCACCCTGGAGAGACCCTGCCAGGGAAAGTCCTGCCTTATAAGATCCCTGTCCCACTTCCAAGCTCACGTGGGCTCCCAGATACTCCACTGCAGTAGGAAACCCTCTCAAACATCCCCAGGTATGGAACTACTCACAGCACACCTCAGACTTGGAGGGATCTTTCAACATCCTCGCAGATGTCCCAACCACAACACCCCCAAACAGGCTCTGAGTCCCAGCACAGGTGTCTCTGGACACCACAACCAAATCTAGATGGATTTTTCTGATGCACTAATGTTAGGAGGCCCTTCCAAGGGAAATCTCTGCCCTCTGCATCCTCAGCTTAGCTACCTTGTCAGTCCCCAGGGATGCCCCCAAGGAATTTAATCTTGGGTGTCCTCCCAAAAAAACCCCTCAATCCTGAGATGACTTTCATATGCTCAAATCTGGATACACCCTACATGTGCCAAAGCTGGAGAGATTCACAAACATCCCAACTCTTCAGATGCCCTTCTGAGAAAGACAGCCACATACAAAACCTCAGCCAGCCCCATATCAAGCTGAGGGAGGCCCTAGATCTGATCTCGACACTCTCAACCTCAGAAGTTCTTCAGGGCTACCACATTTGCTCCCACTTGTCCCAGCTCCTTCCTGCCTCTTCTGGCTGCTAACCAGCTGCCGCCACCCCCTGCACACCCTTCCCCTAGGAGCACGAATGCATGCGGATCAAGATCCTAGGAGACTGTTACTACTGTGTCTCCGGCCTGCCGCTCTCACTGCCTGACCACGCCATCAACTGTGTGCGCATGGGGCTGGACATGTGCCGGGCCATCAGGTCAGCTGGGGGGGGCAGGATGGATGTGCAGAGGAGCAGGCAGGATGGTGGAAGTCCTCCTGGAAAGAGGGAAGGGTACAGTACACCATGGGTAGGGCTGAAGTCAGCATTCAGACTGTTCTCTACACATCTCGCTCAGGAAACTTCGGGCAGCCACAGGCGTGGATATCAACATGCGTGTGGGCGTGCACTCAGGCAGCGTGCTCTGCGGGGTCATCGGGCTACAGAAATGGCAGTATGATGTCTGGTCCCATGACGTCACTCTGGCCAACCACATGGAGGCGAGTGGAGTGCCAGGGTGAGAGCTGGGGCTCCAGGAGGCTATAGCGAAAGACCCATCAGGCCTCCCACATGCCTGGTTTTTATAGTTCTTTAAAATGAGAGTGTTCTCAAGTGGGGCTCAGGGAGATCCTGGGGACAGGAAGGGGAGCTGGGAGACACCTCCTGTAGCACAGGATCTTGCTGGAAGTCATACCTCCAGGAATGATCCTCGAAAGAAATGAGAAATTTGGAATCCCTCCCTCCTGACTCCCCCTGCCCTCTTCTTCCAGACGAGTACATATCACAGGGGCTACGCTGGCCCTGCTGGCCGGGGCTTATGCTGTGGAGGATGCAGCCATGGAACACCGGGACCCATACCTTCGGGAGCTAGGGGAGCCGACCTACCTGGTCATCGACCCCTGGGTAAGAACCCAGCCTGGACCCCATGACCTGGCCCACCCCGACATCCACAGCCAATGAGCCTGATCTCGTCCATGCCAGAGATTGAGCTCCTGGGTCCTGATGTGTGTATCACGAGGGAGGGGACACAAGCCTTAAAGGAGTGTGGGGAGAATGGGGAAGTCAAGTCAACGTGATCTTGACTCTCAGCCCTCATATGGCCCAGGCTGCAGAGGAGGACGAGAAGGGTACTGCAGGAGGGTTGCTGTCCTCTCTTGAGGGCTCCAAGATGCGTCCATCACTGCTGATGACCCG
The DNA here is from genome assembly GCF_000754665.1 of Bison bison bison. NCBI lineage: Eukaryota > Metazoa > Chordata > Mammalia > Artiodactyla > Bovidae > Bison > Bison bison. The sequence goes on along the minus strand of NW_011495077.1, from coordinate 2,755,718 downwards.
CTACCTGGAGTCCTGGGGTGCAGCCAAGCCTTTCGCCCACCTGAGCCACGTGGAGAGCCCTGTGTCCACATCTACCCCTCTCCCGGTACGTGCAACTCCTTCATGAGCCCAGCACTTAACATCAACCCACCCCCGTGGCCCACTTCCAGCCCTTCCTGCCCCCTCCACCAGTGAGTCACTTGATGACATCCCAAGGTCCTGAACTGTCTGGTCACCCCAGTCACTGGTTCAGGACCTTCCTTGCCCTTCTTTCCAGAGAAAGGACAAAGATGACTTCCCTCTGAGCTGAGTTCAGAGAAGACTCAAGACCCCATAGACTCCGTGCCCATTGCTCCCCGGCCTCCATTCAGGAAGCCCTTCCCCTGGAACCATACTCCCTCCTAACTCTGAGGCCCATGTTACACACCCCTTCTCACCAGGAAATGGGTCTGTTTAGCTCAGACCGCACGCTCTCTTCTTCAGTCCCTACTGGGACCAGGACAGTGGGGGCCAATCACTCGTTGCCCCCACTCTCCAGCACTTGTACACAGATAAGATGAAGTGAAAGTGAAAATCTCTCATGGGCTTGAAGAAGGAAGTAACAATGAGTGGGCAGCATTGGGGAGAGGACAGGGAGACTGGCCTACCCCTTGTCTGGAGAAAGCTAGGGCAGGATGTTACTGATCTATGCAAAACACTTCAACGTAATGAGTGATTCATCATCTGCCGGGAAAGCCTGCATCTCCCCCACAGGCTCTTGGTACTTGATGACGAGTGGCCTGAACCCCCTCATGCAGGGACCCAGGCCATGTCCCTAAAGGCTTGCCCTGGGATTCGATTCTTCAGCCTCTTCTCCTCCATTGTACCCCATCTTCCCGAAAACTGTTCAGCATTCCTAGCCACTTGTCCACAGATCTTCCCAGAATCTTCTCAGCAAGGTAGACCTGCTTGGATTTATGGGGCAACTCCAGAGTACCCTTTCTGTGTCCCATCCCCCCTCCTCTCCCATCCAACAGGAAAGCAGACCAGAGATCAGTGAGCAGTGGGGTGCGGGGAGGGGTGGAGGACCTTGGCAGCAATGGCTCAGTGGCTGAGTGCCTCAGCGTGGGGAAGGGGAGAGGTCAGAATGCTATGCTGGCAGGATGGAGAGGAAGGAAGGACCCAAGACCCAGTGACTATTGCAGGATGAGGCCGCCTGCTGGGGGTAGGAGAGAAGGGGGCTTGCCCAGGGGCTGTAAGACGGTGTTGAGTGCAGTCCTCATCCATCATGGTGGGGATGCCTCCTCAGAACCCTGCCAGATCTCCCTAAATCCTTCACTGTCATGCAGGCTGATAAGTGTTAGGGCAGAGTGGCAACCCCTTATTCTAAGGTATCTTTCAATGCGGGACCACACCAGCCCAGAAACTCCCTTCTCAGTTCCTGACGTTCCAGGGTCTCATTTAAATGTTAGGGATCCTGAGAATCACACTTGGATTACTATTAAACAATGTGGAACTGTGGGGTGACTGGGCAGTGTTTGTGTGGTGGCTACCATCCATCCATATCTATTCCTTCTACAATCTTTCATTACCTACTATGTGGCATGCACTAGGGTAGTTCTTGAAAAGACAGAAATGAATGAGATAGTTCCCCGCCTTTAAATAATTTATAGGCATAGGCGAGGGCAGGAGGTAGTTTGATAAAAGTTAGACTCAGGTGTAGATGTATAGATGGTTCCATGCCTAAAACATCTCTCAATCACTCTGTTTCTCCCTCTCTGCTCCTCTCACGTACACAGGGTTTTGGTTTGTGGGCCAAACCCACAGGGTGGCCCCGCTGTGACCTGTTTTCTTCACGTGAGCCAGGGGAGTGGGGAAAAATGATCACCCTACATCTTGCCACAGGTAGTGGCTGTGGCACTTCACCTCCTTCCTTGGTACTCATCCTCAGTTGCATGCTGAATCTCACATCTCTGCACACATTGCATATTCCTTTTGGTGCAGAAGAGAATGACCTCAACCAGGTTTCTCTTCCTCTTCCCCATTCTTTTCCATTTTTGGTTCTCTCCCCTACCACCTCCCAGCTCAGCCTGATCATCATGAAAGGGCAGAGGAGATTCAAAGTGTTCTGCATTGCCATTCCAGTTTCAACCAACAGATATTTTTTTGGCATGGGGTTATGGGCAAGTCACTGCCTTTGGAATCTGTTGCAGCCCTTAGGGAAGATGAGACACAAGAAATCACAGCCATCAAGCCTACAGAAGATCCAGGGTTGCCTCTTAAGTGATAGAAACTATGAGGAAATCAGAGGGCATATAGATTCTCAGAGTCTGAAAGGCCAGAAAGAAGCTTGAAGAAATAAATGTGGTTTGTGGGCAGGTGGGATTTGGTAGAGATGGAAATGGAGAGAGAAATGGTGATGTGTATATAGAGAGATAAAGATAAAGATAGAAAGGGAGAGAGAGAGAGTTGAGTCAGATGCTCAAGTCAAGGCCTGTGCAAATTTGAAATGCCTCGCTGCAGAGAGGCTCCACCATGGTGAAGGATGCTCACTGTCTTTCATCTTCCTCCATCCCTGTGTTCTCCGTGCAGGAGAAGGCCCTGTCTTCCTTCAGCCCCCAGTGGAGCCTGGACCGGTGAGGTGGTCTGAGCAAATTTGAGTGGGATTGTCCCTGCGACCAACTTCCATCCTCCCTCAGGGGCTGCTCCTGCTTTGCCCAGATGCTTTTGAGGGTCTTCCTGGTGACAGGCTGGGCTCTCACTGTGCAGGAGCCGTACCATGAGGGGACCTGATGAGGAACTAGACACTGGGGATGCCAAGTTCTTCCAGGTCATCGAACAGCTCAATTCTCAGAAGTATGGAGATCTGAAGAGGGCTGGGAGGGCTGGAGGCCAGGGCTCGGGTGGTAGAGGAGGGACAGTGCTTCCTCTGCCCAGAAATGAAGGGAAAACCTTCCCAGCTCTAGCCTTTCCACTCACCTGACCACGCCCCACCCCCCACCCCCCGCCCCTTCCTCTTCCGGGCTTACTGCCCCCCACCTCCCATCAGACAATGGAAACAGTCAAAGGACTTCAATCCACTGACACTGTACTTCAGAGAGAAGGAGATGGAGAAAGAGGTAGGCTGGGAGATGGCACCAGAGGACTTCCCAACCTCAGTTTCTCTGCCTTGGGGAGGGGCAGGCCCTGTGGTCCCACCTCCTTTTCCCAGTTCTGGGCAGTTTGTGACCTTGAAGGGGTGAAGGGCTCGTACTAGTCCTTTGGATTTCTGGTTGGTGATGAGAGGAAGGAGGACAGCTCCTTGGAGAACCGGTAGGGGCTTCCTGGGTCAGAACTGGAGGGTGGGACAGTGAGTCTGGGGCCCACTCCTTGCTCAGGATTGACACCTTCAAGGTGATGGGCAGCACTGGTGCTGACCCCTCCCCATCCCTTGCAGTATCGGCTCTCTGCACTCCCCGCCTTCAAATACTATGCAGCCTGTACCTTCCTGGTTTTTCTCTCCAACTTCATTATCCAGATGCTGGTGACAAACAGGTGAGCGACCCCTAGACAAAGGAAGCCCTGATTCTCCAAAAGAGATCCCCTGGCTCTTCCAGACCCCTAACCCACACTTTCTTCCCTTACTCACTTCCCCTCGGCTCAGGGCACTGAACCACAGAGGAAATGGAAATACTTGTCGTGGGAAACCAGTAATCCTAGCCCTCATCTCATTGTCTTACGTCCTGTGCACTTTCTGCATACCCCCAAGCATTTTCACGTGTCTATCTCCCTGTTCTAACAACAGTCCCACGAGATTCGGATTTCTTTTGTTTCCATTAAGAAATCCAAATCTCACAGCATATGAGCTTAGAGAGTAGGTCCCCACTCCTAGTTCGCTGCTAGGAAGGGTGAGGACTCATTCAGAACTCAGCCAGGTGAAAGAACTTTGGCCCGAAAGCCCAGAGACCAGTCTGATGCAGCCTCGGCCACTCTCATGAGCCCCCTTCCCTTCAGAAATTGTCCCTGGGTTATCCCAGTACTGTCCAAGACCCTGCAGCTTTCCCAGGTCATCAGTATGTAATGTCTTTCATCTGCCCAGGCTTCAGCAGCAGCCAGTTCAGATCCCCAGGACCGCTTTTCCCTGTGTCTCCCACCCAGACTGCAGGATGTCTTCCCAGCACACAGAAAGCCTCTTCTGGCTCTTCAAGGCCTCATTCTTGTCTCTCTGTAGGCCTCCAGCTCTGACCATCACCTATGGCATCACCTTCCTCCTCTTCTTCCTCCTCCTCTTCGTCTGCTTCTCAGAGCACCTGATGGTGAGGTGGGCTTAGGGGCAGAGTGGTGAGCTGGGGCCCCGACCATGACCTGGCCCGTAGTGGATGCTCCAGCTGCATGGCTAAGATTCACATGCTCCTTCCACAGAAGTGTGTCTTGAAAGGCCCCAAGATGCTGCACTGGCTACCCACCCTGTCTGTCCTGGTGGCCACACGGCCAGGACTGCGAGTGGCTCTGGGCACCGCTACCATCCTGCTCGTCTTCGTCATGGCCATTACCAGTCTGGTGAGAGAGAAGGGGCCCTATGCACCCCCATCAGGCCATGCTGGACCTTCCAGATGCTGAAAGAGGACCCTTGGATTTGGGAGAACAGCTGGACTAAGGCCAGGGGATACTGGAAATGTTGGACAAGTATAAATGAAAATTACAGTCATGCACAGCCTACCACCTGGGCATAATTATCATTAATAACACTTTGGTGGACATCCTTCCTATCTTTTTTTCTATGTAGGCAGCTTTCCTTACTTACCTTGAAAATGAAAATAGTATTAGTCACTCAGTTGTGTCCAACTCTCTGTGACCCCATGGACTATAGCCTGCTAGGCTCCTCTATCCATGGGATTCTCCTGGCAAGAATACTGAAGTGGGTTGCCATTCCTTTCTCTAGAGGATCTTCCCAACCCAGGGATTGAACCTGGGTCTCCCAAATTGCAGGCAGTCTCTTTACCGTCTGAGCCACCAGGGAAGCCCTACCTTACACAATTATGATTTTGAAAGCTGAGTTTGGCAGGTTTTTTAGAACTTAGAATCATTCCTAGAATTCTATCCCTGAAAAACACTTTAGGAATCATCCCCCAACCAAGTTACAAAACCAGAAGCTGAGGCCCAGAGAGATTATGTGGTTGGCGAAAGATCACACAGTGATCTTGGATCGTGGATCTTTTGATCCATGACGGTGCTCATGACACCCACTCCCCCAATCCCTGCTCACTCCCAGCAAGGACCCCAGCACCGAGACTCCCTCACCAACCAGGGAGGATAGCAAGATCTGCCACTTTGGCAGAGTCTGGCCCCAACTCACCCTTGGGTCAGCTGAAACCCAGATGAAGTCACCATCATGCCCAAGCAGCTGCCTGCTGCCTCAGCTCCTTGTCTCCCGCAGGTCTTCTTACCAGCAACATCAGCCTGCCCTTTTCAGGCTCCCAATATGTCCTCCATGGCTTCCAACCTCTCCTGGGAGCTCCCTGGGTCCCTGCCTCTCATCAGCATCCCAGTGAGTGTCCCCCACAGCCCTGAACGTCCCTCCCCCACTCCATCCTGCGGACAGAGACAGACACAAGTCCCACTCGGTGTGTGTTTGTGTGGCTGTCACCTCTGCCCCTCCTTGATGGGACAGGAGCCCTGGGGTGTCCCTCGCCCCTGCCCGTGGGACAGGCCCCACCTCCTGACCGCCCTGCCTGGCCCCACAGTACTCCATGCACTGCTGCGTGTTGGGCTTCCTCTCCTGCTCCCTCTTCCTGCACATGAGCTTTGAGCTGAAGCTGCTGCTGCTCCTGCTGTGGCTGACGGCCTCCTGCTCCATCTTCCTGCACTCCCACGCCTGGTTGTCCGACTGCCTCATCGCCCGCCTCTACCTGGGCACCTTGGACTCCAGGTGCGCATGGCCGCTGCACAGAGGGGCCCAGGCTGGGATGGGACAGAGCAGAACTGTCCGCATCTCTCTGCCTGAACCACCCACAGGGCAAAGAGAGAGGGAGGCAGAGGGTTACATGGGAGCTGGTGCAGGAAGTGATAGGGAAGCCATGGGACAACGCTTATCTGTGGCCTCCTCAGGCCAGGGGTGCTGAAGGAGCCCAAACTGATGGGAGCAGTCTCCTTCTTCATCTTCTTCTTCACCCTCCTAGTCCTGGCTCGGCAGGTAAGTCTCCCAGCTCACCACTCCAGGGCCTCCCTAGGAAGGGTGAGGCAGGGTCCCCATATATGTGACTTAGTCCCTCTCACCCTTTCCCTTAATTTCACATTTCCAGGGGCGAACCCAAATGGTCTGTCCATTGGCAGCTTAAAGTGAAATTTCCTGCTCCCTTTCTTTGCTCCCTAAGGGGTGTGCCCTTAAATCCTCCCCTCCACCCCTCTCTCCCACCCCAATCTAGGAAAATCATGTTTAAGAAAAATCCTCCACCCCTACTGCCCTCCCTCATTTGAATCTAGATTTGAGGCAGTCTCCCTGGGCAGAGTTGCACCTTAAGCTTTTCTCTAAACTGGGGGTATGGTGTGGTTTTAAGCATCATGTGTGAGGGGTGAATGCTCAGAAGCCGGGCCCTCCTGTACCGTGCCTCCCCATGGCCCGCTATGACCCTCCACAGAACGAATATTACTGCCGCCTGGACTTTCTGTGGAAGAAGAAGCTGAGGCAAGAGCAGGAGGAGACAGAGACAATGGAGAACCTGACTCGGCTGCTCTTGGAGAACGTGCTCCCTGCGCACGTGGCCCCCCAGTTCATTGGTCAGAATCGGCGCAATGAGGTGACTCCCCATCCCCAGCTCCTGAGCCCCAGAGGACGAGAGCCTTGGCTTGGCCCATCTTGTCTGGACTCCTGCCTGACGGGTTGGGCAGCCACCCAAGCCCCCATGCCTGTCAGGGGCCTCCGTTTTCACAAGTTCTTAGGCTCTGTCTTTGGTGAGCACAGTCTCTGCCTCCCAAGGTCTTACTGGGAAGGAGTGTCCTCTCTGATGGCTGCTCCCTACCCTTCAAAAGCCTCATGGAGTGTCAGTGGGAACTGTGTGAAGGACATAGTCCTCCCATCCCTCTACCCCTTCACTGTCCACTTTGGTAGCCATTAGCCCCAGTGTGGCCATTCTTTAAAATAGAAGATTCAGTTCCTTGGTCATGCTGGCCCCGTTTCAAGTGTTCCACAGCTGCTTTGGCCAGTGGCCACCATATAGAGCAGCGCAGCCAACAGAACATTTCCATCACCACAGAAACTTCCGCTGGGTGATGCTGCTCTAGACTCTTCTTTTCCCTACTATTGCTTTTTTTTTTTTTTTTTAGTTTGAATAGCAAAATTTATTTCTCAGAGTTCTGGAGGCTATTAGTGCTTCATTTTATCTTCCAAAGTGTAGCTATCTTTGTAAGCTGACTTAACACTTTTCAGCAATAAGATATAAAGATAATTCCCATGGATATGATCCTCGTTCCAAAAGAGACTCCCTTCACGTTGCCGTGAGGTGATCTTGACTCCGAACTTCTCTCTTTCCTGGAATCACAGTGAGACCCAATCTTTAACTCCTGCGTCACATCCCTGGAGCAACCTGACCCTACCCCTCTGCTTCCTTCCTGATCTTTCTTAAACTGAGGGGGAGGAGTGTGGACACAGGGAGGAGGAGCCATACAGACCCAGAATGGGGAAGAACAGGGCATAGCCCCTCATGGCAGCCCCCTGCCCCCCCCAGGACCTCTACCACCAGTCCTATGAGTGTGTGTGTGTCCTCTTCGCTTCGGTCCCAGACTTCAAGGAGTTCTACTCTGAATCCAGCATCAACCATGAGGGGCTAGAGTGTCTGCGGCTGCTCAATGAGATAATCGCTGATTTTGATGAGGTGACAGCTCCAAGGGTCACCCCCAGACCCTATGTCCTGGATTCTAGAATTTCCCACCAGGCCCTCCTTCCACTTCACTCTCCTGGCCAGGAGGACCATCCTCCCCTCCCCAGCCCTCCGGCTCCTCCTCTGATCCCCCAGCTCTGCCCTCCCCAGCAACTCTGCTCACTGCGACTCTCGCCCTGCCACCATCCCTGACCCCACAACTGGTCCTTTAGCTTCCAAAAGCCTGGGGCTGGGCTTCTGGGAGAGAGCCAGAGAGACTGGGGACACAGCCTCCTTTCTGCACAGCTGCTCTCCAAGCCCAAGTTCAGTGGGGTGGAGAAGATCAAAACTATCTGCAGCACCTACATGGC